>NC_071403.1:22565833-22872500 GCF_017976375.1 Cuculus canorus | reverse complement strand
CCAGGACTGGCTGGGGGCTGTATTTGATCCGTCTCTCACAGCACTGAACTTCAAGACACCAGAAGGCTGTTAGCTGTGTTTGCTCTGGGGCTGACAAATTTTGACTTTCTGCAGAAACGATGGTAAGAATAATCTGTTGGCTATTCATCCTGTTTGCTTAGCATAGGTGTTGCAATTACTTTTCCCAAATTACTATATGTCAAACTAACCTGTGGCAACTCCAGCAAGCAGACAATCTGAACAGTTTAGTTATCTTTTTATGAAAAAGATAAACACCAGAGAAGACCCTATTTTCTGACTTAGTGACCACAGAACATATTTTGGGACATAACGCATAAACCTTAATGATTCCTGAGCCTTGATTTCTTGACATATGAAGCCAACAGCTCCTTAAATTCCCTTTCTATGATGTTGTCTACATCTATTTTTTAAAGGCCAGTGCCTGCCATTTTTTCTTGCCTTGCTTCCTGACCCTATAATTTTAGTCCCAGCAACAACGCTTTGTTAATACTTCAATATATTTCAAGCATTTCAGCTTCTCAAAATATCATGCTGGAGATCTGATGCTCTGTGCATGGAAAATGTTCCTTTGTGGAGCTTTTGATGTGATGTCAAGCCACGCTGTGGAGACTTTACATAGTGAATCTTTGATATCAAGCACCATGACAATTTTGCCTTCGTAGCCATCACAGCCAGTGACTCAGGGCGTGCTGTTTGTACTGTCAGCGCTCCTGGAAATGCAATGTACCTGGGGTGTGTTAGAATCTGGTTGCGAAAAGACATATGGTGCCTGCAGCATAATCAGTAATCAAGTGTGTGTTTCTTAATCACTGCAAAGAAAATGATGCAATTTCATGAATTCTACCTGCACAACCCAGGAGAATATGTGCATAATTATTAATAATGGCTTAGATCTGTGCACAGAAGCAGGGTTTATCCAGGAAACCTGATCCTTTTCACTCAGCTGCTGCAGGGTATAATGCACTTTGGAAGGAAATGACAATTTCCTCAACTAAAAAAAAGCAAAGTTTGCCCTCATTTTTCCTTTCTCACTCCTTCATTACAATTGTACAGATCGAGTTGCATAAGATCCACTAACACGTTGCTCATTCATAGAGTCTTTGAGTGAGCATGGTTGAAGCGGAGACTGCAACAAAAGTTGCTCTACGCAGTACTTTCATTTCTTTCCAAAGCACTAAAAATTAGGAATGACCGATTACCAGGAAAAACCAAATTGTTTTTATAAATACGTGATTGAAATACCTTGCAATGCACAGAGCTCTCCAACAAGTGGCACTATTAAGACTATTCAAGTTATGAGATTGATATGCAAGGGAGATCTCAGAAAGGGATGTTGGGACATGTTTTACAACACTGGATTCCATTCAAAATCTTTTAAATTTACATATGAAACACGATTGAAATAGACATTCATAATTCAAATATTCTGGAAATGTTTTCGTTATCGATAAAGAAAACATAGAAAAGTAGGATAAGTGCTATAAGTTCAACCAGACGGTCCTCACTAAAGCGAAGAAGTCACAGCAGTGTGCAGAAACCATCTAATTAAGACATTATTGAAGATACCATGTAACCAAGAAATTTGTCCACAGAGTTGAGCTAAAACCAGTTTTTGAATGTGTTGATGTAGCCTTTTGTTGAGGATAGTGTTGCAGCAGTCAAAATGAGGTTTCCCTCAAGTATTCGTAACTTCTAAATTACATCTCTTCGCATTTATTTTTACCTTATTTTGCTTTCATTGCTTGACGAATTGTAGATCATTCTAAGAGACCATCTATGACATCTCTTCAAATAATTCATCTTTGTCTGGAACGTATGTTTGGCTGTACATCAAGAAAGATGGTCCGGAAATAGTTAGGTGTACAAAAACTGAGGCATGAACATAGCTGATTGCAGTGGAAACATGATCAGTCTGAATTTGTTGCTGAAATATAAGCAGTTTGGGAAAGGACTAGGAAGCCAACCATTAAAATGTAATATTAAGACAGCATTTTAAAACAGTAGGTTTCTTTCAGTTAGGGTAACAATACGTCTGCCTTTCAAAATCAACTCTGTTTAGTTTTCCCCCAATTTTCTAGTGTTATATGGAGACATAACAGCCCTAATAAAATCACAATCCGAATGACAGAGGAATCTGAACTCTGTCTTCCATAATGAGTTGGTCACAAAATTATTAATAGTATTTGAGTAGCAAAAGCTGCATAGAGGTGCTTGGTGATGTTTCAAAAGGCTCTGCACCCAATCCCTGCTTAGCTCTGGCTTCTTTCATTCTGTGCCAGTTTCCGTCCTGCACAAGCGTGATTGGCTTCACACTGAAGTCACTGCAAATTTTATCACAGAGTAAACAGAATTATAAAATCTAAAATGGACATTTTTACTTTATTCTTCTTCCATTTCGAAATATTAGCCAGTAAGATAAATGGCAGTTATTGTGCCTTTCAGAAATGTGTGCTATGGGCAGAGGCTTACGTAGAGTGCTTTGTTGAGTCAAGCAAAAAAAAAAAAATTGGACAGCTTGGACTACCAGGAGCCGTATCTCCCGTGTTGTAAATAACAGAGTATATGCACTTTGAAAGCAGTGGCACAACAGGCACATAGCATGCTAACTAAAGCATTACAAATGCTGCTTGGCTTATTTTTCTCCCTCTGTCCTTCTCCATATAGTATTTTTCTCTCTTATGCCAATACATAATCATGTTTTGTGTCTGTAGGTAAAACAAGAAGACTCAGTCCTCCTAGCATTTAAACACATGACAAGTCTCCTTACCCACTGTGAGACTTTTTATGTGCTTAACACTAGATACATCTGCAGAACCAGAACCTAAGTGGCACTTGTCAGCAAGGCTTTCTACGAACATTACTCAGAAAGGGAAAGTGAAGTTTATGAGTTGAATTCTCCACTGAGCTGCTATCCTGCAGCCGCATGCAGCTAAGAGAAGGAAGGCTAGGATGCTGCTGAACTAAAATGCTTTTCACTTTACACAAGCAGACAGCCGTGCAAAATGCAAGCAAGGGGAGAACTACGCCTTTGAAAAGTGACAATATATTTGTTGTTACATACAGAGAGTTGATTTAGTGTTAGCACACAGTATTTGCATAATTAGTGTACTTGGAAAACTCAGGTACCCCAACGCACCTGCTGCAGTTCCAGGAGAAGACATGAGCGAAATAACTTCACAGAAGCTGCTCCTCTCTAAAAGATGGAAAACACTATATATCATCTGTCTGTAGTGAAAGGGGGAAGCGGAGGATGAAAACGTACAATACAAACTGACAAACAGAAAAAATAACAAACATGCACATGTTAATTACTGAACGCGCTTTTGTTAGCAGTAGGTCACCACCATTCTTTATTGACATTCACTGTAACTGCAATTTCTTTTTCAAGACCACTGACCCAAGAAAATGTAACCCTCTAGTTATCCAACGCCCTTTAATTAGAGATGTCCCCGGAGATAATCTCCCTCATGGCCCCTACTGTGAATCATTTATTTTCTAACTTTCCTTTTTTATCAGCCGTCTTTCATCTTTATGTTTTACTGCCCTAGCCCGGCTGAATAACTCGGGCTCGGAGAATGCAGTTTATTCATTTACTGGCTCTCAAATTGTATTTTATGTCTCGTGGCATTTGGGTTCTGGCTGCCGGCACCAGGATAATTTGCAGGAATTGCAGCTTCCCGCTTGGCAAAACGAAGGACGGGGTGGGAAGGGGCTCAGCAACAGGCACCTGACGCTTGAAGATGCCATGAAGGCTCGGTGGGATTTGGTTTTTGCTTTTAGCCTCGGGAGCGCTTCTCCACTCTCATGATGCTCAGCAGGGCTTGACCCAATGACTGTTGGACGCAACGTCAAGTAGGGCGCTCAGGGACGTGGTTTAGCGGCAGATGGGAATGGTTGGACTCGATGATCCAAGAGGTCTTTTCCAACCTGGTGATTCTATGATGACTGTATGAGGCGGAGCGCGGAGGGCCCCGCCGAGACCCCCGAGGGGCGGGATTTGCCCTGCCCGCAGCCGCCCCCTCCAAGAAGGACTGCAGCTCCCAGGGACCCTGCGGGCCCCGCCGCGGGCACGCGCACGGGCACGCACGAGCAGAGACAGGCGCGCGCACAGAAACAGACACACGGAGGCGCGCACGGACACGCGCGCAGGCACAGACACACAAACACACGTGCACATACACACGCGCGCGCGCGCTCACACACAGAGACACACCCACAAATACAGTTACACGCGCACATATGCACGCGTACACGTGCGCGCACAAGCACACACAGGCACATACACAGACCCGCGTGCAAATGCGCGCACAGACGCCCACACGCACAAATACACGTGCGCGCACAGGCACATACACACAAATACACGTACGCGCGCGCGCACACACAGACACACATGCCCGCGCGAGACACGTGCCCGCGCGCACACACACAAATACACGTGTACACGCAGGCACGCACACAGACCCGCTTAAACACGCAGACGTGCACGCGCACACATGCATAGACACAGACACGTGCACGCACGAGTGCACACGCAGGCACGCGCACAGACATGCATACGCGCGCGCACATACACAGACGCGTCCACACGCACGTACAGGCACGCGCACAGACACACGCGCACACGCAGACACACACAGAGGCACACGCGCACTGACACACACACACACACCTCCCCCCGGGAAGCGCGGAGCAGCACCCCCCCCCCCCTCCTTTACCCCCCCAACCCAGCCCCGCTCTCGCGCATGCGCCTCTGGCCCCCGCGCGGCGGGGCGGGGCGGGCGGTACGCAGCGGCTCCGCTATTCGCGGAGCGGCCGTACGGCACTCTCTGCGCGTAGGGGCGGCGGCGGCGGGCGGCGAGGGAGCGGGCGCTGCGCCGTTGGCGTAGCGTTGTTGTGAATGGAGCGGGGCGGCGGGGCGGGGAGGATGATGTCAGCCTGCGAATGTCAACAATGTAGCGATTGAGGGGCGGGGGCGGCGCCGGGCCGAGGCGGCGGCGGGCGGGCGGCGCAGCCCGGCAGCAGCGGCAGCAGTGCCGCCTCCCCTCCTCCGCCGGGCTGCCACCGGCCCCGGGTGCCGCTCCGGCAGCGACACAGCCGCGGGGCCGCTCCTACCCCCCGCCTCCCTCCCTCCCTCCGCTGCGGCTTTCTCTCCTCCTCCGGCCCCGCTGCCAGCCCCCTCCCTCCCTCCCTTCCCCCTTTATTTTTCTCCGCAAGACTTTGGCTCTGGAAGCAGCTGGTTCAAAGCAATCGCCATGTGATGAGCGTCTGGGTCGGGGTGTTTTTTTTTCCTTTGGGGGGGGGGAGGAGGGTGCAGGTTTCTGACCGCAGAGAAATATTAATAAGAATTTCCGAAACAACAGCAGCAGCAACAACAAGAGCAAACCCCCCCCTCCCCTTCCCCAAACCTCCTCAGCCGTAACAGCCTCCCCTCCTTCCCCGGGCCCGTTCCACCCCGCCCCAAAGCCTCCCCCCCCATCCCAAGGCTGCAGCGAGAGGGGAGACCCCGAAAGTTGCGCGGAGGCGAGGTGAGTGCAGCCCCGCGGGGGAGGGGGGGGCGGCGAAGTTTTTGGGGGGAGGCTGGGCAGGGGAGGGGGGGGGCAGCGTGGGTTTCCCTCCTCCCCGAGTAGCTGTTGCGCGGGTTTAGCCCAGAGTGGGGGCTGCACCCCCCCCTTTTTTTTTTTTTTTTTTTTTTTTAGGAGTGCTTATTCCTTAAAGTGGGAAAACACGCGCGTTGCGTAACGCGGAGCGCGCGGCGGGTGTGCGTGTTCGAGTCCGAGTGTTCGAATCCGTGCGTGTGTTCGAGTCGGTGTGTTCGAATCCGTGCGTGTATTCGAGTCCCTGCGCGATCATCCCCCCGCTCCGCATCCCGCTCCGTCCCGGCGCTTTCTCCCGGCCACCTGCAGCCGCTCGGAGCAAAGCGGGCACCGGGTCCCCTCTGTGTGTCGTCTTCCCCCGTCCCCCCCCGTTTTTTTGTAGGGTTTGGAGAGATGTGAACTCCGATAACAGTTTCTTGGATCGTTCAAACGTGGCGTGGAGGCAAGGCAGCGCGCCGCGGAGACGCTGGCTGTCATGAAAGACGCTAAGTGTGAAATCATGCCTCTCCTTTTGTGGAGCAGGCTATTTTGGTAATGCAGCGGGTGTCTTGCTTAAAACGCTCCAGTTATCGTGAGATCATTGTGCCCTTGTTGCTGAAGCCCCGGCAGCTCCGGAGTGAAGCGCGCTCTTCGTTCTTGAATAATAAACGCGAGGCAGGGATGATATCTTATTAGAATTACTCTTCGGGAGGTTGGAAAGATTGGGAAATTACAGTGTTGCTGTTCGCTTTGGTTGAAGCCGTGTCAGTGTTTTCGTGGTGAAAGCCCGTTTTCAAAGACTTTGGAACTGTCGCTAAACTTGTGCATATTTTAATTTGGTATTCTATGGCTCAAGCTAGAAACAAGTTGTTATTTTCAGGCTGGGGATTGTCTGAGATTCTGCTGTAGATGGTGGAATGCTTTGCAGTGTGAAGAGGGTGGTGGTGCTTGGGTAAATTGACTTCTTCAGGTATGTAAATACTGAAATTTGAGATAATGGCATTTGAAAAGATGGATAGAACAAAACGATAAGGTTGTGCGTTAATGTGTTGTCTGTGGGAGCTGTTGTAGCAGTAGCCTTAAACCAGTGTTTTAGGAGTCTTTACATCTGACAGATAGAAATAAAATTCCACTTCACCTGTAGGCTTGTTCTTTTAACAGCCTACATTACCTTTTGTATCCACCCTCCTGGACCCCATCACTGGGATCTGGGCACTTGTGCAGCAAAATGGACTGACATTGTACATCCCTGCAGTGTATTGAACCTGTGCTTTCAGCATCGTTTTTCACATGTGACCCTCCAGCTTCAAAGGCTGTTCTTGAAGGTGCTCTGCAAGAAATGAAAGGAAGCCGTGACTAATTGGAAAAGTAGAGGATTGAAAAATCAAGATCATAGGTCTAGTTTTCCTGATAGTTTACGCTATAACGCTGGAAGAGCCATTCAAACACTGAGCTGTCAAGTGGGCAAGAAAGTTCACTAGTGATTTTGCAGATAGCGTGGTTGACGGGATATTTAGAGATCATTTGCAGAAATGCTCCATAGATGCAGAGTGTGCATTTCTGGGCAATGCTGGGCAACTCTGCCATGTAATTTGTACTTAAGCAACTACCTTTCTAAAAAAAACCCAAACCAGCAAACCAAACAAAAAAACCTTCTAAAATTGTGAAGATTGGATGGGAAAGGTGCATGCAGCACATAATGACTGATGCAGACGCTGACAGATCATAACTGGTTAATCGTCAGCAATTGTTTATGCCTCCATATCTCACATTAGAAAACAGTGCTAGGACAGGTATTCCTAGTCCTTTTCTGACCTGGAGGCACATCTGGAACATCTGTTGGTATTAATGTCACGCACACTGTCAGGATGCACTGGTGGTGTAGGTGGGATGCCCTCCTGTCTTTCCTCCTTTGCTTACTCTCATTCATTTTGCAGCAAGAAAACATTGTCTGCTCTTCTGTGCTGGGCATGAAGGAAAGTTAGAGATAGCATAGGAGTTGCTAGCTTAGAATAATGGTCCAAATCCCAGTAAACAGGCATTGACATGTGGAAATATGTGGAAATTCGGCATTATAGAAGGCCTCAGAGTCTCATTGAACTTAATGAGCTTAATAAAATTCCCGTACTGTATAGCAGTCTCGTGCATCTTTCTGCATGTGCGTAATTAATGACAAAAGAGAGTTGAGAATTAAACCCTATCTAGATGACATGTAGTGTGGAATATGTGACAGAAATTGCTCACTCTTGCATATTTTAAAACTTTCATTGCTTGATTTTTTGAAATACAGTTGCCATTTTTCTTAACAAGGCTGCAGTATGGTTCCCAATTATTTTCCTTAGTTTTCTTAAAAATATCATCAGCTATGAAAAAATAGATTGGCTATCACATTTCTTTAAAAAACAAATCCAATAATAAGAGATGTTTTCTCATTGTGTGCCTGTGACATTCTTTTTGGGTAGGATTTCAGATACATACAGATAAAGAGGAGACCTGTTAGAGCGTAGCTAAGAGACATTTTTGGCACTAAGCTAAAAATGAGATGTGCCACATTAATATACGCAAAATAGTAATTTGGGTACTAATGACATTTTTATGTAATAAACTATTGTTATAAATTGAATAGCATTTATTGTGTCACACAATAAATGCTATGTCAAACAGACACTCTTATAATTTTAATTTAGGTAGTATGAACACAGTTTATATGTTCAAATAAAAATGTACGTGCCTTTTTACTCCAAGGAATACTCTCTGAATGGCTTCTTGGTTTAAAGGTTTCATGAACATACCTGTAGTGTTTAGCAGATCTGACTTATGTTTAAAGGCATGCACGTTTCTGTCTTTTACCTCTGGATCTGAATTTCTAACTTGGCTTATTTTGGGTGTGATGCTCATATATTAGTGGTTTCCGAGTTGAGCTATGTGAGGGGAAATATACCAATCATTCCATTAATATGTTGAAGGAAATTTGCATTTAAAGTTTTCTCTAAGTCTGAGTTAAGTCCTACTGCTTTCATTGTTCCTTCTGACTACAAATGCTTTAAGAGAGTGTGGAATAGAGTCTTTCTGACATTGCTGTTCTTTACTGATGTTTGAGGAGTTGCCTAAATGATTTGGTTGTAGTAGCTGAATGGACAGTAGATTTAACTGCCTAAGTTTTTCCAGAATAGTGCTCAAACTGCTTATTCAGCTGTTTACAAAAAAAATGGTTGTCATTCCTCTAAATTCAGCCAAAATACATTAATCTTGGCAGCTGCTTGAATATTACACGTTCATTTGAAGCTTACATCAAGAAGATGTAAAATGCATGAATATAGCCAGCTGAGTTGCAATGTGTTCATTTTGCTTTTTAGTTAGGCAGAAACATCTTTGTAGTGAATTGAAAAGAGCACTACTTACTGTGCCACTCTTGGACTGTGAATTATAATTTTAAAGCAGGCAAGCAGTGGAATGCATACAAATGTCTTTGCGGCCAGTGATGGACTCGAGGCTCCTAATGTACTAGAACTAACAGTATTGATCAAAGAGCAACCACATGTTCAGAACATGTATATAAAAAGGAATAAGGGAATAAGTTCAGGAAAACCTTTATGCTAAAAGTTTACATGTACAGCAGAACTTCAGTCCGTCAAAATTGGACTCAGAAGACTCCTCTGCTTGATTGTATTGATCTTTATGCAGAAAGAGCCACAGCAACAACCTGAAGAACACCAGCTGCGCTGTACTGGCATCTCAGCAGATCGATAGATGTGTCCTTGTTTGGCTTGAAACAGGTTGTCTGCAAAAGCTACGAATGTGGTGGAGGCTGGACTGCAGCTCCTGCATGGGTGAGGGGACTGCCAGGGGTGCAGCCTCTCTGTGCATAACCCCTCATTCCTCCCCAGGCTCCTCTACCTCTGCTCCTTCTTTACTGGTTATGCCTGCTGGTGCAAACCTGCCCTCAGAGCAAGCTGGGACACTTCAGATTGATTGCCTCAAAGAAAGAAGGAGGTGGTGGTGATGCTTACGGTGGCAAGAAGCACAGGAACCCGAGGTACGACGTTTTCATCCTCTTTTTAGTATGAAAAGGGTCAGATCCTCCCAGATTTATTGCCAAGATCTGTAATTTGCATACAACTTTCTCTGGTGTTGTATCAACTGAGCAGATGCTTGAAAAGCTGTTAGGAACAAAAAAACCTGGGAATTTCCAGTTTACCCTTGGTGGGAGCTGAAATTGAAGCTGGAAGCTTTTCTTTTCTTCCCCTTTGAGCTTTGAAAACACTCAGCGGGCTGTGATGGGTAGATGGGGTTTAGTACATAGGTTCAAAAGGATTCTCCCCGCTAAGAAAAACAGGAACTGTTTACTGCTTGTCACCGAGCAGGGCTTCTGGGCTGTGGAGCAGTGATTTTGTTTTTTGAAAAGAGGAAAAGCAGTTACGTCTGTTTAAATAAACCAAATGACCCTTGAGACTTAATCATAGCTACTTATTATAGCTGGCATCCACTGAGGGTTTCTTTTTTTGTCTTTATTAGCGATTGCTTTAAAATTTAAACCTGAACTAGGAAAACAGGAACTGTAGGTGTGGAGGTGTTCCTTTACCCCGATTGCGTGCAGCCTGTTTTTTATTTAGTGGGTAGGTGTGTTCAGTGTATGTGCGAGCAATTGAACATGTCAGCAGTTTCCTACAAGCTACTCTTGCTGACTCACGTGTCTGGTGCAGCTTGGAGCTACCCTTGCTATAAACTATCCACAATAGGAGGCGCAGGCAGAGAGACTGTCAGTGCCGAGCTGTTGTTCAAAGGTTATTTTCTGTTCTCCGGTCACTGCTTTGCTGTGGTTTTCTTCCCCAGTAATATCAAAGTACACTGTAATTTTGCCAGGCTGTTGTTCTGCTAGGTGCATAGTGTAAAGCAGAAATTCATTGCACCACTGTGAAGGTTGTGCTTGAAGTGCATCTCTGGATGCTACGAATGTTAAGCAGGGCTAAACCTCTGGGATTTATTTAGTTTCTTTTTTTGTGTGTGAATGAGACACTACAAAAAAAAAAAAAAACAAAACACACGCACTCTACATTGTTCCCAATTTGGATACATCAAGTCCAGCATATGAATTGTATTTTCCCTTGCCGGTTGCAAGGTGTACGGCCTCCTACCCTCCACTCCTTTTTATGGCAGAAATCATCTTTAAAGCCAGCAAGGAATTCTGTTTGAACTTTAAAAACCTGGGTTGAGGTTGCTTTAATTTTCAAAATTTTTCTATTTCTTAATCTGGTTTTTATCTCCTGTGTGGCAAATAACACTGGCTGTTAGCATGGAAGGATCCCTTCATTTACCTGAAGATGAAAATTTACGCTCTTGTGCAACTGCTCCTTTATTTACAGACTCCTTTCTGATTACTCATAATAATCCTAAAACAGTAGCTTCGGCTGACTGATGATTTTTAACTGATCTTCATGTGTTTGTTTTTTCTCCCTTCCCTCCTTTCTTTTTCCTTTCGTAGTTGATAACAAAAGCCTCTGCAGAACCAGAGTGAGTTCTCTGTTTGCAGTTCTGGACTTACTGTCACAGTTTAGTCGTCTTTTGTGTGTTTTTCTTCTTTTTGCAGAACGGGGTGAAAGATAAGTGATCTCTAGAAGTGTGATAAACAAAACCAGCTGTTATAAAACAGGCTTTAATAACAATAAGGTGAGTTCTTGTCACTTGTTTTGTTTTTAGTCAACTACTTTGACCAGTAATGAATAGAAAACCACATCTAGAGCTTCATAACACATGAAGAAAATGGGTGTTCTTGGTTTCCGCCAATACAAATGACTCACCGGTATCAGTAGGGCTTCTACTTCTAATAATAAAACTGTGGAAGACCTTTAAAATGTGTGGTTTTGGCCCCTGCTCCTAGTGAAAGGTTGGAAAATATTACTTTGAGATTTCTTTTTTCTTTTTAAACTTATGGAAGTTTTAGTGACTTGCTGTACAACAGTGAAAGGTCTTTCACCCTCCAAAAAAACCCTAATCATACCACTGCCTGTGGTGCTAAAATCTTCCCCTCTCCTGTCTCCTCAGTGTTTCTCATTTCACTGCAGTGAGGATTGCCGACACTTAGCTTTGATGTCAAAGATGCACATCTGGAAAATAGAATTTATGTCGAATGGGGGAAGACTTGGCACACTATCTCATCTTGCCGAGTTGCTGTTCTCCACCTCTCTTCCACTCCAGTAAAGAAAGGACAGTAAGATTGCTGAGTGACCTGCATTGCTGTTTGAGCTGGGGTCAGAGGATCTGGAAAGGAAAGTAAATGGAAAATAGGAGTTGAAGAATAAACGACAACTGCAGGATGTGTCTGTCATTACCTATGAGGAAACACACGTCTTCCAGTACTGAAAGTGATACTGAAAAAAGGGCAAATCAGAAAGTGATCTATTAAATTTTTCTGTCTCTCTCTTCTTTTTTTTTTTTTTTTTAATAATAGTTTTCAAGTGTGCTGGCATCTCTTTAGCTGTTTACCTCTAAGACTGAAATCTTTTCTTTAAAGACCCTGACATGTGTTCAGTGCACCAGAGCAACCTGTAGAGCATACTGCATTTTGTTTAAAACTGTACCTTGCAGAAGACAAGGTTATTTTGTCTTCATACAAGCAGAGTGTGCCCTCTGTGCAGTTACAATGTATCACATTTTAATTCTTTTATGCAAAGTAGTCTAATGGTAGTCCAATCAGCATCTCCTGATCTGCTGCATTAATATACATTATTGCTGCCCTCTTTCAAGTTGCCTGTGTTGTTATGAGATTTAAAGACTACGAATGAGGCAGAGGTAGTCTTTTCTTCCCTGTTAGAGTGAAAATTCCAACATTTGTGAAGCCTCTGTGTTTACTTTCTCTGTTGTTGCATTATTTGTTAGTAAGTTACTCCTTATAAGGATGTGATGATTCTTTGTTTCTTATTATTCTGCTTTAAAAGCAGAGTGTGCTTTTTCAAAATCTATTCTGGGGCAGATCCTCAGTAAATTTTGACCTATCCCAGTTCCCTCAGTGTTAATGGGCATCCTTTACCACAAAATAATTAAATATATTTATGTAGTTAATTTGGTTTTTTGCTGAAAACTTTGGACGGGTTTGTTAGTTTCTTGTATAAGCAGAGTGTGATGGAGAATCTTTGTCTTGTAGCTCCTTACTGGGAAAGGCGCACTAAAAATAGAAGTGCAGAAGCCCGGGGAGACATAACTTTGAAACATGTGAAAATGCCGTTGTTTGTTACATGGCAACAATAAGAGAGATTTTACTGTTTTCAGATTGTTATAGTAGAAAAGGCTGACTTCCAACTGAAGGGATTTATTTATGCACAGTTCTTACTGAAGTTCACAGAAGAACAATCAGTAAGGATTGCAAAATACGGTGTAAGTGGTTATTCAGAGTTCAAGAGGGCTTAGGTTCAGAGCTCTGATTTCAGCTTGTCTTTAGAAAATCTTGTTATTAGAAATGTCATGAGGGCTGGGTCATGAAGAATGAATGACATGTCTAAATCTCATGATGTTCTGAGCTCTGCTGACTTGGAAGCGGGACCTGTGTCCAGAATCACTGAGGGCTGGACCTGTGAAGGGCAACAGACAGTGTTACTACTGAATTTTGAAACTGATTCTGCTTTGCATTATCTCCTGTCCTTTCCTTGTGCTTGCCCTGGCACTCCTCTCATACCACAGTGGGCCAGCCCTGAGAGCAAGATTGGCAAATTGTTCACTGTATATGTTGGGTTAGTTTTGTGCTGGTTGAGTTTACTGCGTGGTCTGGCAAGGACTTGGATAAGGGATCAAATTAAACCAAAATTTGTTAAAAGACCAAGAGCTGACCATGGGACACTTGCCCCCAAATTGCAATGATCACTACAGTATCATGCCCCATCTCCTGAAAGTCACTCTTGTCTTGCTTTTGCAATGTGGTGGTACTGCAGAAAACCATTAGCAGCCTGTGCCCAGCGTAACTTGTAGCTCGGCAGTGAGAGCTTGCCAGAGAGGCTTGGGCCATTTAATTTTGGCTTGTGTTTGTAACAGGCAATTGAAAGAAAAAAGGAAAAGAGAACTCAAGCAAGCAAGTCTTCCACGTTGACAAAAGTATTCTCTTTTGCAGATATTCAGTTAACTGTTGTTATTTCCACCTGATTCTGGTTGATCCTGGCCTGATGTGATGTGGTCGTGTTGCCTATCTGCCAGCTGTGATAAGCTCTTGTGAATTTAGATTTTAAACCTAAGTCGTAGCTGAGAAGATGAGGAGACCTGGTGATCGTGGAGAGTTTTTTGATCCCGGTGGCTGCAATCCTAGACCCTCACTGAGGTCTCCCTTGCAACCTTTTATGACACTGGGGATGATGGCAAGTGTATACACTCAGAGATGTTGAGTAATAGGTTCAACAGATGATCAGAGCTGCTTGAATTTGCTTGGATAAAGCATGGAGTCTAACATCATCCTTTATATGAGAGGGTGAAGTTGGAGCTGGTAATCCCTTGTGCTGCTGAATGAAAACAGGAGGTCCTGCTTGGCTATGCGCTTGTTGGACTTTGCTGAGCTAATTCAGCTTTCCAGCCTAGCACACATCAACTTACCATTTTCTTAGACATGATTAATTTTCTAGACAACTTGATGAGTAAGACCACAGGTCCAATGAGCAGCAGAGCTAAAAGTGGGGTAAGCTCAATCAGCATGGATCAGTGGCAGACAACGTAAGTGCTGCAGCCAGGCACTAGATCGAGGTGAAGGAGCAGTTGCCAGAGCGAGGGAAGCCCAGGTACCCCAGAGGGAATAGGGGTGGGCGGCTCCAGACTCTTAGAAACTGGCTGATGTCGTGGCTGATGTGGGGATGGGGGCCGTCCTGGAAGCAACTGTGGCAGATTTAAATGGCCCCCAGGGAGTGCCAGTGACCTGAGCGGTGACCGGAGCTCTGCGAACTGGAGTGTGCAAACAGGAGCGGGCCCTGTCAGAAGGACAAGCTCCAGCAGTTTGTGAAATCGTTTCTCGAAGGCAGGACACGTAGGGAGGATGCAGTCTCTGTGCTCAGGAGGCGAGTTCAGTTGGTGAGAGGAAGCCCAGCCATGGTGTCTTCCCAGCAGGAGGCTGCATCCTCTGCACCTGCCAGAAAGGACGCATCAGCACAGACTGAGCTCCCAGGAAATCATGCAGCCATCCAGGTCTCTGGTTGCAGCAAGTTGCCACCAGCTTGCACTGGAAACTGGGAGCAGCAGGGGCAACAGTTGCGTAAGGTGCGAGCAGGTGGAAGATCTCCTCAGCCTCATGGCAGAGCTGTGAGAGGAAGCAGAGAGGCTAAGGAGCATCAGGGAGTCTGAGCAAGAGGGAGACTAGTGGAACAGAACCACACCCTGAGCTCCCTGATACCAGAACAGAGATGGCCACCAGAAAAAGACCCTGAGCAAAGGGATCTGGTATCCTTTTCCCTCCAGGATGTAGGCAGGGGCTTAAAGGGATGTAGTGAGTGGAAGCAAGTCCACCAGCAAGGCAGAAAATGAGCCCCAGGTGCCTGTGTACAACAGATACGAGGCTCTAGGTGTGGAAGAAGAACCAGAGGAAAACATGGGTGATGACTCATCTACATGAGAGCAAGTGCTGAGACTGGAATGACAGCCCCCTTGTATTACTACAACTGCTACAAGGACGAAAAGGTGAGTCGTAGTTGTAGGACCGACCTTGCTGAGGGGAACAGAGGGTCCAATAGGTCGAGCAGACCCTACTCACAGGAGAAGTCTGCTGCCTCCCAGGTGCCTGGGTAAGGAATATTGCTAGGAAACTCCCCAGTCTGGTAAGGCCCTTAGACTGCTACCCGTTACTGCTCTTCCATGTGGGAAGTGACTAAGCTGCAGTACGTAGTCCAAGGGTGATTAAAAGAGATTTTAGGGCCTTGGGATGGCTAGTGAGGGAATCTGGAGCCCAGGTGATTTTTTTCCTCCCTTCTTCCAGTTATGGATGGTTAACACTGTAAGGATCAGACAGGCCCAGTCTATTAATACATGGCTCTGTGACTGATGCCACTGTAATAAATCCCATTCTACTGGGGGACTTCAGCCATCCTGACGAATGCTGGAAAAGTAGCATGGCAGGCTGTAGGCATCCGAGGGGATGCAATATCGGACCTGATGGTCACCAGTATAAGACAGCTCATCAGTGACATCAACATCAGAGGCAGCCTGGGCTGCAGTGATCACACACTGGTGGAATTCAAGGTCCTGAGAGGTATGGGACAAGCGAGGAGTATAGTCAGGACCCTAAATTTCAGGAAGGCAGACTTCCAGCTCCTCAAGTTGTTACTCAGTAGGATCCCCTGCAACATGGTCCTCAGGGACAAGGGTGCAGAACATAGCTGGCAGATATTTAAGGTTGCTTTCCATAAAGTGCAAGAGCACTCAGTCTCCAGATGTAGGAAATCAGGCAGAGAAGGTAAGAGACCAGTGTGGCTGGACAAGCTGGAGAAGTGGGCCTGTGTGAACCTCATGAGGTTCAGCAAGGCCAAGTGCAAGGTCCTACACCTGGGTCGGGGCAATCTGCTGTTTCAGTACAGCATGGGAGATGATGTGATTGAGAGCAGCCCTATGGAGAAGGACTTGGGGGTGCTTATTGATGAGCAGCTCAACATGAGCCGCCAGTGTGCACTCACAGCCCAGAAGGCCAACCGTGTCCTGGGCTGCATCAAAAGAAGCGTGGCCAGCAGGGCGAGGGAGGTGATTCTGCTCCTGTATTCCTCTCTTGTGAGACCTCATCTGGAGTACTGTGTGCAGTTCTGGAATCCTCAGTGTAAAAAGGATATGGAGCTGTTGGAATGAGTCCAGAGGAGGGCTACAAGGATGATCAGAGGACTGGAGCACCTCCCATACAAGGACAAGCTGAGAGAGTTGGAGTCGTTCAGTCTGAGGAAGAGAAGGCTCCGAGGAGATCTTATAGTGATGTTCCAGTACCTGGAGGGGGCCTACAAGAAAGCTGGAGAAGGACTTCTTACAAAGACATGGAGTGATAGGACGAGGGGGAATGGCTATGAATTGGAGAGGGGCAGATTTAGACTAGACATGAATTTATTCACGACGGGAGTGATGAGGCACTGGAACTGGTTGTCCAGGGAAGTTGTGGATGCCCCATCCCTGGAGGTGTTCAAGGCCAGGTTGGATGGGGCCTTGGGCAGCCTGATGTACTGGGAGGTGTCCCTGTCCATGGCAGGGGGGTTGGAACTGGATGGGCTTTAAAATCCCTTTCAACCCAAACTATTCTGTAATTCTCAGAGGTGAGCAGTAGGGACACAGGGCTTTGCCAAGTGGCAAACCCAGATGACCTCAAGATGTCACATGTATCTTCACCCTGCATGGCTCCTGGAGTAGGTCAGCTCTTGTTCAGGAGGGGGTCAGCACTGCTGCCGTTCTCCTGTGTTCCAGAGCAGCACTTGTGGTGATTTTATGTGAAGCTGAATGCTGGACATGCATATTAGGCAAACCTTTGGCCAGAAGTTCACTAGCAAAAATTAAAGTGTTTGCAGAATTTTAGTTAAGTCATGCTCTTGAGTAGGGAAACTTGAATTCTGCTTCAGATAAACTTCAGGTATCTGCTGTGCCTGAAGTGTATATATGTGTTGAACTAAAACCTGCCAAATGTTTCTCATGCTACTCAGAAGATTAACTTCATTTCCAATCCCTTCATTTATTCCTGTAATTGTTATTAAATGTGTGCTGAGAAAAAGTATGGTGGAGAATTCTTTTTACAGAAATCCAAGTTAATTGATGGTTTTAATTAATTGTGAGGCATGTTGGTGAGCTAACGCCAATGTAAAACTCACTGTAAATTGTAAAATTGTTGCGTAGTTTGTCGTAGTTGGTAATTTGCAGGCAGTGCAAATAAAAGCACTCTGCAAAGAAATTTTTTGTCTTTTTCCCCCTCCTTGTTCCTCTTAATTTGTCTTATTATTAGACTAAAAGTAGAGTCAGTGATTCATTCACTAATCTGTTTCTTGGACAGTTAGTCATCTGCCAATTTGTGTTAACTTTCCACTTTGTTCTGAAAGTGAGTAATGCTTAATGCACTAACCACCAAATTCCAGCCTTAAAAAGCTGTGAGCATCGCTCACATTGTCTCCAAACTTTCTCTTCAATATTTTTACTATTCCATAAGATCAAAGCAAGTAAGGTCTGGCATGCAGGGTGGTACAGCTACAGTCCAATTGTTTTGTCTAGCCCCAGTTATTAAAGCAAAACATAAGGTTGCAAATGTAATGCACGAGTTCTGTTGCATGCCAACTCGTGTATTATTTAGTCAGTGTAATGTGTCTTGTTTTTCTTCGCAGCTTCTACTTTCAGCAGCTAAATATTGCCTCCTTGTTTCCCTCAATCCCTCCCTCCCTATGCTGCCACAACTTTGTTAATTTATATTGTTCTCTACCTCAACAAACTGTGATGTGTCAAGACTAATTTAGGGCAAATTGCTTGCAAAGAAAACTAGAATTGGTATTAGGTGCCTGCTGCAAATATTTCTGATGCTTTTCATGATTCTTTTTGGTGGAAAAAAAAAATGATTGTGCTGCTGAAGTGTTATCTATATAGAACTTGAAGCTATAAAGCCTTCCTATAGTGATCGGGTAGATATTTTGATCTCAAGGTGATGCCAGTCATTTCTGAAGATGAACACAGTACTTGTTTGAATCATTTGAGAATTTTTTAACTACTTTTTTCTTTCTTATGGAAACTGGAGTAGCATGAAGAGTAACAAGGTCAGTAATGTCATGGGAGAACTTTATAGGACCAAAGTCTTTACTTTCTACCCTAAAATAACATGAAAGGGCCGACTACCATGTTCTGCTGCAAAGGAATTCAAAGTGCAGGAGAGACGTGAGTGCTACAGGAAGATGTGCGTGCAGAGAGTGTAGGGTGAGGTGGGGGTGGTAGGTTCACTTGGCCCCACACTTTCCTCATTCCTTCTGCAGGCACCATGTATCGTCCCACCTGTATGTTCCCTCCATTTCTTGCAGCGAAGTAGTCATCTCTGTGTGTAATTATCCTGTGGTGCAGATGGTTTTAGGGTGTCCCCAGTGCCACAGTTCTGTAAGCACACGAAGCAAATGCCAGTACCCTGTGTTGTAGGGTCTGTAGGCAGTCCATGGCCATCTCCTGCCACAGCGTAGCAGGGTCAAAGCAGAAGTCTGTCGTACTTTGCTAGAATAAGAAAAAAAATGTTTTGGTCTTGCGAAGGTAGAGAAAGATCCATCTCTCTGTTCCTAGAATCCAGTTCCAGTCTGTGTAAATACCCAAAATGTCCTGGTAGCCATGTTCCAGTGTGGTGAATTCTAGCTTCTGAAGGGTTTCTCCTGGCAATCCGACTGTGCACACCAGTGAGTCTGCATAGTTTGGTTAAGCTTTGGACAAAGAGCCATATCGGGGATGCTTATTTGAACTCCAGCCTTTGCTATTTGCTCTTCCTGACTGCCTGCAGATTTTCTAACATCAGCGGAGTAAGTTAATGCAACAATCCTATTTAAAAAATTACTTGTTTCTGGTTCGGTCTTACAGTCTTCGGTCTCAACATTTCTATCAATGTTGAGCTTTACTTTTCAGGAGTGATGCTGAATCAGAATTTAAACATTTAAGAAGGCCGACGGCATCTTGGCTTTTATCAGAAATGGGGTCACCAGCAGGTCCAGGGAGGTTATTCTCCCTCTGTACTCGGCACTGGTGAGACCGGACCTCGAGTACTGTGTTCAGTTCTGGGCCCCTCACCACAAGAAGGATGTTGAGGCTCTGGAGCGTGTCCAGAGAAGAGCAACAAAGCTGGTGAGGGGGCTGGAGAACAAGTCTTATGAGGAGCGGCTGAGAGAGCTGGGGTTGTTTAGCCTGGAGAAGAGGAGGCTGAGGGGAGACCTTATTACTCTCTACAACTACCTGAAAGGAGGTTGTGGAGAGGAGGGAGCTGGCCTCTTCTCCCAAGTGACAGGGGACAGGACTAGAGGGAATGGCCTGAAGCTCCGTCAGGGGAGGTTCAGGTTGGATATCAGAAAAAAATTCTTCACAGTAAGAGTCATTGGGTACTGGAACAGGCTGCCCAGGTGGTCGAGTCGCCTTCCCTGGAGGTGTTTAAGGAACGGGTGGATGAAGTGCTTAGGGACATGGTTTAGGGAGTGTTAGGAATGGTTGGACTCGATGATCCAATGGGTCCTTTCCAACCTTGTGATTCTGTGATTTTTTTGGGTACATATGCTTCATACTTGACCAGAGCTTTCACCTGCTTTTGCTTGAAAAGCATCCAGGACCAAACCTGTACAAGTGCTGCTCTCATGCCTGATTGCAAATACAAAAATGAAACCATGTAGGATTGCATGTGGAGGGACCCAAAAGTTCTACTAGAATAGCTTGAGAAACTCTCTGTAAGATAGCATATTATGAAATTGTTCCCTTGTTTTCCAAAATCAAAATTTCCACCTTCCTAGGAGTCATTGAATCAACAGAGGTGGGTCTGCCCGCTGCAGCCCTGTGTGGTTGGTGGTGCAGATGACCATGCCTGTGTCTCCTGTGCTCCGCAGAGGGAGCTGCTGATGGGTGCCTGGTCAGAACAGCTATTGGCTGCTGAACACCCTCCACTCTCCCTCAACCCACATAAGATGTCTGTGGCCATACCAGCATTACTTTTAGGTTTCTAATTTAAACCGTCGGAGCATTACAAAGAAGTTTGCCTTTTTTTTTTTTTTTTCGGTGGGGAGGGAGAAGAGCAAGGGCTAAGGTCTGGTGGTGCAGCTATTGGTTGGGTTTGGTACACTTGTATGTGTTGTGACTTGAGCAATAGCAAATTCACTGCCTGAAGCCAATTTGGGGTTTGGTTTTTTGGGTTTTTTTTTTTTTCAAAGAAGTAGTCCTCCCAGATGTGAGAATTGGTTCCATTTTGTTGGATTATGGGTAAACCAAAACTGCAAGGAATGCCTTTGCTTTCAACCTGACCTCGGGTGGTCTGTGCTGGGTGACAGACCTTGAGCACTGAACTGACTCCAGAGTAGATGGGCACCTGCCTTTCACAGGGCTGTGCAGTGTTTGGGGAATCTTAATCGCTCGGTTTGGCACTTTGGGTTTCAGGTCACTGGGACAGGGCAGACAACGCTGAAAAATTTAAGGCCGTACTTGGGTCTAACACCTAGCACAGCTGTTTTCTTTGGCTGGTTAAGAGACTGCAGGGTATAAGATTTTCAGGTGCCTGAGACTTTGTAGTTGTTGAAACCCAAGTAAGGACGATGTTGACTGTTGCAAAGCTGAAATTGTATTCATGGCATTTTTATCTGAGGAAATTTTTTCTTCTTTTTTTTCCCCCAGCCCAACTTTCATTTGTTTCCTGGCTATAAAGTTCAGGACTTTCCCATGAAGATGGGCAGACTGGTGCCTTGCCAGGCAAGGGTTCTCCCGGGTATTTATAGAGGGGTGCCTCCCGCCCCAACTTGCTCTGCAGGTGTGCTGCTCAGTCAGTTAAAGAAACCACGAGCTGAAATGATTGCCGGGGTGAAACAGTTTACAAATAGCTTTTCAGTGTTTGTTTTTATTTTTAACTCCTTCCCCACCCATGGGCCTCTCCCACAGTTTATTGATGAGGCTGAAACGGCTCAAGGAGGGAGGATCATTGTTGCAGAATATGCAAAGCACCCAAAGTTTCCAGAGGACCCTAAGAAAGCAAGTTGCTTTCCTATCAGCTGAAATCCCTCACCTCTTCATTCCCCAAGCCCCACTTGTTCCTTTCTGCTCCATTCCTATTTGGAGTTTATGGGGGTAAAACTTCTTTTTCTGTGGCCACTGGGAGGTTTCTGGTGGGGGATTGCATGTCGTTTGGTTTTGTGGCTGTTTTTCTAAGGGTGACAACTGCTGAAAAGGTACTGATAGCAATTCGTATTTGGAGCTGGGGAAGGGAGGATGTACTTCTGGCACCTGTGAGGAAAGACCCCAAACCAGCTCCTGCTTCCCAAGCCACCAGCTCCTGATGTCCCCTGTCCCCAGCAGCATACTCCTCATGGCCATTTACCTTCTCTAAGGTAATTGGCATGTGCCCTTTTTGCCCTAATTTTAACTTATCACAGAGAAGTGATCTTAGCCATACTGCTGCGTTGGAGCACGAGAGGAAATTAAGATTTTTTTTTTTTTTTATTTTCCTAGCCTATGTTCAATGGCTTATGGAAAATTCTGGTCAAAAGGCTGAAATTTCTTTGCTGGGTGTTTAATCTCAAAACCACAGTTCCCAATACCCAGGATGCAACAGTGGTAATGCCCTGCTTACAGCATTTTTTCCAGTGCTGCATAGGTGTGGGTAGGTGTGTGTTAAGGGCAGAAAGGAAAAGGACATGAATGGGATGGAGGGGTCTCTCTTGCCCCTTGGGCAGCTTTCTGGCTTGTGTTTTAAATTATAATTAAAAAAAAAAAGAGAGAGAGAAAAGAAAGAAAGTCTGGCTGCCTGCAAAGTAAGTTAATCGTTGCAGAAAGACTCAACACTGGTGCTCCATGTATATATTTTCACATGTGTGCCAATGGCTGCATACGTACTTTGCGGCTGGCACAGTGTAGCTGGAAAGTATGTGGGAGCACGTCTGCTTCCTCTGAGGCCGCTACAGGTGGTCGGAGGAGGGTGGGGGTGAAGAAGGAGATGCTTGGGGCAAGGTATGACACCCACTTCCTTTGGCGTGTGGTGTTGTGCGCTCGAACCACTCCCCCACTGACAGCCAGGCGGCTGCAGGTTGTGCCTGCGGTACTTCATCTTTGCTCTTACTGATTTGCTGTTCTAGGTTTATGACTAAGGTTGTGGTTTAATATGCCCTTTTTAGGTATATGAAGTGTTTAAAATTATCTAGTGCTGCATTTCTTCCTTTTCTTTTTTCTGTTTTCTTTTTGCCTTTTCTACCTTTAGCAGTTTCCACAGCTTTTAGAAGGCAAGAAGCAAAACTTTATTTTAAAAGAAAAGGAAAAAGTTTTCACTGATTGTTGCTTATAAGTTAGGGTTATTAATTTTTTGCCTTTCAAAGATCTTTGTTCGAGATTAAAAACTTTTGTAGCTTTTAAGGTTTATATATCTAATCAACACTGTTGGTAGCCCTTAAAACTAAACAAAAAGATAGCTTAAATACCTGGAATCTGTGAGGAGACTGTCTTTCTTTAGATTAGATCCTTTCTTATGCAGCTGTACCCCAAGAAGCTTAGTGTTAACATTTGGAAGTACAGATTCATTTCCTTGTAATTTTGAAATCTTTACTTGAGAGCCTGTAATTTTCCTTAACTGTTCAGATGCTGC
Source organism: Cuculus canorus (assembly GCF_017976375.1). Taxonomy (NCBI): domain Eukaryota; kingdom Metazoa; phylum Chordata; class Aves; order Cuculiformes; family Cuculidae; genus Cuculus; species Cuculus canorus. Next base: position 22,849,646 of record NC_071403.1, on the reverse strand, counting down.
TTAATGCCTCAGATATTTGTTGTTGAGTGTATTGCATGTGTGCTCATACTCCCTTATGTTTCAGATGAAATGCTGTAGCCTAGCAAGTTACTCTGCTGTCACACTAATGGTGAAGAAAAAATTGCACATGCTGGCTTGGGGAGGAGGTGGGAATGGAAGGGAACTAATTTATACATACATCTGATTAATATAACACTCTTCTTTCATAGCAGATTGTGCAGCTTTAGTGTCTACTGATTACCTTTTTTGTTTTCAGTTCATGTCCTGTTTTGCTATGGAGTGGGATAGAGTTTACCTACTGCTATACTTATTGAAGAAAGGACTGTTTTCCCCATGGAATATCTGGCATCAGCTCATGGTTGAGACGACCTCCAGATGTTCTGCTCCAGGGGAGCTTGAGCCAGTTGAGCTGTCAAATGTAGCTACTGGATATCAAGCAGAGGTGTAGAGCAGTCTTTCTGATGTTTGTGCCACCTTATATCTTGTTGTTAATTGAGACTGCAACTAAAAGACTCAACAGTAGTTCTAGATTTGTGTATTTGACACTTTTAAATTAAAACACTGATACGCAACCTTTGTGGAAGTGTTAAGGCTTGATACATAGTTTGAAAAAGAGTAACTTCAGGAAAGTCTAATGCCTTCCAAAGATGTAGTAAGATATATGAGTGATTAGCAAAGTCATACAGAATTAAATTGATTTAATTTGGGAAACAGTGTTGAAAGTCTCTTAGCACTTTGGCTCAAGTTCATCTCCTGCAGAAAGACTGCCTGGTTGTTGCTTCTTGTGTATTATTTGCTTTGGACTTGAGGTAGCTGATCTTTGTAACCCTGCAATCTACTTGCCAAAATACTTGTATAGATCAGGTCCAGGCATCCCTCCTTAAGCCCTGCAGGACGTCCAGGAGCAGCTCAAATAGGAGGTGCCAGTTCTTCTCCAGAGGACTTGCTACTCGGTGCTGCATTGGGGCTGCTTTGCTGGTGGCCCTGGGGGCTTGACAGCTCTTGTGGACTTCCCCCATCTCACCACCAGCGGGGTGACAGCCAGTCCCTGCACCAGCAGAGTCCTTGTGCCTCTCCAATGATGCAGTCTGTGGGAATAGCCCCTGAATTGCTCAGGAAACAAAGACTGTCCACCCTGGTTTAGGGGCTGTTTGCAAAAAGGAACAAGATGAGGGAGGTTGAGTAGAAACAATTATAAATGTTGTGTGCAGCTGCCTGGCTGGAATCTTTGGATTAGAAAATGAGAGAGAAGGTGGTGTAGAGCCAAGAAGTGGGTGAAAAAAATATCAGAAATTATGCAAAGAGTAAAAATGGGAAAACAATCAAAGCCCTGTCCTCAGCCACATTGGGAAGGGAAACATATAATTAAAACTCCCATGTCAGAGTACATGATGTAGGAATTAAAATATATACCTGTTCCAAGTTGGTGCTTTCTGTGCACCCTCACTTCAAAATTAACTACCCAAAAAAGGAGCTGCTTGCATACAGGAAACCATGTTTTTGATTAGAGGTACAGTAAAAAGTCAGGGTGGGGCATACATGTGCTTTATTGTATCTAAGCATAAAGAGAGGGTAGGCTGCAGTGCATTGCAAATGAATCCACGTTACTTCTCTCTGTTCTTTAAAATTAGTTCAGAAAGCGTCATGCTTTCAAGATATGGCATGGAGGCTTGAGCAGTTGGTGTGAATGTTACAGTGTGCCATTTAAACTCTGCCATTTTACCATCCGTTTGGTGAAAAAGGGATGTTAGAGTTGCAGGAAGTTTTAAAACACTCGAATCCCCCCAAACAACACAAGAATTTAGTTCAGCACATGGAACTTGCATTCTAATTAAAATACAATTCTAATTATTTTAATTTTTTTTTAGAGGTCCTACTGTTAGACATAAATGAAGCAGATTGAGATCTCACCATGTGCAAGCTGTGGCAGAAAAATCAGCACCACACTTTCCAGTGGAAGCAGAACAAAAATGTAAAGTCTGCCAATTAAATTGGAAACAGCTCTTAATTTCCCCTCTCTTCCTCCCCCGAAGGATGAATGTCTTACTCTTCTGGATGGAACTTTGTGTAATGACTCATAGTTTTATATGGATTAGTATGAATATGTAGGTGAGGGAGATGCTGGTATCTGAGAAACTATATATAGTGTCTAGGAGAAGTGTCCTGGAACACAGAATAAATGAGCATTTGATCTATTTCTCTTTCTGAATTAACGGAAATGTAAATGTAGAGTATCTGCCTCCCTTTACTCACTCCCTAGTTGTGCTTGGCAGATACAGGGGAGGCTTATGGTGCACAGAGGAGGTGCTTGTATTGATAACTTAACTAGTCACTGAAATAAGAGTATCCCCTTTGCTCTGTCTTAAATACACATGGGCAGGGCACCAGGAGCCAGAAATGTAACAATGCAGGCGTCAGCAGTGAGCATGCAAACTTTCTGTGGTACCATCCTACCTGATTCTGCAAAGCCGTAGGTGAGGCAGCTGTAGTCATGTTGGGCTAAGGCAAAATCTTGTGGCTCTGCAGTCATCTATAGTTGATAGCTTCAGGTGAAAGTGTGGGTTCACATGGAGCTTCTCCAGTGGGCTGAAGTTTTCCATCTCAAGGCTCATATTTCGCACTCTGCTCTCTACAGCCATTTACTATGCATCCACTTGCACCAGAATAGCTATTAATGAACCCATATCAGTGAAACATTCAGGTTAGGGGGGGAAAAAAAAAGATGGCTTTTAAAAAATATGTTTCAAATGTGGCCACCTCGCTGTGTTGCTCATAAACTAGCTGACAGAAATTTAAAGTGGAAGAAGTGAGGGGTCAGTGAATTGTGGTAGTGGAGAAAGGGGATCAAGCAGATGGGAAGATGGGAGTATGTTGATCTGGCATTGCTACAGATACACACCATGAGGTCTGCACTCTTCAGTGTTTTTTTCTCTAAAATTAGACCTTATGTGATGTCCAAAAATCCAACATAGTTATATCCTCTTTTTTTCCTGATTGTTCACTGTAGCTTGCTTTAGCGTTTAATTGTAGAGACTTTATTTTTACATCTCAGACTTGCAGTAGTATACTATACTACCTTATGCTAGTTGTTACTAGGTAAGAAGACTCAAAACGCTGAGGTAAGTTCTGAGCTCCTGGCCTCTGCTTCGCCCTGGGTGCATGTTGTTGGTCTTCTCTGGGAGGACTCTGGCTGTGGAGTCTCCTCAGTTCTCATGTAGGAAAAACTTCATTTTTCCCTTGAAGCAAGATGCCACACAAGACTTACTCTCAGGGTGCCGTGATACCCTGGGAACTTTGTCTGGAGAAGGAGAAATGCATTTACATTAAAACCACACAACCAACAAAAGTAAAAAGAAGCAGCTGCTGCTTGTATAACTGGGGGGGTTGGTGGGGAATCTCACAGTGCCTTCAGAGAAATGGACTTAGTTGGTCATGTGCAGTGTCTCGGACCTCCCACCATCAGATGTCAAGGAGGTCTGACTTCCATTTTAAAACTAGTATCTGGCATGGAATAGTGTCGTACTAAAGTCTTATTGCCTAGAAACTCAAACATGGCGAAATCAAGAATTTGTGTTACTTGGTGTAATTTCTTGAAAAGAGATTAAAACTCCAGTGTTTATCTTGGATCCCTAATGCAAGGAGCAGGAGGGGAGCAATGGATGTATTTTATGATTAATGAGCATTTCTGCATATGTTTCTTGTGCCTCTTGGCATTTAGTAGTCTCAGCTACCTAGCTTTTTATTTCATTTTCCTCTTGTTGGCACTCTCACTAATAGTCTCCTGAAGAGCAAGAATCCACCCTTAGGCAGTGGGTCTCTTCTTGACTGTGAGGGTGTATGCCAGTTTACTATCCTTGGACTCCATGTGTCAAGGAGGTTATCATTTCTGTCCCATTCCTATCATCACTTCTTTTGTTTTCTGCTTGGCACAGAACAATTCCTACAACATGTAAAGCCATTACATTAAGATGAGGCTTGGTGTTACACTGGAATTGCCAGCCTGACTGAGAACAGTTCAGTTTGGGTACCACAGAGGTCTAGCCGCAATACCTGCAGTTCAGGGGGAGTCAGCGTTGCATCCCAGGCTGGCCCCTGTACTCTGCTGGTTCTGGCTGCTTCAGGGACTGTAGACCTGGCCCACTCTGAAACAAAGGCCGTAGGAAGAAACCCTCTTCAGCTGCCTTTCTCTGTCCTCAAAAGAGGAGAAACACATGGTTCCTGGTACTGAGACATGGAAAGCAGCAAGGCAGGAAAAGTGCTGTGCGAACCAAGCAGCACATTCTGTTACTATCAGATTTTTTTCTTTAATGGATCTCTGTGATTTTTAGGGTTAAGAAGGAGTTTGGCTTAGACATGGAACTGATCCTTTGTCTAGAACAGTGCAAAGAACATCTGATACTGAAGATAAGCAGTTTATCCTTTCAGATGGGGAGCTTTCTCAGCTGGTGGCAGGCCATATATGGCACATCAATAGCTCTGTCTCCCCTGGGGTGTGTCTCCACAGCTGCAGACCATGTGCTTGTGCTTGTGTGTGTGCGTGCTCACCAAGGAGGTGGGAGGGAGTACTTAACCAGCTGCAAATCAGTGAATTAGTGTAGGGGAAATTATTTCCCTTGGGCAGAGGAACTCCATGCTAGAATGGATGCTTAGTTTGGCAGGCAGTTCTAGGGTAGTGGGAATATTTGCCACTACTCTGAGGTGGCTAACCTGGGATGGAGAAGGAACTCCCAGTTGCCAGGTCCCACTGAAGGAGTCCTATGTCCTTTACAACAGCTATGCAGCTGTCCATGTCATTTCCTCTGCCACTTTGGCCAAGGTGTGGAGAGGCTGGGCAGGGAACATGGGCACCAGCAGCTGAAGCATGAACCAGTGTCTCTGCAGAGCAAGAGCACGGAGATGGAGGACTACTGAAAAGTAATGATGTGCTGCAGGTGAGGAGGCATTCTCCAGGTGCTGGAGCATGAGTAGAGCATGCTTTTGCTCTTCTGGCAGTAGAGCTTATACTTCCTTTCTTGCCTTTCTCTCCTTACTTGGAGAGCAGTCAAAAGAGAAATAATCTAATCAACATGCCAAGAGGCCTTCCTTGCTTTTCCCAGCTGAAGAGACTGCCATAAAAGTTTCCCCATTCATTCCTAACTGTTCTTGGCTGTTGATGCCCAAGCGAGTTCAGTCTGTACCGATGTGTTTTCCTCGTATATGGGCAGTCTATCTAAGTAGTAAATATTTTTTGTCTTTCTCTAACCCCTGGGTACAACACACCTGTTTTCTACAGTGATGCATGCCATTTAACTAATTGTACTTAAATGGAGGAAGTCAGCAGGTAGATGGAGGTTTTAATTTCATTGAACCTATTCAGGAACAGCAGCTGGATTTCTGTTCTGCAAATGTCCTTATTCCACCCCATGCTTGACTAGTTTGGGAAGTGCTGTGGTGAGCACCTGATGCAGTGAGTTTTGTTACATGCATGAGTGGCTGGACGCTCATCACAGAGGCTGCAGAATGAAGCATGCCTAAACGTCTTGGGCAGAGAAAGTGGCTCAGCTTCATTTTTGTGGAGAAAGCCTTGGAGGTTTGCATGAGCCTTTTCTGCATCCTGGTGAATAACCTAAAAGAGAGAGGCTCTTGCTGGCAGCCTGGTGCTTTGGGGCATAAGCATCCTTCTAAGAGCTTGATTTCCAGCAGAACGTGGGCAACAGAAGAGACAGGGTGAGGTAGGTTTTCCTACGACTCACCAGTGTTTGTTTTCTTACACCTTGCCCTGAAGTGTCTGTAACTCTGCTGCCTGAAGCTGGTGCTGGGATGAACCATGAGCGTCATCTGAGAAGGCATTTTCTTGTGTACAGTATAAGCTTTCATCAGACAGTTCCTGTTAAAAACTGTCACTTATTTCACAGTTATACATTTGGAAGTCTTGTAAAAAAGTGTGTAAATCAGAAGTACCAATGTGTAGGGAAAGCTTAGCTTCTACAGAAATGAAGATTAGCAAAACTAAATGCAGTGTATTATCACCAGCACACAACTAGGCTGTATCCAGTGAAACAGATAAGGGGATTGCCATTGATTGGCAAGATCACAGATGACTGCGTTGACCTGCATAGATTTAGAACCTCATTTCTTCCAAATGGAGTAGAAGAGCTAAGCTGAACATGAGCACAAAAGCCGCCACTCTCTATATGGGACAGCTAAGACCATGCTTTCAAGCTCTGACACAAATAAACAATTTTCAGTGTGTATTTTTGGTGACTGTTTTCTTTGTCTGTGAGTGGCGCTGCTTAAAAACTGCTTGCTCATAAATGTGTAGTGAGGTCTTGGTGCTGTGGACAGTACTCTGCTGCTCTGAAAAACTTATAGCTAAGCTGTTCCCTTTTGGATCCTGCATATGAGGAATACTGTACAGGTAGGACTGTGCATCAGATGTAGCCCTATTAGGAGGATAATTGAACTTGCAGTCCACTTCAGTGTAATGCTTTTGATACGTCAAGGGGATGGCAGAGAGGTTAGGGCAGGTCATGACTTGGAAGTAAAGCGTGAATGTGACCATTAGCTGCTGTGTTCAGCAAGGAATGTACTGTATTTTGTTAGCATTTTGCATATATTTTACTTCTCATTTATTACAAAAGAACAGTTGTACCAATTTTAATGTACTGGACCTTTGCTTAGCAACATATTATCTTTCTGGGAGAATTTATACGTAATAGCATTGTTTTAGTGGGCACAAATCCTTGCTTGGGCTACAAGCACATTTTGGACAGGACATGTTTTGGGCACTGCATGTGGAATTTTGTATAGCAATTGTCCGTTTTGCTTTTGTGAGTGTATTTTCTAGTGCTAAAATATTGAGCTACAACACTGCGTTTCATTGTTAGACTTGCTGACCTTTGCCTTTAGTTGGAAAGGGGGCAGGAAATCTGTGTTTCCTAAAAGCTGCCTGAAGTCACAGAAGAAAGCAGTATCCCTTTTGCTAGCAGTATACAAAATGACCTCTCAGAGCAAACAGAAATAACTGGGGCCACATGAAAGGCGTATGGAGGCTTGATTGTGGGAAGTCAGCGATGATGGGAGGCAAATAAACAACAGGGAACTGGATGTTAACATTGGTTGTGTCAGATATGTAAACTCATGTAGGTTGCAATAGCTCTGCTTATCAGGTTCTGCAACCCATCTCTTTTATCAGAGCAAATGTGAGCCCATGGTGCAGCTGTATATGCAGTGTTTCAGAGGCAAGATCCAGTTGTGGGCAAAAGGAAGGTGATCATACAAGGAAGGGAAATGGAAGTTATTGCTTCTTGCCTGACTCTTGGACTGTGTAAGAAAACAAAAAGCAGTCCAGAATGGTGAAGATGAAGCATCTCAGCCTTTCTCGCCAGTTGGAGAACTGCTAATAATGTTTATAGTCTTCGAACAAAAGTAACAAAACAAGTTACTTAAGACAAGAATCCATCATTCTGACAAAAATAGAGCTTTCAGCTGGTTGTGGTTTTTTTTTTTTTTTTTTTTGTCTAAGCCTTTGTTTCTCCAGCCAATCAATCCTGTTACTGAATAAAACTCTGGAAATCAACTTAACAAGATTAATGTCTGTAAATATTTGTAAAACCTATGTGTTATACAGTCTCTCTAAATGAGATTATGTCATGTTTATAATACTTACTCAAATTTTGTACCCAGTCTGGTCTGAAATTGAGTAGTTTTCATTAATTTTTCTTGCTTGTTTAATTTCATGCTTAAACCAATAAGTTACAAATCTGCATGACTGCCCACTTGTTGTTACATTCGGAATAATTGCACTGAGTCACTGTGCATGGACTCAGATTGCCATAGGGTGTTAATACTTGATACTTAAGGAAGCATGTTTATCTGAAAACTGGCTTGTCAGTCTGTGGAATGCAGTGTTTACTACATAAAGTTCAGCCTAGAATGACTGCAGTTAGGAGATGTAGTCTGTGATGATTAATAATACCTAGAATTTGTGTTTGTCTTTTCAAGGGTGTTAGGGAAATTATCTGCTAAATGTGGGAAAATAAATGCAGGGAAAATAAGTGTTAGGCTCTGAGAAAAGGGGCTTTGTGTGCATTTAACACAGTCTTCTGTAAAGATTCTTTTTCTTTCCTTTTCTTTTTATTGCCCCAGCAGGTATATGTTTTTTCTCTATACTCTATCTTGAATGTCTTGTTTAACGAGAGAAGAATTTGAAGAATTTGGGACTATCAAGCTAATAATCAATTCCTTTCATAAACAGAAGGATTTAGTTTTTCCTGTCCAAGTTTATTTCCAAGGTTTAGTCCAAATATTTAGTTCCAAACAGTTGTGGACTTTTTTGTCCTAGTGAAATTTTCCTCTGTGGCAGAAAGAACCCCAGGGAAACTGGCATTTGCAATGCTGTTTCACCTTCATTTATTTCACTAATGTGTTGCACGTATTTAAAATGCTGAGAAATTTATTGGCAACATCACCTACTGGAGTATGTTCTACAGAAGGAAAACAAATAATGAAGGAGGAGCGTGACTGTTGGTTTGCTTGCACTTTCTGCTGAAGGACTATTCACTGGTCCTGAAGGAAGCAACTGATTCACTGCAAACAAACACTTAGCATGCAGGTGAGAGCAGAGAAAGCTTCCTCTGGCAGATTCTTTGCTTCAGCAGGTGAGTGGCTGCTCGGCCACTCTGCAGGGTGTGTGCTAGGTAAAGCCTGCAGAGCTTTTCTTCCTCAAGCAAGGTGAACGATTTCATGTAGGATTTTGCCAGCACTGATATTTGAGTTTTAGCAGGAAAGCATGATTTTCTGAACTGTGAAGGGTCCGCAGTTCTTGCTTTTGGGATTACCAGCCAAGTGTCAGCAGCAGGCTGGATTTCATTTTTCATGGGAGAAACATCTGTGCTGTTCTGCAAGCTTTGATAAAGCAAACTTTAGAGTGGAAATCAGATGTGTCAGTCAGAATAACAGTATTGTAGAGCTACAGGTGGGGAGTCAGCACTTTATTATTTGCGAAAAACGGAGGAAAGACTTTGATGTACTGCTCCTTCGCATCAGTAGTATTTCTTGCCACTGAACACAGTTGCTCGTGATCAAGGTGATTTTGTTAGTTGGTTTCCTTTTACTACAGTGGCTTGGAATATCTGAAGGAATCATTGTTAGATTCAGAGGCCATGTCTGGCAGCTTTGTATTTTGTGCCTCAGGTGGTATTTGCATGTCCATATATCATATTCATAAATAATATATATTTTTCTTTTCCAGTGTATGTATTACAATCAGAAGGTAGGGAAAAGGGTTGGAGGACATAATAGTTATAATTATGCTTTCATTTATATTATCTTATTTGATGTTATCTTATTGATATTTTACTATGTATAGAAAGAATATTTTAGTAAGCAATACCAGTTTTATAGAGAATGTAGAATATGTATGTGTGCCAGAGAGGCTTACTTTTTTTTTTTTCTTCAACTGCATTAGATTTTTTTTTTAGAATTTAAGTACTTTGCATTATTTTTAACAGCAATAATACATGGAGCATACTGAGATATATTATACACATATCATTTGTTCTTGGGCACCAGTATAACATACGTGGGTGTCAACTGCATATCACTGTGGTTTTTAACCAATTTATGATAGTTTTGTTCTGATGCATGCCGCCATGAACCATGAATGCCACCCACTTTAAATGTTGTTGTTAGCAGATAGCATTTATTTCAGTCACTTTAAAATCTTCACTTTATGAAGTGGTTTTAAAAGGTTTATGTCTTTTTTAAAGCAACTTTTATACTCTATCTGGATGATACCTACCAGCATTGGTATTGGAGTTCAGTCTCCTGTAACATGTAATGCGGGTGTGGAGTTCCAGTATGTTATTTAATTAATTCCACTGAGGTCTCGCACCCCCTGGAAGAATAGGGGCATCCCCATTAAGTGTCCAAACAGGATACAACTGACCAAACAGCAGCATTCTCTCAAAGCTCCCCTTGATCCTCTGGATGGAGTCCAGCTAGCCCATAATTTCTAGGAATACACATGTCAAAGCATATGACCTTACATAATGACCACGCATGCAAGATGCCCAGAGGGCAGGTAGTCTGTGGGATGTCCAGCAGGGATGCTTACAGTAGGATGGCTAGTACCTGTGATGGAGGGGTTTGCAGCTCGCAATGCCGTGGTGACTGCAAATGGCATTCCCCAGCTTTTATTTGTCTACCTGCCTTTCTTGTATAGCAATTAGGCTGGGAAAATGGGAATTGCAGCTTGTGTAGTCCAGGCAGAGATTTCTGAAGGAAACTCACACTGTTGCATGGATTGCTCCTCTTGCCTCCAGTCAATTCTTTGGCTGAAATTAGTTTAAAGATTACGAGAGAGGATACAGCCATAGGCACGCATGCACAAGCTTAGAGAGCAGTGAACATACCCAGAGAAATCGCCCAGAGTAGATTTTTTGTGTGTCATATAAACAAATACATCATAAACATTCAGTGCCTGCTTGTTAGTTTTATTTGGTAGGTTACCCTGAGTTGCCTGAGAGCTTAAGTTAGAATGCTTACCAAGGCTGTACTTCATCTTCAGGGATCTACTGGAATAAACAGGCTGAACTTCTTCACCCCGTCTTCCATTTCTGTACGTGTAAGATGGAAGCTACCTGCTTTTCTAGGGGTTAGAGAGGATTAGTTACTCCTTACATCCGGCTTTGCAGAGGAGAAGCACTAAGTAGGATGGTGTGACGTAGGTCTGCTCTTGTGCTGCTAAGGGAGGAGGCACTGGGGTGCTCCTGGGGAGGGAGGAGCATTAGCTGGTGAGGACAGGGTCAGGAGAACCCCTGTGTAGGTGCGTGGGTGTAGAGAGAAGGCCACCAGCGGCCACAGGGAGACCTGAGCTGTGTGGGGCTGGCTGGCTCTTCTGGGACACTGGCAGTCTGCTCTTTAAAGCAAGTAGAGCAAGACAGGCAGAGACAAAATACCCGGAGTGTTTCAGTGAATGCGAGCACAAACCTGTTGTCTTTAATCAGCTTATAACAAATGAACTATGCCTGGGACCTGCACGTGCTGGGCTTGCAGGGCAAGCTCTGGTTTGGGCACGCACGTGTGTACGTCCCTGCATCCTCCCTGGGTGCACACCCTGGAAGGGGGATGCTGCCTTTGGGCTCTGTCATGCTACCTTGTGCCCACCTACCCTTTGGGCTCCTGTGGCCTGGGCCTCCCCTGAAAAGCCTACCAGGAAAGGAAAGCCTCGTTACTTAGCACGACCTGGCACAACCTTGGTGTTCATCTGTAAAACTCTGCTCAGTGCCTGCTTCCAGACAAATTAAAAACCAGGCTCAGGACAGACTGCCCCCGCAGAGCAGCATCAGTGGCACAAATGCTTGCTTGCCTCTTCCCACTTAGCTGAGCACATTTCTTTCCTTACGAGCTCTGTGTCATTCCCGTTAGTCCCCATGGTCTCTGCAGTGAGGGGATGAAGCTCCACACTGCCATCCCAATAAACAGCTTTCTCATCATGTCCTTAAGGCTCCTGGTGATATCACTGGCAGGGGCATATCCCCCGATCCATTCCCTGTTCCCCTTCTTTCACATTCCCCCCTGCAGCCTCTGGGATTTAAGTGCTCATAGTTGGGCTGGGTAACACCCAGCGGGTAAAGCAGGGTCTGAAAAGGTCTGAAAGTAGGGTGCAGAGAGCTTCTGCACTGTGCAGACTGAGGGGTTGCCCAAGCACATCCCTGTCTTCCAGAGGACCCTGCATCTGTTAGTTAAAAATCAGCTGGTTTATAACATTGCCTCAGATGTCAGTTTCTTTTTTTTCTTTCTTTTTTTTTTTTTTGATGTTCCTTATCCTGCCAAAGAAGACAGAAGGCTGTAATATTAAAAGGTAATTTTATAAGTCCAGGGAGAACACGCTTTTTCCATGTGCAAATTAAAGTAATGTTCTCTAATAATTACCATGTAGGAATTGATTTTTCTGCAGTTAACAACTTTGTGGGCTTAATACAATAAACTAATAGAGCTGTGCATGTTGTTTGTAGCCCCTGTAGTATTTCTGAGCGGTGTTAGAAACAGTCTTTATCATGCAAAAATAACAATAGCATTTCAAGATTTTCAGGTTTCAAAGAGTGAACATCAAACATAAGATCAACAAAACAAAAATATCTGAAATTCATCAGCCATTTTCATCTTGAGTTTGCCAAGCCCCACAATGTATGTATAGTGGTACTTCAAAGCCGATAACAATTCAGTTTAAAAAAAATTAAGTAATTTCATCCTCTTGAAATATTAATGGAGGAGAAAAACAGAGGAAAAGGCTCTCTTGGCATCTGTACCTGTGATGAGGTGGATAATTTCTTTGTCATCTTGAAGTTCTACCTAAAGTTGAGACAGAAAACCCTGGCACTTCATTATCATCAGGCTGCTCGCTGTCTCTTTCAAAAGCAGTTGGCAAGTTCCTTTTCCGTGTAGCATGAATGGGGAGTCTCCAACTCACAGGAGCTCTGGGAGAATGTGTAAACTGTTGTTTAAGTCCAGAGAGGGGCTGCAGGGTGATTCTGTAGTATATGGGCTTACTTGAGCCCAGAGGCTTGTTGCTGTGAGAAGTAGGGCATGAAGGGCAGACAGGCTTAGTCCCTGACATAGGTGATGAGCCCCGTGATTCTGGATCAGCAAGGGATGCCCAAAGAGTACTTGCTGTATTCCCCACTGCATCCGCTGAAAGAAAAGATAGAGCATGTAGGTAACTGCTGTTTTTTCTGGCTGTGCATATGTCTGGTCCTTGTTGAAGTAAAAGTTGGTTTCTAGAGCCCATGTAAAATTTATCTGTGTGTCTGAGTTAGTCTTCTACGCCTTGGAAGAAGTAAACTTGTGGACCTAAAGTTATGTTTGAATTCTGGCTAAGGAATTCAGGAAGGAATTCTGAGAGGACAGAATTCTGAGAGTGCTGGTCTGGGGGTGGAGGGGAGCTGGACCACTATGTCATATTTTGAAGAAAGCCAGTGGGGAGGGTGACCTCAGTAGGGGCCAGAAGAGAAGCCAGTGTTGGGTGCCTACTTGGGTCAAGACAAACCTGGAGACTGAAGTTTGCTCCCTAGTGCAGTTGAGAGTGGGCACTGGTGAGGTGCTGTGATTCTGCTGGTTGCACAGATTGTCGTTCTGGTTTTACCAAAAGGTGTTTCTCCAGAGGAAAGGTACTTACCTAAGCCATATTTACCCATCAGGCTGGCAGTAGGTGCTGAAGAGCTCTTCTGGTGGCAGGGGTGATGCACAGGCTCTTGTGCACTGTCCGTCCCTGCCTACACTAACAGCACTCCTGTTCTGCGACAAGCTCTTCAATGTGGCATTACCGGTCTCTGTTTTAATGACTACTTGTGAAACGTCTTGTTGCTGACTATGCAAAGCATCTGCTTTTCATCACCACGTCTTTTTGTGTGAATACATTGTTGAGTCTTCAGCGTAGATTTAACATTTCTTGAATATTATATATTAATTGATTCCAATTTTCTATTGCTTCATCTCTTGGCCACTTCAACTTAATTATTGTTATATCTGCCCTTTTGTGAAATGTGTTATGTCTGTTCTGTTTTTTCTCCTCAGTTTCATTTAAATACTTGGCAGCTTAAGTAAACCTTCTTGCCTTTAATATTTTGTTTAGAACAACAGATTCCCATTAAATCAAATATGGGAGTTTGTTTAGTTAATAGGGAGACTGTTAGCACTACTGAGTGGAAAAATACACAGTGTTGTAGCCTACAGCATTAAACCAAGAATGGTGTGTTTACTTGGAACTCAAGGTTTGTGTATTGATTCTTCCGTATATCAGGGTCTCAAAAACTTTTTATTACTGCTCTTCATGCAGAGTTTTGTCACAGCAGATGTCCTATGCTATTTTCCTAGATCTTAGTCTTTGTATAGAGGGAAAACATCCTCTGCATATTCATGTTGAATGAAAAGGTGCTCCTTCAAAAGGCTGATGAGTAAAACTGGACCTCAGCAAGAAAAATAAGAAAAATGCATCAAGATGATATATCTCTTAAACCCAGACTCTGACTATCTTCCTTTAGTGGAGCAGGAGGAGCTGCTGGAGTCTTTCTGAAACAGTATCTTCATGTCCAAAAGAAAACTCCTCCTGCAGGATGGGAGGGGAGAGGGCATAGTGCAAAATTTAGATGTTGTAGCACTGGGAGCACAGAAGGCTGCATGGTTGGTAGGACTTTTTATCTTAGACTTCTTGCAGAGCCTGACCCACCCCTCCGGTGTTAATGACACAATGACAGCTCTTCTGAGCTTGTCCTTTCTTTCGGGAAGAGAAGGATGGAAAACTTCTGCCTACAATGTGTAGGAGCCAGACCAGGTGAAATGGGAGGGTGTGGTAGGAAGTGTCTCTGATGAATTGTTGGGTGTTTAAGTTAATAAGACAACTGTGCTTGAACAAAAACGTGCCGATGCCTCCACACGGTCTCAGACCTATGTCTTGCCTGACTGTCTGTGTGAATCCAGGTCCTGCTGGTTACCCTGCGCAAAACGTATTTGGCTGTAAAGGTGATGAGCCGACATAAAGACTCATGTGAGGAAATGCAAGATCTCCCAAAGATAGCACAAAATTGTTTCTTAATGAGTCTTCACTATGGTATTTCATAATGGAACTTCAGAAAAGTATGTTAAGTATTTGCCTCAGTGCCTTTATAATAACCTCTCCAGGGAAAGGAGTGGTCTCCTTCCCATGCATGGCTGCCGCAAGTAGGAGCCTTGGGCTCCTTCAGCCGCCAGGAGCCACTGTGGCAGGCAGCCCCTCTGCCTCCTGCACGTCATTACTTCCACCCCTGAGATTTTATATTTAATAGCAAGGCCACCCACAAGCTGGGATTTGACGGTGTCTTTTGTAAATTAGAGTTTGGAAAGGAAACCAACTGGCTTCACTGGATGCCCATGAATTGATCCAGGTGCTTGTTTCTAATGCAGACAGTAGCTCATTCATGAGCATAGCCCAAAGAGGATGTAGGCAGTTGTATTTTTTTTTTAAGCTGAAAAAAAGTATTTTTGTAAGTAATGTAAAAATGGTATTAAGTTAAAAAGATCAACAAGTGTTATGCTAGAATGTGAAATGCTTTTACAGTTTCACAGTGTATCTGGGATTTTTTTCCTATTATCATTCCCCACAAAAGCAAATGGATTGAAGACACTGAGCAAACAGCTGATCATAGTAGATTTTAAGGTGCTGGATTACTGTTCAGGTTTATGCTGCTTTGGGGTGCCTGTTGGTTGCCTGCCAACTGCTAAAGTGTTTGATTACCTTAATGGTTGCAAAGCAAGGCAGCATTGGACCAAAAGCATGGGCTCATGTTGAGAAGTTATAACCCCAAAATTAAAAATAAGTAAATGCTAAAAATGCCCTCCATATCCATCCTTACTTATCCCTTTCTAAAATAACTGAAAATGTAGTTGAACAAATATTTATTTGTTTTTAGAAATTTCTAGGAAGTGCTGGGATACAGATGTGAACACGACAGTGTTACCAGCTCATTGTGAAACTGCATGGAAGCATTTAATTGAGTGAAGACCGTTTCTTTTTGTTTCAGATTATAGAATATTATTATAAACCAATTGCAGCTTCTTGTTTTAAGATCAGTTATTTTCAGCCAGTAATCTCTAAACACTGCCTATTTCAGCTGTGTCTGCTCTGCATGTCTGAAGGCTGGAAGAGAAGGAGAGAGGGGCAGCTGAAACTGGGGGCACATGCCCTGTACTGCCGTGCCTTGTACACACCAGATGGTCCCACCCTGCAGCTCACTCGCTGCTTATTCCCTTCAGTTTCCTAAATCTTACTAATTTTCTCTTCTATAAATCATCAGTTCCCTTTCCTAGCAATTAGTCATTTCACTTTTTTTTTTGGTTCTATTTTTAATCCTTCCCATTCATCAACTCTCTTGCATGTTAATCTTCCAGTAATAGAACAGAAATATGCATTTCAGTGCCAGTTTGGATCCCTGTCTGTATACCCCAATTTCCTCTCTCTGTTTTGGTGACCAGCAACAAGACACTAGAGAAAAGAGCAGTACTTCTGCCCCACCTTAAACGGCAACTGTAGCATCCTGACAGCCTGTGGTGGTCTGGGCTTTATCAGTTAATTGTTAGGTCAAGTTTGAAGCATGAGATAGATGTTTATGTTCTTTCCTAAGTTTGCTGAGATGGATTCAGAAAGGGACTAGACACGAGTTTCCCGACTGGAATCTTGGCCTCCGTGGTATAAAAGGGAATGAACTACTGTTGGGTAAACTGAGAGAAGTTCTTTTACATCTGCTGAGGTTTTATTTGGTTTAAATTAATTTTCTTGTGTTATGAGACAGAGAAACACAATCTCCTGCTTTATCTTCCCAGTTTATTTTGTAAAGCAGAGTTTTAAGCAGACAAGAGGGAGTATGTTATCCAGAACTGGAACACACCTTCCTCCTGCTCAGCAGCATGAGGGTTTTGCTGTCTCCTCTTTCTTTTTGTCACCCTGTGCTGGGGTGGCCGTGTTAGAATCCGAGCTGCAGGGTGGCTGGGCACTGACCCTGTGCTGTCCTGATACTACAGGAGAGCAACACAAGCCATCCCCAGTGGCGCCACAAACTGTCATTTAAATCGGAGGGCTGTGTGTCTTATTATTTAAAAGCCATCACTGTGTGCGTGGGTTTCTCAGGGACAGGTTTTAACGAAGAATGGGAGAGGTGTCTATCAGCTGAGTGGCCTGATTGAATGATAGCTCTTTGTTCCATGATATACCTGGAGTGCATTGTAGGGTTGTGTCTGCTTTATTTTACTTGTGTGCATGAATTTTGCAGAAAACTTTATAAAAGCTACACTGCATTTCTTAAGCGATGCTTCGAACCAGCCCTTGACTTACAAGTGCTTGCCAAGAATGATGAAGGGGTGTGCTGAGGTGTTGACACTTTCAGCAGCAGTTGTCAATGAAAGTCCCCAGAGCCCCATGTCCAGCAGAGCACAGCTCCCTAAGGAACAAACCTGGCCTGGTGAGCGTAGAAGAGGATACTTTAAGGGGGTTGATAGTTCTGCATTTGAATGCTGCATGTATGCAATGGCGTATCTTTGACAACATCTGCTACCTGCATCTCTTATCATTCCAGGATTTATTCAGACATCTGAATAGCTTCCCACTCTCAACTGCAGGTTGATAGTGGTGCCCTTTGTGGACTTGTGTTGGTAAATTCTCTGTAGTACACAGAGTTGCTCTGTCTATAACATGTGTACATGACTGCTCAGATAAAATATACTCATTGTACCTCACTGCAGCTGTCAGTGAAAGGAAATTGTGTGGTTTTCCCTTGAGTGTTTGGATAAGTTTTTTTACAGTCTGTCTTTCTTTGAAAGCCCTACTAACATGCTACTTTTTAGATCTCTCCCTTTCTTTACGAAGGAAAAATCACTTTCTGCTTTTCTTGTGTTCATAGTTATGCAAAGCAATGCAAAGTTATGAACGTAAACATGCAACAGTAAATGCCATAGAAATGTATTCTACAAAGATTCCACCATTAACCACACCAAAGGAAAGAAAAATGCAAGGTTCTTCAAATCGATGTCACATGCAGGAAGTGACATTTAAATTTTTACTCATTTAAAATTAAGCCATCTTACCATTTTCCTCTTTTAAAATGTTAAAGATTTTCCATTAGTTAAAGGGTTGTCTTTTAAGCCTTCAAGAATAAGTTTTTCCATTTTTTTTTAAGAGGCTTGAGCTATGAGGCTTCAAGATGATGGCACACATGTGAGCATAGCACCTTAATGAGAACTGGGTCCGTTTAATTGGCTATTTGAGAACTTGTGTTAGAGGACTGACCTCACAAGCATTAGGAAATGGTAGTCGCTCTGCTTATCTTTATACTTCATAAAAAGCATTGTTTAATTCTTGGAAGAAGATGTTTCAGTCTCACTCAGTTTTATTCTTAGTTCTGGTTTGCTTTGCTTCTGTTGATGTTTTTCCTGATCCCCTTCAGTGCAGGAATATAGTAATGAAACAGCTGTGTGGTTTATGGCTTTTACTCTCAAGTTTTTCATTTTTTCATCATGTGGAAGCCTCATGTTGAGCCTCCAGTAAACAGATTTTCTTGAATCCAAACAAAAAGCAAGGGCTGTGACATGCAAGCAGTTTTGGCTGTGAAATTGGGGTCAAAGCCAGTTACACACATCCAGTCAGTCCCGGTGGCAGTGCGCTTGGGCTTGTCCAAGTGTTGATCTTCCCCACTGCTCCAGGCTGAGTTTGTGTCCCAAAGGCAAATGATGTTCAGGACTTCTCTAGATGGCAAGCTGAACTGTCAGTCCACTCTGCCATTCAAGTTGTTGGAACAAGCTTTTTTTTTTTTTTTTCCCTTCCTTTTTGAAGGAGCATTGCTGTAGTAAACATCTGCTCTTCCTCTTGGTTTGAATTGCTGATCCTTTCCATGCTGGGCGTGCTGTGGATTGAACACAACTGTAGATGCTCTTCTGAAGCATGAAAGGACAATGCGTTTGTTTTGTTTCTCAAGCATCTGCCAGAAGTATTTGATAGCATTGAAGTGTTGAGATGTTATCTCAATCACTTAAATTTTGTAATTCAGCATTTCTGCATTACTGGGGCTGAAAACAAAAACATCGTATTTGAAGTATGAACTCTCTTTCAAATGAAATACAATATTGAATGTACATTTAGCTGGTAAAATTAACAGAGTTGTTAATTGGTATAACTTTTATCATTACTGTTGAATCTACTTTATCAGAATATGTTTGTGTTCCTTCTATCTACCACTTCTCTACAGCATCGTGGAAGAAAAAGTCTTTATCTCCTGTGCATCTCCTGAATATTATTCTGTCAGCCCGAAGTGTCTCTTTAGTATTCTGGAAGTACTGGAAGATTTTAAAATACAGCCTGTTAAGGAAAAAAAAATAAAAGATACTCTGTTAAAAAAAAAAAGCTAAAATCCTGTTAAATAATTAAGATGCTTTGGGCTTTATCAGGATTGACAGTGTTCTTGCCATAATATACATATGCAAAAATCGTAAGAAGTTTAATATTTTATAGCAAGGATAACTCCAGAACCTAAATCTGCTGGCTTGTTTCTATGGTAACAAATACTGAAATATGTCTAGCCAACACTGTAGGTCCCCCCCTCCCATTTAATTTCTGTCTATGGGTTCTAGGAATTCATTAAAACTGTAGAATCCTTTTAAAATCGGTACATTCTGTTGTAAAATTCTCTAAGATTAATGTTAAACATAACTTTAAATTTTAACATAAACATTTCTTTGAAAGAGCTATCTGAGCAAGTGAGGGATTAGTGTTATGTCCCTAAGACTGTATGCTCATTGATCTGGTATTTTTATTCTTCATTAGCAAGTTCAATTATTAGTTTTTCTGTGCATGACTGTACTTAAAAAATGGAGTTTCAGTCTATGGATTCTGCCAAAAATTTTAAAGGCTGCTTAGCTGGAATGGTCTGGCTGCGAGACAACAACAGCATGAAGTCAGCACCTGCAGGAATAAATTTAGTGGTCAAGTCCTTGCGGCTAGAACTGCTTCTTAGGGATCCTGTCCTACTCTTAAGATTAAAATGATGACTTACTGGGAGCCTCAACCTTCATTTCAATTAATTGCACTTAACTTTATTACAGAGTATTTTCTGTGTATCTGATTTAAACTCTTTTGCATCCGACATCTATCTTCTGGTTGTTTTTATTTTGAGGGCACCCTGGCAGTGTTGGGAAGTAATCTGAAGTGTTGGCTGTGAGTTTCCATTTCCCCAGTGGTAACTCAAACCACAAGCACCTAGTCCCAGCAGTAAGAAGAATTTTGAGACTTTGAAGTGAAACATCAGGTTGATGCAACATTTTACATCTGGTTGACTAGCCAGCATTAGATGCAGCTGGAAGCATAAAGACTTCCTCCCTCTGCCTGCAGGGACTCTAGTTTCTGCTGGGATGTAGTAAAGATAATGAGGCAATAGCAAGAAAATTGCAGAAATTGAGATTTGCACATAACAGCTGTGCTTCAGGAGCCCATGGTTATGGACTAAATGCATGTTTTCTCATAGGCCTTATAGCATCCAACCGTTTTTCCTTGAAGAGACTGATAGCTGGGGACTTGGATATCAAACCATGCAACCTTAACTGATGCCTCAAAGGACAAGGAGGTGCAGCTGGAACCAGTAACTGAAGTACTCAATAAAGCAGAAGGTGTTCAGAAAAAGTGCAGTTCATTGATTATATGCTTCCAGAACAATAAGAAAGAAAGTGGGATACTTAATGGGCAAGAGATTTTCTCCACAGTCCCATGTGGAGAATGAGTGATTTCAGTGCTGAGCTCGAGGCTGGCTTAGGCAGCGCTTTGCTCCAAAAGCCAGAAGGGTTGTTGGTTCTGCTCCTGATATAGAGCCAGACTAAAAGAAGGAGGTGGTGTACGTGCACAAGGAAATGTAAAAAAAAACCAACAGACATAAATACTGTTCTATTGCATTGTGAGCAAAATACTCTATCGCCTCACAAGCCCTAGGTAAATCTCCAAACCCTCCTTTTATAATTGCAAACATGCAGAAAAAGGATTGAGACAGCGTTCAGTGAAGAAGTTGGTTAGGTTTAGATATGTAAGGCTTGTGAAATTCCCAGACCTCATCTTGCCTCGGCTGTGCATGTATTTACCTGTCGCTGGCCTGAAACACTGCTTTTGCTTTCCTGTGCATGTCCTGTGGTGTTCTTTGAACCAGTGTGGGCTGTAGAAATAGGAGCTGCAGAGTCACCAACAAGAAAGTTATTGGAAGTCTCCCTCCATTTTGGGTGAGTCATATGTTTGAAAGCTCCACTTATGAGCATGCACGCTCGTGGTACCACAGTGCCTCCAGCAGCACCCAGGCTTCTCATACTGGGAAGTATTTTGTCTGATGAAAGAGTCTCGCCTTCATGCACCCCCGTGCCACATAGCCAAGGACAGCAATGTCCACTCTTGGCATTATTTTGAACCCTCCAGGCTTTATCTCAAGTCCATGGAAACACTTTTGATGTCTGCAATGAGCTTCACATGAGGGGCTATTATAAATGATGGGTGCCTATTCCTGTTCCTCAGAAATAGCACTTTTCTGCCAGGCTACTTTTCTTTTTGTTTTTTGTTTTCATGATGAAATCTTCCTTTTTTTTTTTTCTCAAAAATAAAAGCAAGCAACCTCCAGTCTCTGAACTACAAGATGAAACTTGGCTTTTCAGGACAGAGATATGAAGTCTCTGTATGCATTTGTAGAGTGCCTGCTGCAGGGAGGGTAGTGGCTGAGTCCCCCGGAACTGATGTGAAAACCTTTTATTTATTTTTTAGGTCCAAGCACAAATTCTAAATGAAAATTTCTGGAGGAAACTGACTCAAGACTTGCTACAAACCAGTGAAAAAATTATGCTGTTTCATTTCTTGCACTGAATGTGCAACTTAGTGAAACCGTGGATGTGGTTTGACCCAAACTTTCTTTAAAATAATCCATTCTTCTTAAATAGATATAAGAATATATGTAACAAAATTAGTTGTTTTGAGGCTTTCTCACATGGTACTGATGGATTTGTCAAATTCCTTTGCAGGAAAAGTGAGCAGGGTTGAAAGAAGGATTATACATTATGAAAGGTGTGAATACCCCCATTCCATTAAGCTTGTAATCTTTCAAAGGCAAAGCAAGTCTGTTCACTGCAGCACAGCCAGGTGGTAGCCATCAGGAAGCTTTCACGATGGACAAATGTATCCACACTAGTTTTTCCACCTTACTTTAAAACATCTGGTGTGCATCAAGGTCCTACACACCCTTTTTGACTCTAGGAGCTGTGAAATGAAAAGGCAACTTGTATTCTTCTGTGATCAGCTCTCACGTCCTCATATGGTGTGCAATAAGAAACATCAAATTTATACTTTGACTCACTCCTACAGTTTGTAAAATACTATTGGGTATAGATGACCTTAGTAAAATCCTGCAGAATGACCGTGAGTTGAGGGAGAAGCCTGTGTGAGAATTAAAATGCTGGTGGTTATATGGTCTGTTCAGCACAGGACAAAAGCAGAGTTGAAGCCACAATTGCTATTAACCTTCGTGGTGTTGGCACAGAACAGGAGTCTGTTTTTTGCAGAGCTAATGTCAGTATTTCCCTTAACACAAGCAATCCTGTAGGAAGATGCATACCAGACGATAAAAAAATAATAAGCAGAATTGAGTGCATGCAGAGAAGAATCTGCTTTGACATGGAAGCATTTGTTTCTTACAGGAGCTATGTAGCCTCTTCCAAGAGGAGAATTGCATTCATTTTAAATCTGAGTGCTTAGTGCTGTCCTGATAGTGGGGGGAAATTTTTTGTGATAGCTTTTTTTTGAGTCTTACAGTTTGGAATAGAAGATGGATGTTACAACTCCATAAGGACTTTTATGTGATAATATTTCTAACCATAATGTGACCAAGAGCCAGTCTCCCTGTCCCATTTCCTTGCTGATGAAAAATTATGTTTCTTTTATTTGAGTCCTCTGGAAGTGAAATTTTGAGAGGTCAAGGGTGGCTCCATTGCGGCTTATTTCTGTCCTCAATTCCCTAGCCTGTGGCAGAGTGTTTCTCTCTATAGTTACTTTTACCATGCTGATTAAAGACAGAAAATGCTTAGCTTAACCCTGAAGCAGCTCAAACGTTGTGTTGGATTAATTAAAAAATAGTTCTATGCCCTACACAGCAGAAGAGTGTTGTTTGGGAAGAGAGTGAAGGGAGGATTCATCCTGCCTGCCAAGATCCCTGCCGCCAGTAGGAGATCCTTGTATGTTGGGGGAGTGGGTATCGGCTCCCAGATTTTGCCACACAAAAAAAAATGGATTTTGCCTGCAGCGCTCTGTTTGTAAGGGTGATGTTCCACCACTGGAGTGTTTTATTTTCTAAAGGTTTTTCAACCCCCTTTTCCATCCTGGAAAAAAAAGCCTTTAGGAAGAGAGGCTAGGTTACAAAGCTGTGTGTTTCTCCTCCATGTTATGTACTTCCTACAAGTTAAAGGGCTCGTTTTGCCTTTAATCTTGTGGACTGTTTTCTGCAGATATTTCCTAACTTTTCCCATGACGTTTTTGCCTGCTTCTTCAGAAGATTGTATGAACTAAAAGAGGCTATTGTTTCAACAAGAGTGAAGGCATGTGCACATCAGCTATTCTGACTGGTACAGGATTTTTGGAGTCGATGTTGGACTGAGGAACAGAATTGGGGTATCTGCACCTGCGAATTCTTGTGAATGGTGTGCTGTCTTATTCTGTAAATAATATCGCATTTCACTTTCTAGGTTTGTTATACGTGTTTCTCCACAAGTTGAACTCTAATACCATGAGATGTAAACAAGGAAATGGCATACAGGAAGATTGCAAAAGCTTTGGTTAGCAGAAATGGAAAGCTGGTTTGGCTCTGCATCTGGATATGTATCAGCTACTTGATTGTGTAGAGACTCAGCACGGTGTTGTTTTTATAACTATCGTAGGTTTAACACTGATGCTTCATTATCTTTCTTGCTTTCTCCTTTTCCACATTCCGGTTTTCATTTTTGAAGTACAGGATAGGCAAATGTACTTTTTAGGCTGGCACTCAGGTCGCTGAGTTTGGCAATCAAGATGTTTTTGCCAGCTTTTGAGACACTGCAGGCTGAACTTTTCGTTGACAACAAACTCTTTCTGCGAAGTGTTTTTTGTACATCATAGAATTTGGTGGGATTTTTTTTTCAGTAGGATGGTATTGCCAGGGAGCAAAGAAACTGCCAGTGGTTGGTTTTGTTTTACACCCAGGATCTTGTCAGATGCAACCTTGCCACAGAATTGTTTCTCCTTTCGGGAGCATTACCTAGAAGATTGTGCTAGGATAACTCCAGCTTCCTGGTGGTGACCCAGATCTCTGCTGGTGATGAGATCTCATCTCCACTGGGCACAGAGCAAGAACAGTGGTTGTGTTTTCAACTGCTGATCACTGGGCATGTTCCCGTGTGGTGTTTCCAGTCTTGTCAGCAGCCTTGCAGTGCCTTGGCTACTGTTGCTGACATGCCCATGTCTGGCATTGAAAGGCAGGGTTTGCTTCCACAGTCTGGTTTCACATAGGTCTTGTTAGAGTGTGTGAGGCAACTCCAGGGTGGTTTTACATACAATTTTATGTATCTGTGAGACAGCATAAAAACCCTCATCAGCAGGGTTTAGCACCAACAACATTGTATGACTGACAATTTGCTGTATCCCCATTTTAATAGTTTTCTTGCTTGGTCAGGAATACTTGCTGCTTGTGAATGACACCTTGGAACTAAGAAGATGTAGGTTGGGAAGGCTGAGACTTGCTAATGATTTAAGGATTGATACCGTGTTTTGCTGATGGATTTTGTCTGGCTGAGATGTTTTTTGATGGATGCATGGGAGTTCCCAGGTGTCATAAAAGCACTTGACCATGGCAAATTTTGCAAGAGGATAGGGAAGAGAGATTGCGAAGGAAGGAGGAGTCGGGGTTTTTTCTGGTTGCTTTTCATCTACAGGCTATCTTATTTAGCAAAGATTTTACAGCCTCGCCCATAGTCACATGTAGGTTTTAGCACTTCTGGACTAAACTGCTCTGTTGGTTATCCTTGAAGGGGTTTTCTGATGCATCCATGGGACATAACATAGGTCAACTACCTTGCTTGACAGACCACCTCACTGCTTGCCCAAGTGGTGCTTATGAATTTACATCTCATGGGTACAGAATGGAGCACTAGAGCCATTCTGTGAAGCTGCTTTTTCTTACCTGAGTCTCCTTCTGTGTTTGACAAAGTCCTTGCTGCTGTAGCCAGGAATATTTCAGGCGTGTTTTTGCTGACAATTTTCTGCCCTGCACTCCTGAGGATTGGATGTAGGCCAGTTTGGAGGGTTCTTAGCAGTGGAACTCCCTATTTACAGTTGGCAAGTCCATTAGAGCCCTAAATTATTTACCTTAAAGAATTCAAGCCCTGAATTATTTACCTTTAAGGTCTGTCTTCCTGCCTTGTGCATTTGGTTGATGGTAGACCTATGTTCTGCTATAAGCTATGACTGTTTAAGGCAATGTAATATCTGGGGTGATTTCAGCTATTTGTTGTTAATTTTTTTTTCCATACACAAATACATTAAAATATTATAGCTATGGTCAGAGTGCAACTCAGTGAGACATAAAATGGATTTATGCAGCCCTAATTTTAATCTTGTGAATGCATGGACAGTTTTTGTTTATGTGATGGCACCCAGCTCTTTCTGTGAGTTCCCTGCCTAGTGCTGACCATGAAGCTGTAGCTGCAAGCCCTGGGCAAACGCCCTGTTTAACATCTTGGTTTTTCCCTGCTGTTCCGTGTTTGGCCACGGACTTCTATTTATGGCACATTACTCAAATCCTACTGAAGAAGCTTGTAATTTCCTCATGAACTTTTCCGTTTATCAGTGTCAGGCTTGAGGGTTTGACAAATGATTTGGATGTGTTGCCACTTCTCTACAGGAAAAGAGTTGAAACAAGAGGACAAAGGGTCTTGACAATCTCACAGTCTTGCCATTGAGATATCTCTGTACTACATAGTATTTTGTGTACTGAAAATACGGCTCCCTTTTGTGAGGAGTGTTCATTAGTTTTGCTTGACAGAAACCAGGGTTTCAGGTTGGTTAGGAACTCACCATTTATTGCCACTTGGGAAATGCTGGGTTTAAATGACTGGAGTGGTGCTGCATCGGAGCTGTGTGGCAGCTCTCCAAGGCACAGCTCATCTGCCTCAGCACTGAGAGGGGTGGCGGGGAACAGCAGGGTGGCTACTGTCTTCACAGCCAACAACTGTCATAATTGTCCTGCGCGTATACTGTAGCCCTAATGCATGGCTTAGGTATGTCCCATGTGCTGAGCATGGCAGGGCATGAGAGTGAAAGGAAGCTGGTTGTGGGCAGTGATTGCCCGCCACATTTCTCTCCCTTTTCTGTGCTTCAACTCATCAGTGCTTTCTTGCAACATAGCTTTGGTGTGCACCAAAGGAAGAAAGGCAGGAAGTAAACAAATGGCATATGGCATCCACTGGCATGGTAGAGACTTGAACACAATTCATGGGCACTGCTGCAGCTGCACAGCCACTGTGCAGCCGTCCATGCCTACCCAGGTTGTCGTTCTCTCCCCATCCTACCTCCAATTTTCCATCCCCATTAAGTAAATTTTCTTCTGCTGACATATTTTTCGCCTCTCTTCACTGGCCCAGGTCTTGGCTGCTCTGCCTTCAGCATAGATGGCTCCAGACTGCCAGGACTGTGGCAGAGAGGTCCCCTGGAAGAGGGGAGGGAATTGATCCCTGTCCTTGCTCGGGAGGTGGCCCTGCCCAGTCAGGAGCAGGTACCAGAGGTGAAACCCACTTCTCTTGTCCTCAGCCCTGGACTAGTTTGTGCTGTCTGCTTCACGTGGCACTCGGCTAGTTCCAGGTGTGAGTTTAGAGGTTGCCAGCATTTGTTGAGCCTTTCCAGCTGCTTTTTTGGGAATGGCTCGATCACATCACTGCAACTGAAACTTTGTAATAAAACTTTCTGGCAGACATCCATGTTGACTACAGACAGAGTATGCCAAATGCCCAAGCCCTGAAGGGTATCACAGCCATATTCCCCACCCCGAGCTGCGCGGCTGTATTTACTTCGTGTGCCCTTGAGGAGGTAGGCAAGGGATCATATACAGATGGTTGAGTTGCATCTCCTTAAATAAAGGGGTTTGTTTTGTTTTGCTTTCAAGGAAAGTGATGAAATACTGACATTAATGTAATTTCCAGTACTGAAAATACAGTTGCATGTTATCTTTACTTATGATGTATCTTCTGGCCATACAGAGACGCTTGTGGGGCTTTTTGAGGTTGTAACTTGAGTTGGGTTTCTACCATATGGGCTTTTTTCTTCCTCATTTAAATGTGGAAATTTCTTATATGAAAAGTACATTTTGGTTCATTGGTGTATTGACAGGAGAATTTGACACTGAACCTTAAAGCTACTAATATGCAAAGCAAGAAGTAAACAGACACCAAAAGACCCTTTCAAGAATTTTTAACAAAATCACTGCTTAAATAATGTTGTAGGTGCAAAGTTCAGGGAAACTGTATGATTGCGTAATTTACTGTTGATGTAATTTTGCAAGTATTATTTTTACATTGCTGCTGTTGTTATTAGTGGCATGTATTTACTGTTGAAAATGAAACAAACTTAAGCAGCTCTCTTTTCTCCTGTATTTCTGCTTTTGGTGGCACTGAGTATCTGCTTAGCATTGGTCTCAGCGCTGCCAGGCAGGATGCCCTGGTGAGAGGGCAGAAGATTTGGGTGCAGGAGAGCTGTGCTCTCCTGAGCAGCTTTACAAGGCATGGGCTGTGGTACCTTGGCCAAATTGTTCTTTGTTGCTTCTGTTTGGTCAATGAGCAATTTTAATGAAAGGACTTTTTCTTAGTTAATATCTTTAGGGTATGTGGCAGAAGATACAAAAAAATACCTAAATATCTGCTTGGAAAGCCAGCTGATGTAATGCAATTAATAGATACTCACATGCAATTAATCAATTTTCTTTTTTGTGTTGTTTTTCACACAGAGTGATGAGACAAGAGAGAAGTTTTTAAAAACAGAAAAATGTGATTGCAAAACCGTCATTGTTCGCAGGACACAGTGGATTCAGGTAATAATGTGACACTGCTTTTTATTATGCTTTAAAAACTGGCTGGTTTCAGGTTGACCGTGGCCCTTTGTCAGGGATTAAGGAGTAGAGGAAGGTGACACGGTGTAACAAGACCCAGTGGCTGGCTGTGAAATTAATTCAAACCAGGAGAGAGGATGTGAGTGTTCTTGTAGCATAGGTGACTGCTGAATAGGACAACATTGCTGGGGTTGAGGTAGCTTCCTTCCTTATGCAAGGCTATTGAATCTGAGACTGTTCTTTTTTTTTTTTTTTTATGGGGTTTTTTTGGCTGTAAGAGATTCTCTAATTCAACCTCTTACAGCTGCATTGATGTAGGCGGGGAAGCTCCATGCCTGTTTTATGGAAGAAGGTCAAATGATTAGCTGTCCCTTCAGACTGCGCAACTCTGAATCTATGAATATTTCCCTTGAATTCCCCCTTTTAAAAGATTTCTGGATCAGAGATCATTATCTGCTAAAAGACCCAGACCTAGACCTTTACTGCTTTAGAGGACTACTGCTGGTTGTTTTCTCTCTGTAAATGAAGACAATTTCTTGTTGCACAGCTGTAGGAAACCTAATGTGTGATATTTAAGCATGCTACTAATGTGTTTGCAACAATCTTACCTTAAAATAATGGACTTCAACATATTTAGATCCGATTTTGTAGGAAATGTAAGTTGCTAGCTAAAATGCTTCTCTTATGTTTTTAATTATTTTAATTATTTCCCTCACTGAGGGGGAGTTGAAGATGAAGGAGGGGATTTTACAGTGCTAATTGCACTCCACATTCATAATTGAGGACAGATCCTACCCTCAAATTTCTTAGGCAATCCTAGTGAAGTCATCAGGCTTTTCACAAGCATACGGGTTTTCCCCATGTGTGTTTGATTTCAGGATAAGGGCCTACAGTGTGCTTTTTTGTGCATTGATTTCTCACATGTATGAGGAAATTAAAAAAATACACATCTTTTTGATTTCCAGCGTAGATTGGAGAGGCTCTGCAGTATTTTATTGAGAAGCAGATCGGCAGAGCTAGTTGCCTTAGACTGAGCTGGTTTTAACTGGCGAGTCTTTTGCGTTTTCTTTGTTAGGTCCTAGGTGGGAAAAACACAGTTGTGGCTTTGAATTGCTATACTCATGACCAAGAGGGACGTTTAAATAGCATGTGAATGGGTGTGTATTTGATATTTCCTAGAGCCAGCTTCTTTGTAATATTAAATTGCATACTACAGGAAGATAGTTGCTGTATCAACATTGGTATAATGACACATTATTAAAAAATCAATATCCAGTTATAGAAACGAGTTGCGGTGTAAGCAGTTGGGTGCTTACAGCTGTGATTTGTATGTATTTGCAGATGGAATGGGCTTTTTTTTCCTGTAGCACTGGTAACTTGGATAAACACTGTATGTGTGACTCATTGCAGAGTATAAACTTATTTTAAAGAAGCAAGTGTGGGATTTGCTCAATATCGTGTTGGTTGCATCGCTGAATACTCACATTAGGTCATGATTAATCTGAAATTGGACGACCTGAGAGGAAGATTACTGCTGATCTCCCATAGGTGAATTCAGAAATAAACAGAAGGATGGAAGTGCTTTTAAAACGTAAATAGTAGTTAGAATTCATAAAATCATAAAACAAACATATGGTACAGGGTCTTCTAAAATATATCACTTGAAAGCTTTTTTTATAGTTTCAGAAAGAGCTTGTTTCGTTATCACAGGAAAAGTAAATATTTTCACTGCTTTTTCTTCAGTGCTCTCTCATTCCATTCTTCTCTCTTTCTCTTTTTTTAATTTGGTGTGTTGGGGTATCAACACCGTATGTGCTTAGAAAGCCCTGTTGGAGGCAGGAGATAATGCTGCTAATTGTTCTGTTGTTCAGTTTGTTTTTAAGTCCTTCTGCAGTGTTGGGATGGAGTTGATGTAATCCGAATTGAACACTCCATGTGCACATGTATATGTGAGCAAGATGCAATGGACACTGCAGCAGCTCCTGGACTGGTCAAGAGCACATCTGCTTTTTAACGTGTACCGTAGGCATCAGTGCTGAGAGGGATGCCACCCCCCTGTGTGTGTGTGCAGGGGTGCAAGCTGATGGAGATTGGCACGCTTCAGCATCCCCGTTCTTCTGCTGCATCCTCGGTGGGGCAGCTGTGGTCCCTAGCACTTCGAGTATCACAGCGGGGAGGCGAGGCTGCTGCTTGAAAGGGAGCAAAGGAGGAAGACAAGGAGAAGAGGAGTGGAGGGCCGGGTGGGGAGGGAGAGCCAGGCAGGGAGACACTGCTCCGGAGGGAAATACTCTGTGCTTTGCAGTTGCTTGTGTGGATAGAAACCAGATGGTGCGCTGGAACACCCGCTCACTCGGGCGGCAGCAGAGCCAAACATATGGTTAACGGTTAGGAGAAAGAGCTTTGCGAGCCAGGGCTTTGCTGACTGCCTCGCATTACAGATTGTTGCTGTGTGTCATTACATTGCCAAACTAAGTGCTTAATACCCGCTGCGGGCGCTGGGCAGGCATTTACAGGGAGGATGCTGAGGCTCCCCGGGCAGGGCGAGAGGCTGACATCACATGCGGCCCCCGCCACACCCCCCCACACCCCCTTTCCCCATTGGAAACACAGTAAATCACCTCTTTTACAAGCTCAAAACCTACAACGGGCAATTTCCCTGTTCTTCGTGTCTATAATCCGTTTATGTCCAACAGCCTATGGTTGGGTTTGCCCTTTTTTGTGCCTTTTTATTTTGGTCCCTTAGCAGCCAAGTTCACCGAGGCTGCAGCACTGCACTTACATGCCCAGCATCTGAAGTTCTTGCTCTGGGAGCTTTGGGCGACACCAGGCCCATGTTATCTAAGGAACTGCTGAGCTCATTCATCTCCTTTTCACGGCCCGCTTCCTTTTATTTTTAGCCAAATCCGTCAGGCCTGACAGGCGGGTAATTTGAGCCAGAGAAAGGGCAAAGCTCCAGGTCCTTTCCACAAAGCAATTCTTCTCCTCCCTCCTGGGAAGGCTCCAAACTTGGCCTGCTCCAGGCAGATGGATTTGTTGAGTCATGTGAGATCATTTACACAAAAACACAGCGAGGCAGTGAAAAGGAAAAAAAAAAAAAAAAAAAACGGGAAAGAAAAAGGTGGGGGGGAAGGGGTGGGAGAGCATGTGCTGCTGGGGCTGCTGCAAGCGTAGGAAATGTGCTGCGAGGCAGCTAGACAGAGGAATGCAGAAGATTCATTCTTGTATAAGGTAATGTCTCGTTTACAGTACAGGGTGGAGCCAACGCCAAGGAGAAATCACTCGAAAACAGATTACTCATTTAAAGCAAAATTCTCCTTAAAATAAATAATAATAATAATAATTAAAAAAAAAAACAAGCCAACCAATGAGCAAGCTGCATGCACGGGCGTGCAACAAAGGCAGCATTGTTGACAGCACTGGATTACAGTAGCGGTAAACTCCGGGCTGGGAGGTTGCTGGAAAATGAGTTTGCTCCGTGATGCAACCGGAGTTTGCTTTGTCTTGCTGCCAGCATGAACGGGGTGGCAGGGATGGGGAACCCAGCGGCAGCAGTGTGCTTCGCTGTGTCCAGGGATTTTTCAGGCAATAGGGAGCAATGGAGGGAGCTATGCAGGATCCCGAACAGGCGGGCTGCGCTGGGGCATCATTAACAGAGAACATGTGCGGAGGGGTGTGCATGGCGGGGGAGAGCCTCTTCTTTTGCTTTTGAACTGGTTATGGCATGATCTTCATTACATCCAGGGAGTAAATTGCATTTGTTCAGTTGAATGTTGATTTTGTTACTGTTTGCAACTGAAGCTAACCCCTGCGTGCTGGTTTTGGTTTTTTTTTGAGTGGGTGGTAAGAGAGAACATCAAACTTGGGACTTTTCAGATTTTGATGTGTCCTGGAGAATTAGGTTGGGTTAATTTATGCAGTGTTCTAACAAGATGCTTTCAAAACTTTAAATAGATATGGACTGTATTTAAATATTGTTAATATAACTTCCACTCATTCCATATTTCTTAGCAAGGCAATCTTTGAATATAAGTGTTTTGTTCCCACGACGACTGAAAATCAGAGTAGGAGCAGAAACTGGAACTGGAAATTGGTTGAAAATGGATGCAATCAACCAAGTTCAATGCATTTCATTAAATTCTCAGCTGCAGTTAAGGAAGTCGTGGAAGCATGTAAACATGGGTTTGTATTTTAACTTGACCCTTACTCCACAGTGGTGTCCACCAAGATGCTTCCCTCTAGGGAGGGTTTGTCTCGAGCCTCCCTCCCTCTGCTTGACCTTGTCTTCCTTTTTTTTCTCCTCCCACTTCTTTTTTACGCTTTTGTCTGAAAGACGGCTGACTTTCCCAGCCCACTTGTCCTGCCAGGCTGTGCTGCTTGAGCCTTCAGTCTGGGGAGAGCTTTCAAACCTCATGCTGAGGAGTTTTCTCACTTGGTGGAAACCTTTTGTCTTCTGTGTCTTTTGATCAGGCTTCCTTGTTAATTACATTGAAGGAACACTTGGCAGCACCTGGAGTCCTGGCTGGGGATCCACACTTCACAAACTCATGTGGGGTCCGTGCACCTCAGTTTACAGATGATATCCAGGGCGAGGATCAGCAGGAGTATAAGAGTATAAGGATAAGAAGTATGGCCAGGCTTGGGACCTAGCCCATGCAATAAGCTGTGGCTGTAGCACAGCAACTTTTAATGAAGAATGGCCGTAGATTGTTCCGAGATCCTTGAAATGGTCACAGAGGACAGCGTTGTTATTTCTTCTGTTTGCATAGTTACTGTGACTTTCTTTCCCCTCTTCCCCAAAATACCTAATTATCCTACAATTTCTGTTGCTGGGAGCAACATTTCCCGTAGTTACTCAGAGCTGCAATTTCAGTTAAATTCTCACTCTATAAAGCTAATCTCCCAGCAGTATTTATGGGATTGCCAAAAGAAAAGGCGTTTGTGAGGAGCCAAAGTTTTCAAGATTTTTGTCTTAGTGGACACTTCTGCATAACTCTTCTGTTAGCTATTCATGTTTGTTATCAGTTGAGAGCTCAATAGCTTCATCTCTATTTAGGGCACTTAGAAGACTGTAGTTTTTTTACTTCCCCTGCAGAGTGCCTCACTCCTCAATATCTACTTTTTCTGCTCTGAAAGTGCCGAATGTATTGTCTTTTGCATCTTTATGTTGGACAACCAGCTCGACCAGACAGGTTTCGGGAACTGTTCATGACCTGACTATCAGGAAAATCAGTCTTACTCTTCCTTCCCCCTCTTTCACAGCCATTCAGCTTCCTCCCCCTCTTCTAAAAGTGTGTTGTCTATAAGATGCTATCAGTACTGTAATTCTTTTATCTTGCTTCTCCTATCACTTCCATTCTTCTGCTCTGACTGCCTCTTCCTCTATCACATGATTAGACCAAAAATTTCTCTGCTGCTGGCATCTCTGTCCTTGCACATACCACGGTGTTGCCTCCTTTGGGATCTGAGGAAGGGTGAGTTTGGAGTCTGTACACGTTGTGTCATGTCACAGGCTTGGCTTCAGTTTGCAGAGATAGAGGGCATCATCTATGGTAATTTTTCTTTCATTGCCACCTTAAGCAACCAATTCACTCTACGCCTAGGTCAGAGGATGAGCAGAAGGTCCTCAGTCAGACCCTTGGTGAGAGAGCCCCTGAGGACCTCCTGCTGAGGTTGCTCTTTTCAAAGCAATGCAATTCATAGCTGAGGGTTTGCTTGCTTTCCTCTGGGCCTGAGAGCGTCAAGTTTCCTTCCAAAGACCTTATTCTGTGCCGTAATTGTATAACCTTCCTGGATCAGAAGTTGTGCCAAGGTGAGATGCTCTGCGAGCCAGTAACCTTCTATTTTTGAGCTCA
This sequence comes from Cuculus canorus, assembly GCF_017976375.1. NCBI lineage: Eukaryota > Metazoa > Chordata > Aves > Cuculiformes > Cuculidae > Cuculus > Cuculus canorus. Next base: position 22,816,150 of record NC_071403.1, on the reverse strand, counting down.
AATTATTCCACTTGTCAGGATCAGATAGCAATTGCCTCCAGCAGAAAATTTGGGCAAACTTTATGATCCTCCATGGAAGGAGAGGTGGGCTGAGAGAGTGTTGTCTAAGATGAGTGGGGTGGTGACCTCCCTGTATCACAAGCATTCATTTTTGTGACTTATGAAATAACCTCAAAATAAATAAATCTCTAGCCTGACAACTTCCCCCTCACAGAAAATCATAGAACTTATGGTGGCAATTTCCTCTTCCTCATGTGTACATCTAGAGGGCATCCCAGGGGAGAGGAGAGATTTGTTCTAAACAGATTAATATAAATTTCCGTGGAGCTTTTTAAGGCATTAAATCTATGTAAATTTTTCTCATCCAACAAAGAACTAGTGCAGCACTGAAGCACAAGACTGTTTGTAATGTATTCGGAAACCTAGCTGTTTTCTGGTTGTGGCCAAATCCCATTAACTCTGATTTCCCTGCTTCCTTTTTCCTCCTGTCAGGCCTTCTGGATAGCAACTTCTCTTAACAGCTTGTTTGGAGAATCTGCTCCAAAAATCTCCCAGCCGCTCCACTCCTCTTAAAGCAAGGAAAACTCTGGGAGCAGCTTATCACCTGCTCATCAGTTGACTTCCATTTCTGGTAGAAAGTCTCTGTCAGCCATAGACCAAGCAAGCTTAAATGTCTTTCCTTTCCCTTTGGTCGAACACAGCAGAGGTAGAAGTCCTTTTGAAGATTAAACTTTGCCTGTTGGTTTAGTGAGACATCAATACAGACAGACATCAATCAAGACAGCACAGTGTGTATAAAATTGGCTTTTTTAATTCCTTTGGAGCATCCTTAGGGATCCTTAAGAGTTGTCTGAGAGTTTCTAGTGAGGTTGTGCAAGCACCCTCTGACGCTTCGTTTGCAGTAGAAGGTTTTTCAAGTTTGTGTTAAAAAATACCAAGTTGTTTTACAGCTCTGTTCACTCTGTTAGATTTTCACTGATGGTTCCTTTAGCATTACTGACTGCTAATGTGATCCACATCTGATCATGTGCTCTAAGAAAAGGTCTTTTTTTACCAATTTGCAGCCTTTATGCAATTAATGGGAACATACTGTTGCTCCCTAATAAATTCATCCATGTTTAATAGATACTTGTGGCTTTAAGTGAATGTATGACAGTTCTTGAGGCATTTTGGTAGCTAAATAGCTGGGATTAGACACTCTGGTTACCCATGCCAGTTGTTTTCCTGTGTCCATACCAAACTGAGTGCTACACAAATATTTTCAGTTACAACCTTGTCAGATTTGTTTAAGGAAAACAGATGTCCTCATTTTTCAGAGATATTTAACTGTGAGGGAGTGGAATTACATTGGTGTTTTTTCCTCAGTTGATCAAATTCTATGCGCTAAGATGAAAGGCCCACTATTACTTGTAAAAGTAAGGTTTGCTAAAGAGTCCTGCTAGTCACAGATTTCCTTACTGCAACCAGTGAAAAATCATATTTAAAATGCATTTAACTGGTGCTCAGTTCCACATTTAATACCTCTTGATTATTATGGTCACAGCATAAGTAACTGCATTTGGTAGCTTACTTGATCATGCAAATGTTGAATGCTTTTCTCTTCATCAGTATACTTTTACTAAAGATAAATGCTGTCCTAGAGCCCCAAGCTGTTGATTAGGTAAAAGGGAATGCCATATATAGGAAAATAAACTAGCACCCACAAGTTACTGTCTTACTAGAAAATAACGAGATTTATTTTGTCAACTTCTGCTTGTTGTTTCCCGTTTGAAAACTTTCTCAAAATTAATAATAAAAAATGCTAAAAAATAAAGTGTTCATGCCTTCTGGGAAGATAGCATAAATAATTAACATGGGATATCTGACTATTTGGGGTTTGGGCTGATTGGTTACTGGTTTCCATGTAGTATTATGAATGGATTTCAAGCTCCTGCAGTGGGCTTAGGCTCTGCCAGACCGAGTCAGACTTGTTGCTGCCCTTCTCGATGCCATTCACTGTGATTAATGATGTCTGTATGGATGGCAGAACCCAGATGATTATGACAAAATATTTGTCTTCTCCTTGGACAAACCACTTGGACACGAGCCTCAGTGGAGCCCCGTCTGTAGCAGGACCATGTGCTGCTCCCGGGGACGGCATCTCGCATGGGTAGTGTTGCACTGCCAACAGTATGCATGGCACAGCCAGACTTGCTCAGCTGTGCTTTTCGAGAGTGAGAGGTTAAAAGGACAAGGGTAAACCACGGTCTGAAGCAGACTTTTGCATCTGACGAGCCTGTTCTTGGGTGATGCTCATTTGGTTACGCAGCTCAAGTTCAGCAAAAGTTTCACCCCTGCCCACAGGCTGACAGTCACACACCCGGTGGGAAGTTATTTTTCTGCTGGGTTTTGCCCCTTGCAAGTGTTGTCATTGGAAATAACTGCAAATACAGGGACCGGAGTTGATGAGACATCATGGCCTGTTCACCATTTAAAATAAATCTTCTGTGATTAATTCTCTGTGAGGCAAAGGTGAAGAAGGGTTTGTGCCCTAGGCTCAATTTAATGCTAATTTTAACCCTGAAGCATCAGCAAGTTAATGCAGCACTTTGAGCTCTACTTTAGCCTTCATCAGGAATCATTGGATAGCATTGCTTGGAGGACTTGTGACAGCAGGGTGTTCCCACATACATACAGTGGTACTTCTAGAAGAATTACAGGGTGGTGTTTCCAAACAGGAGTGGAGATGCATGCAATTTGGTGACACATATTTTGATGTTCAGTACAGTAGGTGGCAGGAGAGACAAAGTGACAGCTTGGCTGCGGTAGCTGCTTGTCCACATGCCACGATAACAAATGAAGGCCAGACCACGTCAACACCAAATACTCTGGGAAAAAAAGTGACATCATGTTGCCAGGTGCCTTTGTGAAGTCTGTCATCTGACATGATAAACATAAGGACATAAGAAGATGGGAACATTAGACAACTGTATTGCAATGCCTGTGTTAAATGCCACATTGCACACTGTGTCTTGTGTTTCTACGATGTCTTCTGAAGGCATCAGGGAGTACAGTTTTCATGGCAACCTAAGCCAGTTCCAGTTATGGCTGTTCATCTTCTTTCTCTCACCATGGTGTCCTTGGCCAGGACTTACGCCTTCCCTCTTGCACCTGCTTTGGTGCTTATGAGGCTGTACCATGAGCTGCTTGGTGGGATGAATCCAGCCAACAGCTAACAAAGCCAAAGATGTGATTAGATTTTGGGTGACTCGACAGAATCATCTCACCTTGTGCTCATGAAACTAGGGTTGAGGCACAGGAGCAAGTGACAGGAAAAAGGGATTGGTGGCTTCAGGCTGCAGTAGAACTGCACCCTTGATCTAGCACCCCATCAAACAGGATGGAAGAGGTGCTTCTTTATCGGGTAGTGAAGTAGAGACGAGACTTTTCTAAGCTAACATTTGATATTATTGGACTTCTGATCTGCAGTGGGATAATGTAAACTTAAAAACCCAAAAAACATGTCTTTTCTAAGCATACAAGAGTCTTTCCTAACGGAGAGTTAAACTGAAGGAGTGAAATTAGTGGTGTTTTCCATTATGTCTCTTAGAAGTATACTTCCTTTTTAAAGGTGAAAGGGAAGTTCCTCATCCCACTTCAGTTGAGCAGATTGTTTCCTTTCGTATTTATGGGAAATTTACACACAGGGATAAAATCTGCTCTGATGCATGTGTAACTCAAGTAGAGTCAATGAGGTTGTTTGCCAAACAGAGAAGATGATTTGGTTCAGGGTTTGTAACTGTAAAAAGGAAGCACTTTAGTCCATTGATTTATAGAGATTTAGTGTAAAGCTAAAATAAGCCCACCCATTTGCTGTGCTTTTTTCCAAAGGTTTGTTCTTTGAAGGACTTCTGGTCATGGTGGAAACAGTTTCATTTTGTAGGCCTGCCAGAGGGCGTTGTATTTTCCTTAGAGCCTAAACAAGCAGACAGTATATGCTTCATACTTGTCAGAAGAACCTTTACTTTACATACCAGTTTCCAATGGTAACTTTAGTCCCCTTTTTATCTGTGCTTGGTCATGACATTTGATTCTGGCGTATCAAAACATGCAGTTGTATGAGGGCCTAAATTATGAGTTTTCATTTGATGTGAAGTAACTCTTGAGCAACTCCTCTTCAATAGTTGTATTCTGTTTCTGTGCCCACTGGCTGAATAGGATTTTTGTCAATATTTTGTCAATGTATTAATGTTGGTTTTGTCACTGAAGTTAACTAAGAATTGAACTAATGTGGAAGTTGTAAAACTTTTGGTGTGATGTAGGTGGTTCTTGCTTGGTTGTCTTTGCTGGAGAGGCTCTCTGCCCCATAAATGTGGGACTAAACATATCTGAGCATCTAAAAGGCAGTGAAATATCACCCTGGGGAGATCCGATGGAGGCAGGAACACAGTGATTTGTTGAAGGTCATGGAGGAAATAAGAAAAGTTAGCATCTAGGTCTTCTCCACCCCACACTAGGAAGCTGAATCCTGTGGCTTCTCATACAATGAAGTATTTCTCTCCCTGGGATATGTGAGACTCTCCCATTGCTGGAATACCTGTTCTTATCACAGGAAGCATGGGTACATGTTTAAAACCTGGGAAGGAAGTTTAAGAGTCATTGCCACAAAATCCAGCAAGTTTATAGAGTACCTAGCTATAGCTGTAGAATGCAGTGTTTCAAGGGAAAGTTGTCTGAGGGGCACGTTCATCAGTTAGTAGCTGCTGTGCTGTTGCTTTACACACAATTCAGAGAGTTTAGCAGCTGGACCAGAGGAAGGACCTGAGCACACACTGAGTTTTAGCAGCTATTGAGCTGCTCCATCTGTAAAGCCATGCAGTCCCACAGAAGGACAGGTTCTTTCTCACAGGAAGGCCATTTGTAAAGAATGGGAACTTGTTGGCCAAATTTTCCTTCAATTGGCTGGTATCTGGCAAATACTGATAAGTTGATGTAAATTGTATGGCTGCAAATAGTTAATTGTTTCTGTAACCAGGCTTAACTGTGGAGTGCTCTGCTTGGTGAAGAGGATCAGCAAGAAGTTGCTATTATTTTGTAGTTAGCTCTCTGAGGCTAATTATGAAAAACATGCCACATTGAAATACTCATTTTTTAATTTCCGTAAGGAGCTCATAGACAGATTTATGCTGCACTAGAAGAAGTCTGACTGCACTTTAATGTAGATACCTGGATTGGTGATTAGTAAAAGATTGTTAAACAACTGGAATTTAAACACTAGTACAGCTTCATTGTAATAATTTCCCCAAAGGCACATTGGTAATTCTGCTAAATAGAGAGTTTAATAGACTTTAATAATGTGTACTTTGGAGACCCTATACACAAAGGAATTATGCATAAAACATTCATTATTGTAAACTGCTACCTTTGCATGTAACAAAGTCTGTCAAAAACAAAACTGGTGTGTTGTATGGGGCATTAGGGGACAGAAGTCACTATCACTTACCTATCACTTCACCTGTTTTGATCAAAGCTGCAGCCCGTATTATTTTACCTAACAGTCAGTGAATTTTCTGAGGTAGATGTTAGTTTATTATCTGAGGTAGATGTTAGTTTATTTTCTGAGAAGTCCTTTGCTGGCAGGAGTGCTGTTGTTATTCACAGTACTTTGTTTTCCCTTTATATGCCCAGTTGTTGTGAGTAGAAGAGATACCGGCTAAGAAACACAGAATAACCCCATCAAAAAAAAAATAAATAAAAGAATAACAAAAATGCAACCTTAGCAAGTGGCTCTAAGGGAGTTTAGCATTGGATTTTGATTTGATTTCACTGTGCTGATGCTGAAGGCCCTGCTGGGGGGGCAGGAAGGAGAAGGAGGAAGGAGCAGATGCTTTTGGTAGAATAGTAGGGCATTTATCTCTTTTAATGAGGTAACATCATTAGTGCTGACAAAGTGCTGCAAATCAATACGTGTAATGGACTGCTGCTGTCTTTCTGTAATGCACAGGCTGTTGTACATCAGAGCATCCAAATTTGCTGAATCACAGGTCAGGCTTTATCTCCTGTCCGATGCTGTTTGGTTGTATGGAATCTTTTTTTAACCATTTTGTTTTCCTTCCTCCCTAATCTTTGCCTTTGATCTCTGAGAATGGGAGCACACCTCCAGGATATGTGTTGGGGCAGGCAGAAGTATACTGATTTTATAAACATGGGAATGTATTGAAATGCTGCATATATCCATTGTGGTGCACGGACTTTCCTCTTAATCAGAAAGAGTGAGATCGCTAATGTCTATTTGAGCCTGATTCCTTCTGCCTAAAATGGCTGCAGATTTTGGGTTGGGTGCTGGTTGTTTTTGTTTTTTTTCTTTTCGCCCTTGCCCTCTGCCTGCTTCCTTTAGAGCAGCAGTGTAATGTCAGCCGCACTAATCATGTCAGCCAGTGGCACTGATGACCCTGACATTCAGCAACAAAGAGCTACAGAGGAAAGGAGAGAGCGAGGTGGCTGCAGTGCTGGACAAGGAGCAGCAGCGGGTGGGGGAAACCTGCAGGTCAAAGCATTTCTCTGTAAAAAGTCCATCTGTGTAAATAGCATATGCACAGTTGTATGCAAGGTGATCAAGGGAAGAAACAAGATAGATGTCAATGGAGATCTGTCCTTTATTCTTCATTTTTCAGATGGTAAATGTGACAGCACATGACTGTAATACTATGAAAATAACAGGAAAACAGCAAAAAAATCTAAATTTGGAAAAGTCTGGAGCCTTTAATAATGTCTGTTAAAAAATATTTAATTCCCCTAGAACTCTCATTAAAACCACGTCATCCTCCACCACAAGCAGATAACATAACCTAAACATTTGAGGTACACTGTCTGTTTATTGGAGGGCCCCGGAGTGACACTTGGGCATCCGTGTTGATTCCAGGAAAGGAGACTGTCAGTAAAAAAGATTCATCTGAATAGATCACACACGTCAAAAAAAAGAGTGGTTCCTCTTTCTTTTTTTATCTACGTGACCCTCCCATCCTGGGCTTCCCAACACCTGCTTGTGGTGAAAGAATATAAACAGAATTGCAAGATTCCTCAGCTTTAACTGTTGCCTGACATCTCCAGCTAGGCACTGCAATGTCATCCATTTTTACTCTTCATTTTTGTTTCTTGCTCCCCACCAGAACAAGCCTCTGCAGCATCCCCAGGTAGTACCATCCCTGGTGGAAGACCTCCTCATGGTTTTGCCCTGCCGGGAGGATTTATGAAAGTCAGTCATGTTTGCCAGAGCTGATATGATCTAGAGTGGAGGCCTCTTGTTACCCACCCCTTTCATGTTGCTCTCAGACCAAGCAGGGAGACATGACTGAGAGCCAAAAAAGCCTTTTGGTCACAGTTGGTGAACCCAATTATTAACATGTACTGAAGAATTGTCTAGAAGTAACACTGCTGACTGTTAGTTTGGGTCAAGACTAGGTAAGGCTCTGTTAATACTTGTTACTTTTGTTAAATTTAATTGGTGTTCTTGCTGGAGAGTCAGAGAGATATGCTCCAGCAGCACCCAGAGTACAGTCAGCATTCTTCACTGCTGAAATGAAAGCATCGTTCCTGCAAAGCAAAAATCCCACTAGCAGGTTGTTACCTCTTTGTGCTCTCGACCATATTGACCTGGCAGAAAGTAATGGCCAACAGATGTAGAAAAGGTAGCGCCTTGGGAAAGCTCTAAAGACCTTTCTTTGGTTTTCCCTCACACCTTCCCAGAACATCCCTTTTATAAATCAACATTTCTACATTGCATACCAAAGCTTTTATTCCAACAGTGAAACCAAAGTTCACTTACCTCTCTTCCAAGGCTGGAATTAGAAAAACCTTACAGACATCTCACCCTCCTCCCTCACTGCAGGCACTCCAGTCCAATAAACAAATACTTGGCCAAGTTTTACTGCCCTTTACCCAGTTAACTGAAAATGAATGCCTTCTGCTTTGTTAAAGGCAAGTTGTGCCTACTTGTGTTGCTCCAGCCAGCAGTTTCTCAACCAACTTGGCCTCAAAGGGACTGATACCATTTTAGTGATTCTAAAACAGTTACCAGTCTTTCTGTGATCAACATATGAAAAGAAAATAGCAGTCGTGAGCTCCAAGAAGAGGAGATAGCTGGTCATACTCTTTCCCAAGACTACAAATGACTCACTTTTGCTCTCCTTTCCTTAGTAAAACCAGGGCAAAAGTGCTGTGATGGAGGGCAAAGAGACAGGGAATGGAAGGGCCCGAGAAGTAAAGAGCTGATAGTATTACAGGCTCCTGTATTGAGACTATCTACTTTTTTTTTTTTTTCTCCCGAGGATAGTGTATTCAAAATATTTTGGTACTGCATCTGAGTTTGGCACAGCTTCTCAAGAGGAGGAGATGCAAACCTAGAGGTGATCCTGTCTCAGACTTAGTTGTTTGTAAGGGTTGGTGATAACCTCTCAAAGCTAATAAAGGACAGAGCATTGATGAAAAAAGGCTGCTAACATGTGCTTGCAGCACTGGTGGGCCAAATCGTGTTTGCCCAGCTTTCCTGGGTGGTCGCCTGGCTTGTATGCAGCACATGGAAATAGATCTTCTGGAATGTGAAACCGTGCCTTCTGCGTTTCTCCCACAAGTATTTTATAGTTTTGACTGGCATGTGTGAAGGAAATGGAGAATAATAGAAGAAAAAGCTTATATAATCCATCAACTGTGCTTCCTTTCTGTACCGAGGTTTTGCGTTTAGAGTAAAAAAACAGTCTGTGTTATTTTGTAGGTCTTTTTTTTGAAGTTTAGTGTTCAGTTTTTTGGTATGAGTAAATTTTTTGGTAAATGACTGAAGGGATATTTTTTTTTCCTTAAATTCATTTGAGGTTTACATAGTGGATACTTCTGTGTGTCTTCGCTCACTGAAACTAAGTAAATGTGGATTTAGTGATTGAGTAATTTGATTCTTAAAAACTCAAAAGATTACTTTGTCCAAGATAGGCTTATTTGATTCCTGGTTTTACAGAAATAGGTTATGAAGGGATCTTGAGTGTTTGGGGATTATTTTGTTGTTGTCTTCTTTTTAATAATGATGTCATAAGCGCCTAAGGATATAGGCTTTTGTTAGTCTTATATGTTAGTGCTGTACGTGGGGTGAGAAGAGAATGTATGACCAGTATCTCTCTTGGTTCTGTAGGCGTGGCTGCTGTCTACTCACTACTCGTGTGATCATGACTCTTTGCTGTAAGATAGAAGCAGCACGTCTTTTTAGTCCCTTCATAGAGAGGAAAGACAGGTCCTTGTCAGCAGGACTCCTTTCTCCCTTAGGTTCAGCTACACATCTTGGAAGAGGCATCCCACATACATAAGGAGTTGTCTTTTCATACCATGTTGAGGATCCAGCATTGGTCCAACTGTAAATCAACCACTTCAAGCTGAGGATCCTTTGTACCACCAGAGAAGTTGCCTCTCTGTAACAGTCAGACCTTTGCCCTGGAAGCGAGAGTTCAAAAATGCACAAACGTTTGGAAGGGGCATTGGACCAGTAATGGTACATACGTTAACAGCAGTAAAGTAGTGCAAGATCATGAGGGAGTGAATGGGCATGTGTAAGTGAAGAAGGCAATGCTTGCATTTCCCCCAACTCTGGCCTTGGAGGTATCTTTGTCCTTTAGGAATGTGGTCCTGGTTTTCTGAGGCATGCCAAAGGGCTCAAGTCACTTAGCGTCTGAGCTTCGTAAATCTGAGGGTAAGTGTTCTGTTGTTTAAAAGGTCCCTTGCAGTCCCCCACTGAGAATGTGTAAAAAGTACCCCTGCCTTTGCAGTGGCTTTCAAATTAAAAATACTCTGTTTCGTTAACACAATGGCTCCCTAGTTTGCTTTGTCAGCAGCTCACTGAGATGCTTCCTAGTGGCTTACAGCTCTTGGTATCATCTGGCAAGAACAATTTATAATCCAGGAGAGTGCAGGTAAGGGAGCCCTTCAGAGGCTTGTGGAAAAGGAATGATGCATTCAGCTTGATACTTAGAAAAGGTGAATATTCTGACAGTTTCCCACTGTGTCGCACTATTCAGTTTTGAAAATTGTGGCTTGCATTTATCCTCTCAGCAGAATGAGGCACTCCTCTCAGGCTCCTGGAGGAGACCAAGAAGTGTACAGTTAATTGCTTTGTGAATGATGTGGAGTCTTGGAATGCAATCTAGCCACTGCTCATTAACCAGCTGAACCTATTAAACCTGGACAGCAAGCAGGACTGAGTCGGCTGCCCTTGATTGCCGGCAACTGATGGAGCTCTGGGAGCAAGCTGTGACTGCAGAGCAGAATTGGCAGTAGACTCCCATCAACCTTCTCTGTTTTGAACTCACTTTATACTCCATTTAGACTTGTGGCTTAGAGACAGATGATGTCAGAGCAATGAGGAGGGGGGAAAGGTGGAGGATGGAAAGCATTGTCTTCCCAGCTATGTTAGCTTTGATCTGAAGTTGAAAGTGAACCAGAATTTGAATGGCACTGGTAATTTGACATTTAAACCTGCAGAAGCAGAGAGATTTGTCATCTGTCTGTGGTTGGCTTTGATTATCGATTGGGTCTCATGCAGATGGTCCTGCTATACAATGCTAAAACAAAAGAAAATGCCCAAATAATGTGACTTGGCATCTCCTTGGTGTTTTTTAGCTCTGAGGAAATCAGCTGCTCTTACAAGGCGCACATATAGGTTGTTTGGTGCCAACAAATATATCCTGTCTTGCAAAAGAGCAAGGTAGCACTTCGTTGCATCTTCATGCCACGCTAGCATCACAGAAGAAAACAACATTCACTAAACATTAACTGGCTAATTGAGGGTTTGGTGTTTGAGTTTTTTTTTAGTCACTTGAGGAAAAATGAATGGAATTGAGATTTGTTCAGGAAACTGGAAGCATTTAACCTTTCAAACACACAGGGGCCTCAGCTGAGGATGAATACAGCCCTGGCTATATAGCATTTACCTCCAGAGCACTCTTGGCATTGTGCCTGAGCATTGTTTCTGAACAGTTTGTACTGCTTGCTAAATTGCCAGCATCTCATCCTCCAGCACTCGCATGCCTCCTATCCAGTTGCACTTTGTGCTCAACCTTATTTACCTAGTGAGTTTTGCCAGGATCACAGCTTGGTGGTGTGGCTTTGGGCCCAGTCAGACCGTCTGTCAAGGAGAAGGGGAGGAGAAATAGTAGTTTTGACGCGTTGCTTGAAGAAGGGCATGCCCAAATGTGTTTTGAAATCTTTGTTCTACTTGCTTGTTCAACACTTTTAAGCTGCTCTATATTGTGGGGGTTTTTTCTGTTGTTTTGCCTTACTTTCCCTATTGTGGAGAGATCATTTCATTTCTAGTCTGGATTTGTACACTGTGTTTGTGCTGCTGGCAGATCCTATCAACACCCACTTTTCTGTGATATTTAAACTTTAAAAGATAAAATAAAAATCTTTGGTGTCATAGAACACTGACTTACTTGTAAAATAGTTCCATATATCAGAGATGCTATTTAAAAATATTGTAGGAGTCTAGTAATACATTAGCATTTTATGCATTTTACTCTGAGCAGTCCCGAAGTACTTAAACTGTAGTGCTTGTATGCAGCCTTGCTGAGATGCAGTCCCTAGAATGGAGGCTGTAAACCAGCCCTGCATTTACTGAGGATGCGAGGAGTGATGGATTGTGAGCAGCTTGAAACAAAGCGGCCAGAATAATCTGCCTTCTGGAGGAAGATGATATGAAAATCATGTTTTGATGTACAACAGCCAAGAGTTCAGCTTGGTATGCTGTCAAAGGTGCCCACTCCGGGGTCGCTAAGCCATGTGTGGACCTGTACTGGGACCCACCCCAGCCTAGGCAGCCCCAGGCTTTGCTGCAGCTGTGGGTACAGTCCCAGACCAGCACTCACAGCCAAATACTTGGAGTGGCAACTCCAAATTTGCAGTGCCTAGAATTGGCAAAAATATAGGCAAAAAGCCTATAACTTGGGCTTTGTGTTAATAAATTGTTACCCTTATTAATCTTCACTGCATTAAAAGCAAATAACCCTTTCATTTGTCAGCGGCTAAAACTGGAGTAACCCACTTTAGCTGTAGACTAAGCTGGACTAAGTTGGCTTGTGTCGGCTGTGCTCCGGCCACAGTGTACAGATGGGCAGTTGCCACGGGTCCTTTGGTAGCTCATGATTTCTTATGTGATACCAAAGCAGTTGTGTCCCCGACACATTCAGAGTGTATTTCTCTGCATCGTCCTAGGTATCTTTCAGCCTACTTTATATTTAGGTCCCTTTAAAACCACTGAGCTACTCTCAGATTAGCTATTTCATAAGTATCTCAGGAAGGGGGACGTAGAGCCTTAGTGTGAGGGCAACAAAACTATTTTTTGATGATTTTGAGACACCAGTTACTTATTTCTGGGAAATTCAGCCTTGCTGAGACTGATAAAAACTAAAATTCAAGCTCTTATAATGTTTAGCAGAACTAATACCACACTGCATTCTCTGATTATCATTTCAAAACCTCACACATTTTATCTGAATGTTCCCATACACATGCTGTTATTCACGTGTGAGAATCTCAGGAGCACTTGGGGGTGGAATAGCAACTTCACTGATGTGTAAGAGATCTCCATCTTAAGTCATGACAAGCTGTGACATCATGGCTCAGGGGTCAGTGAGTTAGCAATAGCCTCTGTCTGTTCTATCCAAGCGACATAGCAGCTTGTGCTCATTTTTCAGTCTTTAAAGAAAATGAAGTGATTAGTTCTTTCAGTTTTAAAATATATCATGTCTAAGAGAGAGAAAATTGAAAAAAAAAAAAAGACCTGTTTTATTTTCATCTGACATAACTCTCTTAGGCAGAAAGAGCCTTCTGATACATTGATTTGGGAAGTAATTAGTCTTGGGAGTGTAAGATGGGTTATAATCTTAATGTCATTTTACCATTACTAAAATAGGCTAATTTTGTGCTTTGCTAATCCAGGCAAATCCCATTGATTTAACTGTTTTATATGGATGAAAGTAAAAAATGCAGCTGGCCTATATTTTAGGATATCCTTGCCTACTGTAAAAGCTTAAAGAGCATGTTGTTTAATGAAGCAGCCTTCCCTCCTGTATATTGGAGTGTCATACTGAATGATGGTACAAGCCAGCAACTGTTGTTGTTCCAGAGGTAGCAGGTGAAGCACAAAAACTTTCCCTAGATTCAGAAGAATATGTGTATGTGTAATTTGTCAGTATGTTTATATCAACATAGATTAAGAGCAGAAAACATTTCTAGAGATGGCAAAATCTGCTTTAAATGAGATGAGAGGCTTTAAAAGCTTGCACAGATCTTGAAAAACACAGAGGGCTGGACTGAACATTGTTGTTGTTGTTTCAGTCAGATTTAGAATCTCCGCCTACTTACGCAGGAACACATTTAGGTCAGTGCTTTCTGCTTTGCAAAACCGTCACCCTAATCTCCTTCGGAGCATTTCTGACTATGATTTCAGTGAAAGAGAGAGGGAAGTGCTTCCAGGCTGAGACTTGTAGCTAAGTTGTCATACAGAGTTAATCTGTTGAAAGACTGAAGTGTTGTAGATAGATAGGAGCTGAATTCTGAAACCTGCTATTTATTGGCAAGTATATTTGCATGCAGGTACTAATTATTTGGAAGCATTCAACCAAGGTATCCACAAATTTTCGGGGTATTAAAATATTTGACTAAACCATGGAAGTGAATTCTAGTCACCCAGGTTGATTTTGTTTTGTTTGTGTGTTTCAGTGAGATTCAGAGAGGTTGTGTCAGATGATCTTTCCTATATGCAGTTTCTTGCATTCGTCAAATAAGTGGAGCAGAAACATGGTGACCTCTTTTCTCCACCCCGTTTTTTATTTAATGAAATGGGAAATGCTGAAGCTACTGGAAAGCTTGATGTGACATTTCTTTATGCCACAATGCTGTGTCTTAGCCATGTAAGCACATTGCAAACATCAAAAGCTCTTCTGTTGCTGGTCTTCTTTAGTGCTGTTGTTTTACGAAGTTGGTAAGGAGAAGTCAGACGAATATGTAGTTTAAAATAGGTAATGAAAAGTACTTCCTTGGCAGATGATACTCGCGGTAAAGCTGTCGGTCAAGCTTTTCATTACCACAAAGGATCTGAAGTTTCAGTCTGCTGTCAGAGGACTCAGGATAATGGGAGATGGGCTTGGGATTTAGGATATCTTTAACCAGCATGCTGTGAGCAGAGGCTCTAACAAGATTGTAGCTGGTGCAGTTGTGATTGCAGTGTGAACGTAGGCGTCACATAAGTGAGACTGAACCTCCTGGGAATGAACGTTGGCACTCTGTCTTCCATGAAGCCCTTATGTGCTCACCCACGTTGATATGTATGGCTGTCACCCACCCGATAATGAAGAACAAAACAAAAATGTTCTGCAAGGAAGCCTTCCCCTGGCATTCATCCCCCAAGTATTTTTTCTTCTCTCTGCCCACCAGTCTCTAAAATGGAAGCCAAGAGTTGAACTAAGGAGGGGGTGGTGACCCTGTGTGCTCTCTGGGCCTCTCAAGTATCTCAAGTGGGATTGGGCCCCATTCCTGTTTTCAGCTGGTGCTTCAGGTCTTACCATGTTTGTACTTACTGCTTTTTTGCAAGCAATAAAATTAAAAGCTGATAAACAAACCTCATCTTGGTGGCTCAGTGTAGTGGCTGATAATGGTAAAAATGCACCAAAGTCTAATTGTCAAGAGGTAAAACAAGAAGTGCATCACAGTCTGTGATTCATTGCCTAGCCATTATGAGGCCAAGCAAAGAAAGATAGGTATCACAACATCGAAATTCATAATCAAAGCAAATGAAGCAGTACTGTATAATCATTACTTGGGGCAACAGAAACTAGCTATTCTCTTGCGAATTTGAAATAGTCATTTCAGTCTTTCTTCAACTTTTTTTTTTTTTTTTTTTGTCTGAGACCTAATAGCTAGAGATTTTTGTGACACCTGTATTTACTCAGACACCTGCTCTTTGCTAGAAAAAAGTACATTGGAAGTTCTCTCTGGGAGACTCGGTGGGGACTTAGCACAGACAGGTACCAGCTGTGTTCTCTATCTGCTTGCTGATAGCTCTTTCTCAGCAGAGCGTAACTCCACAACATGATGGTTTGTGTTCAGAAAGTCTAGCGGGGTTGCTTATGGCATTTTAAAGCCTGGATTTGAACAAGTGGATTCCAGAGTCTCTTTCAGTTTCAGAAACACAGAGCACTTTTTATGCTCTTTGTACTTTGGAACAAAGCTGTTTTCTGTGGAGAAATGATGTATCAGATAACCACAAATGGCAGAATTACTTAACTTTACTCAGAGTTTTACAATGAACAGTACTTTAACCACCAAATTTTATTTAAACCCATCTGTAAGATGGGTATATTTTACAGTATACACAGCTTTTACATGTGTGTAAGCTGAAGCACAAACAAGTTGCTCAGGGTTATACAAGCAAGTTTTTAGTACATCCTGAGTCTCTTGTTGTTTGCTATAGCCTTTACGTGGATGTTTATTTGTTATCGTGTGTTAACAAAAAGAGGTGAAATGTGAATAGTTTGGCTTTTTTAAGGCAAGCTATACATTGATTACACTTGCTCACTCTGTATTTATATTACTTGAGAGCTGGTTACATGCAAATATTGTTGTCTCTGGCTTTTGTGTTCTTCGGAATGTCTCTTCCTTGTCTTCTGTGTTTTTGTCTTCTGTCTTGATTTAGCAAGATTAAAAGGCTGACCCTGATTTCCAAATATTTCACATGGTAGCATTTTTCATCTAGCTTTTTAATCAGAAGACTCTCTTTAACCCTGAACTCTGTTTTTAACTTCTCCGGTCTCCCTACTTGTTCCCATTCTATTCACCAACCTGGCTGGTGCCAAGGATGATACCAACATTGTGGATAGTACACTGACCTAATCCACTGACTATCCTACAGATTTGCAGAGCAGCTCATAATATCCTGATTTGATCTAGCTTCTACGTGTCTTGTTTGGTTGATAGGTACCATAATCTTACTCTGAAAAAGTAAATTAGCAAGTCCCAGCTACTGGTCCTCTGGGTTAAATTTACCCCCTCTGTGTAGCCTGTCTCCCTGAAGGACTGGGCTTTTTGTGATGATGAAATACTGTTCTTTTCAATACCGTTGACCCATTTTGGCTCTCTCTTGAATCCTGCTTTTTTAATGTTACTATTTCTGATATGTGGTTTGGCCATCCAAGTGCAAAGTCTTCTTTTCCCTTACAGCTTACCCACTATCAGGTCCAGAATGACTTTGTCATGTGGGCGCGAGTGTAGATAACGTCTCACATCTGAGGTAGTGTAAATTGCTAGCCGAAGGGACCTTCCTTTTCATTCTCCATCTGCTGAACCAAATAGCACCATAAGTATAGAAGAACATGAGCTAGTTCAGTAGCCAAAAAAAATTTTTTGAATTTTTTTCTCCCAGCTCTGGTAGGTGTTAAGTTTCTGTATTTCACTGTATTTAGGGAGTCCTAATGTGAACCTGCATAAGATATGAGTAGTGATAACTACTAACATGTTAGTATGCTGGGGATGAGGGAGGGAGGCAATGCAAAATGTCATGCTGGAAAAGGTATGAACAATTCACAGCAGCTCTGGAGACAGAATGCAGCTACTTTTGAGATATAAGATGTGGTTTCTTTTTTTAAGCCAGGCATTGAAATGGCTGCTGTTACTGTAAAATGTGATTATTCTGTAATCTTTTCATCTTGCAGCACCCTTATCAAGTAGAATGCAGGTGACAAGAAAACAGTTGTGTTCTCTTAGTGGTTGGTGGTACATGGGTGCCACCTAACCCAAAGACTAAAACAAGGTTGCCACTGAACTCACTGAGGGCAAGGTTGTTAAGTCTCATGACCCTAACCAAACTGGCTGAATGATGTAGTTGAGATGAAAAGTAATACAGCACTGTGTTTGGGGTTCAAGTATAGGTGAAAAGCTGTTCTTGGAAAAGAGGCAAATTAGAGCAAGATAACAAGGTAGCTGTTCCAGCAAAGCACGTGCCAGGTAAGTAACAGGTTCTGTCTTAGGTGAAATGATAAAACCTGCTTTGATGAAAACTGTGAGCCAGGCAAGCCTCTGAGAAGTTCATCAGGGAAAGTTTTTTGGGGAAAAAAAAAACCCACACTGAAAGTAGGTTTCTGGAACGCTAGAAGAAAGACTGCAACAACAAACGAGATGCAGGTAAAAGAGATGGACGAATACATTAAGTAAAATCCTTTGAGTAAGCAAAATGTCTGCGACTAGGAATTGATGAAGAGCAATCTAGGAATGAAAACAAAGCTATAATATATTCATGAAGCAAGATGATTATAACTCAGAGAGAGTAGCATTAATTATGACTTCCAAGGCAGGAAAATAGCTTATAGACTGAGAACCAATTAGCAGTCGATTGCTCTGAACTAGATTTCAAACACAGTACATGAAATGACAATTACACAGGGTTACCAACAGACAACTACTATGATGAGATAAGAGCTGTCAGCAGATTTGGACCAAATTCCTCAGCATGACATCTGCTTACTAATGGGGAGACTTCCTTCTCGGGTTTAGGGAGAGGTGGAATGGAGGAATTTATGGCCAAGCATCGTCCTCTGTCTCCAAACCAATAATGCGGGGTCTGACAGAGCTCTGTCTCCTCTCAAAGCTGTTGGTGTTGTATAGGCATAGTGTAAAGATGTCGCTAGAGCAGCATGTGGAATTGTTGTCATCTGAGCATTTTGGAGGCAAGCACAGTGCGTGTCTTCAACAGATCTCCACATGCAGTAGAAGTGATTGTTTTTTGTTTTTTTTTTTTGACAGCGCAAAAAAAAAAAAACCCAGAAAACATCCACAGGAGAAACTGTAGTAAGGGAGGAGTTTCTTTTGGTTTTACTACCAAGTGAACAAGGAATAGGTTGCTAAAAATGTAACTGGTTTTCAGGTAAGCCAGCCCAAATAGTGGGCTTTCCAAGGATGGAAATATCAAAGCCAACACTGCATGTTTGAATGTCAATGAGAGGAGCACTATCACTTTCCCAAAGGAACTGAAAATGCCAAATTAGAGATGCAGTCTCACAGCACAAAGGCAGATGTGAAAAACTTAATAAAGGCAAAATTTGGAGAAGCTGTAGGTAGACAAGGTTGCTGAAAAATTATTGAAGGAATAGTTGCTGAGTTCTTCAAGAAATATGAGAGTATAAAAAATAATAATTTAACTGGTGGAGTTTAAGTTTAAGGGTCCTAGAAAGTGATGTAAGTGATTGCAACAGTTGAAGAGAAGTTCAGAAATTCCAGGTTTTTTGTCTTATAGCTTCGGCTAAGCCATTTCAATTCAGGATATAAAGGATTGGCCAGATTTTTGACTAGTCTTTCCTACACCCTCTCTTGAGGCAGGCTACCTGCCAGTCTGATGCAGTTCTTCATTTCAGGCTCTAGGGGAGAGAGGAGGATATTTTTATTACCTTCTCCAGGAGCTTAATCTACTCTTTTCAGTCATGTATTTATAATAATTGCAAAGTCTTGATGAGCTTGAACCATTAAAGCAAGTTGAGAGCTTAGTAAATGGTTCAGTCTGGATAACACTGGTGTAAACCAGGCATACATTCTGTCATCACTTACAGTTGCTGTTGACTTGATGTTGACATGACCACCATGAGAAAAAGTACAGCTAGATATAATATGATATAATATAGTAAAGTTTTTCACCAGTTAGATCCAACATCCTGAGCATGGGATTCCTAAGTGGCAATTCAGAAAATATGTGAGTAAAGACTCTCTAGCATCACAGGGCTGGTAATTACTTAGGACGACTAATCTCAGGAGACCTTCAGCAAATCCCAACTGAAGCATTATATAAAAAGGCAAAGGAATACAAGGAATGAGTCAATTTACATGTCTTGGCAGAAACACACCAACCATTGAGGAAGTCCAAAAGGAAATGTCACCAACTGGCAAGGCAACAGCTGCGTTTACCAACTTAAACAAAATTAGTCATTGAAAATACAAATGTAGAGACCAAACTAGGAGTCTTCCACTCAGATGTTATTTCCATTTTAACATGTGGATGTGAGTGCTGGAAAATCACCAAAGGCACAGATGCCACATGCCTCCAGAAGTAAATACCTGGGGAAGATACTAGGTAGCAGACGGAGTGAATTTGTCACAAATGCAAAGATTTGTCACTTTTTAACCAGTGTGTCCCCCAAGTTCTCCAGGGTAAATGATAGAAAAACTTGTGTCATGCGCTGAGAGTGAAGTCAGCAAGCCTGTCTGACCAGATGGGCTCTTGAGCGGCTGGAGGAATACGCAAATGGTCAGACCAGATATTACTTGGGAGTGTGAATGCTTTTTGGCGCTCAATTCAGAAAAACTACAGAGAGCAGCTGAAGATAGACACAGATGGCAGAGCCATGTTGGCTTCCAGGGCAACATCTGTGGGTACAAGAAGGCTTTGGGGGGAAAAAGTTACTCTTGATTCACTAGAGGGGGCAGGACTTACACAGGATTTTCTCCTTTGCAAATTTAGACTATTTTAAGTTAGGTTACTGAAAGGAACCGGAGCTTCCCAGTGACTGTATTTCTGGCCCTGGCTGCAGAGTGCTACATTGCATGCAGGAGCCAAAAGATCCGTCATCTCTGGGCTAATGCTTTTTCTGTCTGACCTCAAGCAAATCGCGCAACCCTACCGGTTCTCCAGAGCTCTCCAACAACAAGACTATGGGTTTTTGATTAGGGACAGTGGACAATACAGTTCTTATTCTGGTTCTGATTTCACAGGCATCTGCAAGGGCTGGTAGGTGAAGCAGGCTGATGTAGAAATAGGAAAAAACAACATTTTACACTGTGGCACAAGTAAAGAGGTTGCTTTTTGCTTGTAGCTTTATTTAAAACTGACCTAAGGTGACATAACTGCAGCTACAGATTGTCTCCAGAGGCGAATGCTAGCCCTTACCTTCCTCATTTGTGCGTGTTTGCATGTTTGACTTTCTGCGTTGTTTGTTTGGGTTTTTTTCCCCTCAGCTGTTTTAGATTATGGCAGTTACTAAAATAAAAAAATGTTTAGGTTACTGAGTTTTAGACCACTTTGTAGAATGCATGGACAAAAATAACATCCCACGATCTTTTTTTATCCATTTTCATTTTTTCAAATAGCACTTCAGTTATTTGTTCTTTATAAATCTGATTCCTTTGTGAAAACTCTGCTTTCATAGCAACATTATGAGACCCTGTCCGTTCTGCCTGCTTTTATCACTGCAGCTTAGCACCTTCTTGTGTATTAGGACTGAAGTAGTTTGCCCCCCTCTTGCTAGGCCAGTTGCACTACCTCAGCTCTGCTGCTCCTGTTTTGACATCTGCACTTGGGTACATACAGCTATGTTTTTTTTCCGTAATGGCAGAGTCATCAGTCCATTGGATAAGAAGCTGATTTTTCACTGAGTTGGACATTCAAGGCAGAAAAGTCTTATTTGATCATCCACTTGCACTTTCCCTGCCAACTTTCTCAGCCAGCCTAGTAGTAAAAGGTTGAGGCAATAAGATCCCAGCCCTGTGCCTGAGAAGGTGGTTCCAGCACCCAAACCCAAGCTTTCTACCAAGGATTTGTTCCCAGTGAGAATCCCAACATTTTCCTCCTGGATTTAGTCTTGCTGTTTTACTTGCACATGCCTCAAGGGCATTTCTTACCATTTACCATGACCTTTCCAGCTAGCCAGATTTAGCCCTTTTGATTCTTCCTCCAGCAGTTCTTTCTTGGTAGCTTTGTAGGATAACTGCAGCTCCTGGTAACTAGAAGCCTGTTACTGAGCATCACTATGGAGGGTTTGCTTTCTGCCTGCTCTCCTCAGTAGAGTGGAGCCCATCTGCAGCAGGGTGGGCCATGGCAGTAAGTGCGGACAGACCGACGTGCTTTACATGACACCATCCTTCATGTCAGGAGCTGCCGGGTGAGAGAGTACGCTCATCTGTTTATCAGCCAAGAGCTAAGTCAGTCATGCGTTTTCCCTGCAAGAACCAGTAACTATCATGAGCAGCTAAGTAAAGGCACAGCATTTTCTTGCATTGTTGGTGATATAAGTTACTCTGCCGTCACTCTCCAGAGGTGCTCAGAAACCAGGGTCTGAACTTGGGAGCATGATCAAAGAACTCCTTTTGTAGTAGTAGTGAAAGGCAAGCTACCTAAAATGATTCCGCTCCCTTTTGAAAACAGTCTGCTAAGTGGGGCTGCAGACAGCGAGGGCAGCCACTGCATGCACTGTCCATGCCAAGGAGCCCATCTGGATTGAATTTAAGGAGAAGTTTTGGATGAGAAGAGTCTATATGCACACAGGACCTGCTGTATTTGAAATTTCAAAATCAACAGAGATCAGAATACGGGTTGGCACCAAACCCCATAGGTAGGTCAGGATGCAGCAGAGGCCAGTTCTGAGAGCTAAGGGCTTGCTGGGGGGCAGATCTGAATCCCTGAGAGCTTCCCCAACCTGTGCTCCACAAAGCCACAGAAGCATCTGGTAAGGTGCTTAGCAGTTTCTGCAGGGAGCTCTGCTTGCAGGATCTCAGCTGGAAACCCTGTTAAACTGGTAGCCAGCCTTCTTCAGGCTGCTTCTCTTCCCCTATGACCCAATATGGATGTGAGCGGTGCTGCCTGCTTAGCGAGGCTGAATCAAGTCATTTGGGCCCTTCACATAAGTGGTTGCAGATACATCACTAGAATGAAGTTGTACTACAAATTGGTCATGGCAGCAGGGATGAAGATCAGCAGGAGTTAGCCTTTGGGATATTTTGTCAAATTTTTGAAGTGTGAGCTGTTCGTAAGCCAGAGCTAACAGGACAGATTCATAATCTGCAGTGAGAAGTAGTATAAGGCAGCTGTAACCCCATTGCCAGTGCCCAGCATTAGTTTTCTTCTGCCCTTGCTCTGCAGACTTGCTGTTACTATTGCCATCGTGCCTAGGGGCTCAGGGCACACTGAGGACCCCAGTCCAGCTGGACATGACAAAGCTGCTGAAATGCTGCTGCAAGCAACCTTGGCCCAGGCAACCAGACTCAGCTCTCCTGCTACCAGATCCTTTAAAGCAGGGGTTTGTCCAGGTGCAGTAGAGCTGTTCTGTAGGCAGCAAATGGGGTTGTTCTCCTCCACAAAGATGGTTACCTGAAATGGCGTGACATGTGCCCTGGAAGGGACTGTCACTTTGCATCGACAATAAAGGAAATCTGGCGAGAGGACTGTCTTGGCTGCGACTTTCTACCTTGCATCTGAATCAGATGAGATTAATCCTATTGTAATCTGCTGGAGTGATGGGGCCATAGAAGTAGCTAGCTAAGTAGTAGACAGCTAATTAGATAGTATTGTACTTTGTGAGGTGCACTCTGTTATATGAGTATAGCAATCAGCTGAAGTAGAGAGGTGGCCGTGAAAGGCACAGGAGTACTGAAACTTTTGTCTCTCCAAGTTGTGGTGCTTGTAATATTGTTTATTAACTGAGAGCAGATTAAGTATTCTGTGTTAGTCTTGCACATTTTAATAGAGAAAAATGTTCTACGAATAAACATGGATGTTTTATGAAAATATATTAACTTCTGCGAGAATATCATAGGTAGCTTTCTGTTTGCACCTAGCCTTTTCAGGATTGCACCAAGAATAACTGGATCCTTAGTTTGGCCCAAAGTCCAGACTTCTCCAATTTGAAGAAAGCTTTTCTAAACCTTGGGGTTTTTTTCTTCTTCTCTTGTATCCTATGGAAAATGTTGATTTTAAATGAGAATAATAATACATGTAGTGCTTCAGAGCTCCAGCTTAATTTTCATACATTCATTTACTTATTTCTTTCATTCTTCTTGATCAGGGCAGCAGAAAGAGCTTTAAAGATATTTTCCTTTGTATGAAGGATATCTCTGATATGGCTAAGACTGTAATGACTTCTCAGTTTCAGTTGTCTTCCACATCCTTTAATTTCTTGCGGCTCCGCACGTTTTCTTGGATTGCCTCAGACCTATTGCATGCAAAATTAAAAGTTTTGTTGGCGATTACAAGAAACGTTCTTTGACTTCCTTGTTTCCAGGAGGCATTGGGTAGAAAGGAATAAGAGCATACCTTAATTATACAGTCTAGCTGTTTATTTTCACAACTGTAGCACTGCTGAAATGTGCAGCAGACATCTTCATTCCACCAAGCATGGGCCCTGGATGTTGCATCTGCCAGTCCTGCAATCTCGGTACCAGTTGGGGATGTGTGTATAGCTGAACAATGCAAGAAGACTACAAGAGGTTTATCCCATTAGAAATAAATTACAGTGTAGTGTAGCATGAAAATGATGTGCCAGTGAATACGGAACACAGGATTACCTTCTGTCTCTTCCCTTTATCATAGATAACAGAAGCAGTATGGGAAGGAGATTTATATTGCACTCATTTGAAGCTGACCAAGCAATTTAGATGAGATGAAATAGGGTTTTTATTTCTGGAGAGAAGAATGTGTTCTTGCTAAAATGCCATTAATTGCTTTATTATTTAAGGTACAAATTATATCCAGCAATTTGTTGGTCTCCTATTTTTTCCAGTGGAAATAGTTAACCATGGAGAGATAATTCTGTCAAAAAAAATGATGATGAACCTGCTAACAAATTTAGTTGAAAGAAGGTGAACTTCCAATTTAGCTTCTTTTTTTTCCCTGTCTCTAAGCACCGTATGTGTGTGAATTTCAATAAAAACAGTAGTGACTTTGCTAAATATGAAGAATTTAACAAAACTCAGGGCAAATATCCCTACAACAGTAGAATTACAGACATCCTCCTAATGTGTTGGGAAGCTGCTAGTTGTCACACTGCAGTAGCAGTGGCACTGCACTGCACGCCCATTGCAAGCAGAGCTTTGTTGTGCTGGGTGCATGTAGAGGAGAGTAGCTTAGGAAAGCTCCTGTGATCTCCTGGAGGCAGAGGCACACACCCAGACCCTTCCAGGTCCACTGCTAAGCTCAGCTCCTGCTTCTATGCCTTTGTTTTAAATAAACTGTCCCTATCTGCCAAACTTCCCTCCTTTGGCTTTTATTTTTTTCTCCTCTCCATGAGTCTCTTTGTTATCTCTCTCCGCTCCTGTTGGTACATTTTTATTGCCCTTTATCTGGTTCCCCTGTCACCCTGATGCCAACAGGCTGGTGACCTGTCTCCATCACCCAAAGCTGTGGTCTTTCTCCCATGTCTTCATGCCTGGAATTTGCCATGCCAGTATTAACCCAGTGGTTGCCCACAGTTAATTTATTTGCCTTAAAGGCAAATCAAGCTGAGCCAGAAGGATACTCACCTCCATGCAAATCACAGTTGTCTTGTACAAGCACTGGTTGCAGAAACGGTTGTTTCTGCATCATGCCCAAAGAACAAGCTTTGGGATTTTGCTTTGCTGTTGGCTTGGTGTTAAAAAAGATTTGGAGGCTGTGAGATGAGCATGGTCTTTTGTACCATCAGTAGGCTTACGTTACCTTTAGAGCCCTTGCAGGCATTGCTTGCTTTGGACATGATGCCAAAGTTTTCCTAATATCCAGAGAAGCAAGGAAAACCACATCTAGATGTATGCAGGACATGTGCAGGGACCCTCTCCGTGCTGTGCCTGGAGATCACATCCGTGGGCTGCAGCAGGGGTGTCCATCCCTGTGGCAGAAAGCCCCCGCCAGGTGCAGGGCTTGCTGTGCCCAAGGTTTAACTCAGCTCTTTGCCACACCGTACAGGTTTTTTTTTTTTGCTAAAAGCAGGTCATAGTCATAATGTAACCTGGAAGCATCTTAATTATCTATGCCCTATTTATGGTTTTTTTTCAAGGGAGGTCATATAGTACTTCATGTGGTTGCATCTTTCTACTTCTGCAAGATGAGAAATGATCATGGTAGATCTGTTCTTTTACTGATGGATTCTGATGTTCGTTTTTTTTCTGGAGGGAGGTGATAATTATGTTCTACTTAAAAAAATAGTAGTTACTCCATGGAACAAGAGCTTTGAGGCTATTTTTACGGGTTTTTTTTCAGTTCTTTACAAATAGAAACGGTTCCAAGAATAACAGCTTCATGTGTGTATATATATATATGGGAAAAAAGTTCTATTATTGCTGTTTTCATTGTGAGACATCATTGCTCTCTGTCTCAGTTAGTGCTTAAAGCTGCAGCGAGACCCCTGAATTGCCAGCAACTATATCATTTGTGTCACTATTGAAAGAGAAGAAGAATAGCTTTTAGAAAAAGTATTTTTGTTACAGATGTGTAGACGTGAATTTATAGCTTCAGTCACGCTTCCAAGAGAGCATCTGTGAAAGTGAGATAGTTAGAAAGCTGGATGAAAGAGCTGGCAGGAGGAGTAAAACATAGCGGGGGACCACAGGAGGTAGTAACACCTGAAAACATCTATCGGGAGAAGCAAAGCTGGGGAAGTTCTGCAGTCATAAAACCTCACCAGTCCCTGCCCAACTACTGGCTTCTTGCCTGCCTTTCTTTGTGATGCTTTTTTTACTGTTTTTGTTTTGTTGGGGTTTTTTTTCTTAATTTGGCATTGACTAGTGTATTTATTCCTACCCGTATTTACAAAAGGCATTTTTTATAAGGCTAGGAAGTGACCAAGTGCTTTTTCCAGCTCTCTGCTCCCCATGCCTGTGCACAACACACATCTGTACACACACACTTTTCCGGTCTAAAGATAGTTTATGCTGGCGTGCCCAAAATACAGCTCAGGCTTCAGTTTGTTGTTCTCTTAGTAAGCATAAAAATATGTTCTAATATTATGTCACTTTGGTTATGTGTTTCAGCAGCTGACAGCTATCTGTGTCTAGTTTGTCAGGAGCAGCTTTGCTTCCTGGGATTTGTTTTTCCATATCCCATGTACTGGGTCACGTAGGTTGGCTGGGCCTGTGTGTTGCACTCTTTCAGTGAGGATAACCATTCTTGCCCAGTAGGATAATCCAGGCAGGGCTTCCTGCAGGAATGACATGACCTCCTCTGACTGACCTCATGCTCTGCTATCAATGCCATTTGAACAGCATCCCTTCTCACCCTCACCATTCCCCCTGCACGTTCCTGTCCATGCAGCCCCTGCTGTGGTTGTGCAAAAAAATCCCCTCCTCTCTTTCTGCAGTGTCATCTCCATGCCAGATATTTCTGCTTTTGCTTCCCAAATTTCCTGACTTGACCTCTCTCTCTCCCTCCATCTAACACAGATGCACGACACTAATCGCTTCTAAACATGTAGTTTACTTATTGCAGACCTTTCCTTATTTTTATTTTATTATATTTGGTCTAATGTGTTGTAGCCTGTGCTGCATGATTGTGAAGGTTCATCTTGCCCTCCCATCATGCATTCCCAAGTAGGAAATCAGGATGGGAGCTTTGTGCTGCCTGGGCACCGAGGGAAAGGAATCCCTGCTAAAAGGCAAGTTGTGCTCTAGCCTCAGTTCTGGATCAGCTAATGTTTGGAAAGCTGAAACATACAAAGATAAAGAGGAGCACAGAAGTGACCAGGATTAGCAGACGTTAGATGTTCAGGCATTTGTAAATGGATATCCCAGTCCACATATTTTTGTGGAGATGTTCGTTTCTACTGAATAATGAAAAAATACACTAGGCACTTTTATACATGAAAGAAAAAAGTGACATGATCATGCATGGTCGTAAAAGTTTTTATACTGCTGTAAGTTTGGAAATGTTAAGTGGTAAAGTGGATGAGTTATATGGGTCATCCCAAGTGAGTGCCTATAAAAAAGGACTTTGCAGCTCATTATCGGGTATTCTCTGTCTAATGCTTGTTTTATGGAAAGGGAATGTTTAAAACTTTCAAGATTATGATTTTTATTGGTGATATTCTTTATCTGTCCTTGGCGTGGCAAAGGCAGGCTCTCCTCGCTAGAGGAACCCAGCACACTTAGTCTGAAGGAACGTGGAGACATCAGAGCTCCCCTAGCAGAGGAGGTGGATGTCCCCTCACTGCTGCCAGCCAGTTGGAGCTTGGAGAAGGAGACAAGAAGCCGTACAGCTGGCATCCTGGTCGTGACTCTTAGCAGCTGCCAAAATTAGTTTAAAATAGCTTTTACTTAGAGAGTGATACTACAGATTTGTATTTGAGCTATTTGGACTTTGCAAGGATTGGAAAGTGAGATGCCAAACAGTGCAGCTTGCTGATTTTTTGATTCAGACTTCTATGTCACGAAGTTTTTGTCACATAAATTTCTATTTTGAGCTCCAGGCTGCAAGGCTTTTGCTTTAAAGCATGCTGTTGTTCCAGGACTGAATATTTGCCCTTCTTTGGCATTTGGGTTATCATCATTTATGTTGCAGTGATGTCCAGAGGCTGGGTAGGTCAGGGCCCTGCTGCGCTATGTGCTGGGTGAATGCATGATGACAGCTTCTGCCCAGGGAGCCAGTAGACCGATTTGCTGGTTTCAGATGGCTGCTGCCACCAGCTGCTTGGGAACATCGGCTCCTGGGCCAGAGCTTAACAGGGATGGATAAACCAGAGATGACTCAGGTGAGGCAGCCAAACATGCATTGTAAATGCAGTTGGCAGTCAGGACATCAGTGCTGTCTTCTTCACCGGAGTCAGCAGATACAGATGCACGGCTCATTCTGTCAGTGACTATCATTGTATACTGCAACTGTTTGGTCTCTGCCAACACCAATTCCAGTAGTACCAGTGTGAAAACAAACTGTTAGAAACAGAAATACCAATTAGAGAGATGTATTTTCTCGTTCCCAGCAGGAAATCCCTCTGCCCTGTCCTTCACTGGACTCTGTGCGCAGCATCCCTGGGTGAAGGACAGGGAACGGGGTCCACAGATTCAAGGGAGAGGTTGAGCTGTACCCGTAGTGCTGGGAAATTTTTCCGTGTTTTTAGTAAGTCTTAGTCTGAGGCATGTGCAGGTTGGAAAAATAGGAAAGTTGGAAAGAAAATACAAGAAAACAATTGAAAATTCTTGAATATGTTTCAAAGTGAATTGGATGCCGTTTGTATTTTGTATAGGAGGGTGTGAGATGGTTTTTATGGTATGTAGTCTCAAGCAGAAGTGTGATTCAGTTGTGCCTTTGCCACTTAGGACTGGTCTGCAGTTGTGGGAACTAGGGCAGGTAAGGCCCTATCCCCCACTTTCCCTCACTAGGCAGCTTATGTGCTGAACGCAAGTACCAGTGTGGGTACAAACCGAAGGAACACTTCATTATGTTTGACGGTGCCTTTCTAGTTGAAGTACTGCCATGATTGGCATGACAGCAGTGAATCCCAAAATTGGTTGATTGCTGAGACATTAAACTGTGAAGACAGACATGATGGATAAAAATAATTAAATGCTTAATTAATGGGTTTATACTTCCTATTTATTGGAACATGGCTATTTTTCCTCTTTCCTGTTTTGTTTACTTTAAGATGCCATATGTTCCAGTTAAAGTTGTATAGAAATTTGGTAAAGAAATCCGCGTGTCAGGGTTAAGAGATTTCTGAATTACGTTATCTACTAGTGAAATATTGGACCTATTTAACAGGAAAATGGTTTGGGCTACCAACAGAAAGAGGTTATTTGGCCAATATTCTGTATCTTGATGACAACATCTATTCAATTGTGTGATTACTACAAGCGACTAAAATGAACCTGTTGCCTTAGCTTCAGCTTCTTGTGGCAGTTCTTTCTCATTTTCATGGATTCCTGATAGCATTTTTCATTAAAATTCTAGTTAACGAATGTCAGCATTTCTATGATGGCGCCTTCTGTTAGTTCCTTGCTTCATGCATGCTGTTTTATGCAAAGGTCTTTGTAACTTGCTTAAAGGAGTAAAATCCTTCATGGTAATGGAGATGTTAACATGTGTGATAGTTCTTATGAACCAAAAAATGTCAACAATGGACTTGTAGATTTTCATATAAACTGATTTTTTCACACAGAAAAGTTTTCACTTAGAGGAGGTAGCTATTAATTACTTATCTATCCATGTTTCAATATGCCACCATCTAGTTAAATAGCTCCCTTGTCTATTTCTTTCTGAAACTATAAAGCACTCTTTACTGCAGAACAAGCTTGATGACATCTTGACATTTCCCTAATGTTTTCAAATCCTGGTGGGTTTGAGTGAATTATTTGATTTATTTGAACTTCAGATTCAAGGCTTGTAAATGTGCATAGAAAGCTGAAAAGGTTGACAAAAATGCACTTGGCGTTGCAGTGCTAGGTTTAGCATAGTTATCGTTTGCAATCTGAGCCACATCAAGTCCAGGAACTCGAGTGGTCATAAATCTGTTGTGATACCAGTAGTTGTCTTGTATTGTGGTAGTTAGGAGTACCTCCACTATTGTTAGATTGGACTCAGGGGAAATACAAATGAAAGCGCAAGTCTTACCCACAGTGTTTTGTCGCTAAGCAAGCAAGCACTTGGAGAAGATCCTTATCTTCACTTTGCAGATGGAGAATGAGGTGAATGTTTGAGATCAAGTTGCTGGTGAGATCTGGTGCAAGTGTTAGTTGGTAGATTCTTGTCTTTCAAATGTTAGTCCAGAGTCTCAATGCAGTTGCCTTGCTTTCAAAGTGAGGTACGCTGCCTTTCTCTTTCCAAACAGCAGTGTTGCTACCCATGAGATACCTGGAAAGATGAGTACGTCCAAGAAGTAATGCTTTCTGTTATGGCATTGCGAAGGATAATTTCAAGAGCTGAGTTCTGGTATTTTGAGGATCCAAGGATTTGGAAGATCTGTGAAACCCTTAGCAAGGGTTTTACTTTAATGAAAGTATTTGTGTAGTGATATTAGAGCTATGGGCATGTAGCTGTTCAGCAAAGACAGCAGAAAGGCAGCACCTCTTTTGCTGCTACTTTTGCCACTTCACTTTCTGAGCATAATGTTTAAGCATTCCTACTATACCATCATCTCCTGGTGAGCACAGATGTTCGTTAACTGGGTATGATTGGATCAATAGGTGTTTAGTTTATAATTTTCTCCTACTCATCTTGTTTTCTATTAATAACTTCATGTTTTAATCCTACAAATATATTGTGCCATGCATCTGTCTATTTGGGGAGCTAATCCTGTTGTGGTAGGCGTCTATTTCAGGAGCAACCTAGACAAAGCACAACATATTCAAGTTCTAGCTTCCATTATTGTCTGTAGTGGGTTATATCACTGGTTTTAGTACAGTGTCGGAGCTCAAAAAGGAAAGATGTTATTTGCAGTGTCAAGGCATTAAAAATATTCTGTACAGATTTTTCCAAAAGAACAAGCAGACCAAGCACAGTGGGCCTTGTGCCAGGGTATGTAAAAGCATTGCACAGCGTCAGTTGGAGGTCCAAGTTGGATAAAAGGCAGCTTTTTATGGGTTTGTTGAGTATTCCTTTAAAAAAAAATGTTTGTGTACAGAAGTAGCAAATTAATTCAGTTCTATCAGAAAGTAGGTCAGTGACTGACCTCCTGATAGTATGAGGCAGCAGTTTCTAGCAGAAGTGACAGCTCAGCAGCATGAACCCTCTGTGTCTCCAGGAAACTTGTTTTGACAATTGTAAACACATTATATCCTGTATTCTTCTTACTTATTTATTTTTTTGCTGCTGCATTATAAACCACAAACTGTCAGTCTCCATCCCCTTTCTTCACCCCTTAAGGTCCCTGAAGGGAAATGCCTTATAACATAGCTAATAATTTTTGCAAGGCTGTGTAATGAGTAAGGCGTTCCAGCAGGGTTGAGGTTTTTTTTGACAGCCGAAGTTGAGCACTATAAACCAGACTTGACTAAAATCCAAAACAAAATCTTTCCAATGGTGAGGGACGTCATTGGGAAGACAGGAACTGGATTAATTTAGGCTACTTGTGTCTTGTTCTAGCTTGGCTTTGTGTTGAATTAAAGTTTTGCAGATACTCGTGTGCCTCTTAAATGTTTGTATTGCCAATGTTAACATCCACATTGCTGAACAAAAAACGCTTTGAACATGTCATCTCTATGTTCCAGCAATTTCTGGCACTGGGGTGCTTTTGTAATTTGAAGAGGGAAGGCCAAAGAGTTGATGGGGGGAGTTTGCTCCTTGGAAACCCTGTAAAGAAAAAATTACTTCAGAGGATGTGCGGAGTGTGTTCATCCTCTCATTGAGTTGTCTTTATTAGCAGTGATAAAAGGTAGATCGTACACTACTAGTTAGCTTCTTTGACTGGTACCTTTTCTGCAGTGGTTTCTTCTGTGGAAATCACTGTGGATGCAAAGGTCAAGCAAGGCTTCCATCTTCAGTGCCATATTTTGGCAAGCGAGACCAATCTCTGAAACGCTCTCAAGCTGGTTCTTACCCCCACCCTGTAGCCGTGTTGCACACACAAGGTAGTGCCACGCAAAGTATATGTGGTGATTTCAGTATGCACTAAGCAAAATGGTCTGATTTAAATATTTTTTGCTAAAGGTGTCATAAAACTTAACGTGATTTTCTTTGCTACCTATTCACATTTCTGGCCTGAGGTGGCTCAAATACATCCAGAGAATCCTATGGTCATTTATACAAATGCTGTATAACGAATGATAAACCTCTAGAGCCCTTCAGCTGTGCATTGCCGTTTAACTGAATTTTTAAGTTCATTTGTTTGGAAGCATTGCTCTACAATAAAAGTTGGATGCCGGAAGTAGAGATTTGATTTGGGTGCAGCCCTGAGAATATATTTGTTAGAAACAAAATTCTTCTACCTTTGATAAAGTTTTAATCTGAGTAGACAAGAGTCAAGCAAGAAATTAGGTGCTTTAATGATATTTAATGAAAAATGACTTTGAGAAGCTGGGTAAGAGAAGAGTCCTGTTTCAATGAATTACATGTTTGCTTCTGTGCTAATGCTATAGATAATGCTGGCATTGATTGTTGTGGACCATACAATAGATGTAATGCTGGGGAAGTCATCAAAAATATATTATTGTATGCAGCTAGAAAAAGACTTAAACTGTAAAACAAATGGGAGGGATGCCCATGTGCACGTGTGTGAGTGTGTTTGTGTGTTTGTGTGCGAGGGGCAGGCAGTTTCCTATATGCCTCCTGAGGCATCCTTGCACTTCCTTTTTGATGGAGCCTCAAAGAGGGAACATGGATTAAATTCTTGACAGGACCACCAAGTTCCTTCTACTCGAAAGGGCTGGAAACACAAGGTGTACTCTAGAGAGGTGTGGACAAAGACGTGATGTCTTTTCCCATCGTTTCATGCTTACAGAGCTACTGCTTCCCGTTGCTTCTGCACTTAGGAGGGAGATTTAGGAAGGGCACAGCTTTTCTGGACTTGGGGTTTGCTGAGCAAAGCCTGCTGTGCAAAGCTGGTGTAGGCTGAGATGTTTTCAGTTCAAAATAATTTGAGCATCTCAGTGCCTTCTTAAGGTTTAAGAACTGGAACTATTTTTCAAGATCCCCACCACCAAGCGGAAAGCTGCAAGGTTTCCTCCCACTGCAAACGTTTGTAAGGAGATCCTGCCAGACTGTCCAGATATTCTGCTTCCCTGCTTGCTTCTGGGCAGCAGACCTCAGTGTAACACCTATGACGCAGTGACCTTTGCAGTGATGTGAAGATGGGTGTAGAGCAGAGATGGTAAAATTGCCCACAGTATAGTTAGTCATTGGTGCCACTTTCCCTGAGAGAGGAGAGAAGAGACCGTCTTAGACCCCAGCAGCTCTGAAGCGTTTGGGTTAGTGTCCTGTCCTCACTCGTAGAAGAGTGGTGTCTGGGGAATAACAAAGTTCTGACACTCTCTTTCTAAATTTCTGGCCAGGAGAGTTTGTTTCACACAGTCTGCACCCAATGCATGCAGGAGCTATTCAGTGTGTGTATAGATCTTTTTAGTTAAATATAAATATATGTAGCCCTTCAGTTGTATGTGTGCATCATCAGGAGAGCAGGACAGCTTCATATATCCCCTTTTGCTTTTCAGATCTTGGTGAGGTCTTGCTGGGGCACATGTCATCTTTATTACTTTCTTCTAATGCCCTGCAAATAGCAATGGGAGGGAATGCAGCTATGGGGTCAGCAAAGATTGCCATCCTTCCTGTTCCAAAACCTACAGGACAGAACAGAGAGGTGTGATGTAGGGAGGCCACAAGAGATCCTTGGTCTGTTTTTCCCCAATGTTGAACCTTTCTGCACTGACCCTGCGTTGGCCAGAGCAGGCACAAGCTCACCTAAGGAGGCTTGGCAAGAAAGGCCCTTCTTGTGTGGTTTCTTCACACTCTCAATTTGAATCCAAGAGGAAGGAACTTGTTACAAGTAAATAGATACTTTTTCTCAAAAAAAAGGACCCCAGAAAACCCCAAGTCCCACTTTTTTCCTAATATACCTTCACTGAGTTAATGAGGATGTCTTAGGCTTTTTCCATCCTGAAGAAAGAACTCAGGGAGTTTAAGTTCCGTGTGTTTCCTTCTACACAGCAAAGAAGTAAAAATGCATCAGAGGTATTATATTTAGGCAATTGAGATAACTTACAGTAAAACTTAAAATTGTATTAGTTTTCCTCCAAGGTACACAAAATTTAGTATTACCTTCTGGGTAGTTACACAATTGAAGTTTTTGACTTAATAGTTGAATCATCTTTATTTCAACCTCATTGACTCTTGGACTGAACACAGTGAAATAATCCATTTCCTGTGATGCACTGAAAATATTTATAAATTTTTGTTACTTGGGGGGAGGGAGGAGTTCCTTTTCTAAATATATGACATTCTAAGTTAATTATGCATGGATGATATCATTCCAGTCAGCAGCATAAGATCATGTCCATCCTGACTGTAATGACGTAAGTGTCCTTTACTTCCGTTAGATCTATCAGAGAATAATATATGTCATTTGTCAGAGTAACGTCTTAGATGATGAAGAAATTCTGTGTCAGGTGTGTGAGGCATGAACAAGTGAAGAGTTCATGTAAAGTTTCATCCCTCCTTAATGTTTTACACGAGCTGTTTTGGTTGATGTTACATGTTTTGAGTTTTGTAGAGAAATTACATGGATCACTCTTGCACCAATGCAGGCATGAGGCAGGTGGGTCAGTTCTGCAAAGGTACGACGTTGCCTCTCTTCAGGACCTGGGAACCACTTGAAGAACCTCTTCTTCATATAAGTGTTAGGAAAACAAAAAGAAAATTAATTCCTTCTATTGCCAAATTAATTTCCTGAATTTATTTCCTCTGCATTCCTGTGCTGTTTGTGCTCCGAGGGATGATGGAGCTTAGGGAGCAATACTGGAGCACTGGAAGTCCAAATTGCTAGTGCGCAGCATAAAGCAGTGGCTTTTAACAGCTCCTCATCAAGTCCACTTGGCTGAGAGTTCTTGGTTCACAGTACTGTGTTTAGCTGCCCTGGACTATTGCTAGCATTTTGATTTTTGCCTGAGGTTGGGCCGAGCTTGACTTCATTTCTTCTCTCCTACTTTGGCAGTCTTCCTTGTCAACAGTGCTGAAGGTAAAACCAGCCAACTGCTTGATTTGGTTGCTGGATGACAGTCCCTAGCTGACGTGAATGTCTCTGCAGAAGTGCAGAGCTACTTAAACCTCAGAATACAAGAAGACAGAAGATAACTTGAAGTTGTTGAAGCCTCAACCAGATGGATATCTTGGTTATCTCTTACTGTTTTGGTTTTCTCCATCCTTGTCCTTGTTTCTTTGTCTTTAGCCTGGTGTGTGAGGCTAACGCTTTGGGTTAGAAACACCACTGAAACACTGCTCAGTTCAGTTAAGACCACCTTTGTGTCCATTACTGATTCCAGGGTGTAAACTAGACAGATTATTTATCATTCCCTGAGGAGGAAAAGGAAGAGTTAAATTTTAAGAGCTGCTATGGGCACCAGTGCTGACTAACTCTTACTATCTTGAGTACACGGAAATCAATTTGGACCTTGTCTGGTGAATGCCGCCACTTTTTTTTGCATATAGAGCTATGAAGAAGAATCAAGAAATAAATGCATTTGCTTAAGATAACATTGTGTGACAGCTGAGAACAGTTAAAACACTTACTTGCAGCTATATTTTTTTCCTTTCTGCAGTAGGAGGGTGGTGTCTGCAGTTCTAAGTGGTTGATACAGGGTGTTTGTCACTGGTCTGGTCTTATCTAGAACAAGTATTGTTCAAGGTTATTTATTTTACAGCCATTTCTCCTACATTTGCCCAACACACATATCTTGGTAGCTGGGAAAGGGTTTTTTTTTCCTTACTAGTCTTCTTGGCAATAAACATGTGCCTAGCTGTAAGAGAAAAAACTTTCACAACCAAGCTTGTTTTGTGAAGCCCAAACATTTGTGAAGCTTACAAACCCTCAAACTTTGCATAATGTGCCCGTCCCTGGTCTCAAACATGAGGTGGCAGAACAGGGAAGTGTTACTTTTTTTAACCAACAACTTATGACTGTGTCAACACATGACAATTTGTCAAAGCTTGCTGTAGCGATGCTGTAAATTAATTTTTAGCATCAGTTGTGAGTGGTAAACACTTTGTGCAGTGTGAACAGCTCTTAGTACAGTGTGAGTTGTCAGCAGCTTGTGAGCTACCCTAAAAGAAAAAAAAAGGCAGAGAGGGGAAGGATAAAAGCTCGTTTACTAGTACAAAGTGGATCTGAGTCTGCAAAAATTCTACACATGGTGGTGGTATTTTTTTTCTCCTCTGTACTGGTCAGCTCAGCCTTCAAAGTTTGTTTTTTCTATTAATAATCACTTGCAAAGTTGGGAAATCACAACTCTCCATGCTATGTACCAAATAGTGCCTGACAGCAAACAGTTTTTCCAGGCTTGTGGCAAGATGAAATAGAGTCCTCTCTTTACTCTTCACTTTTGCCTTTGCTTGCTTGCTTTAAAAGCAGAATGTGTCCCCCAAATGCAAGCATGCTCCGTTGTCAAGAAATCTTACATAATCAGCGAATAAATAAAGCCTGGAAAAATAAGGTGATAGCCCGAAGAGAAATGATGGGGACTGAGCGCTCTCTCTTCCTCACCTGTCCTGTGCTGTTTCTCCTTGCCTATCCCAGTTTCTGTGGTGGAGCTGGAAGTGATGGTTCATACAACAGGAATTGATGTGATGGAAGAAAATTATTTGGTACAAAAAGCCAGGGAATATGTGTTGTAGAAAACAACTTTTTAGATGCAAACCTATTTTAACTTGTCACTTTAGCAGAACGAACAGTAATAACCTCCTAACAATGACTGTTAAGTTGAACATTAGTTCGCTCAGTCGTTGAATTGCTAACATGTCTACAACTTACAAGTGAACACCCACTCAAGAGAGAGAAAAAAGAAGTTGGTGCCTCGAATTCCTGGCTTTGCTGAAACCACCTACATTTTTTGGTGCTAACACCAGTATTTCATCTTCTGTTTCCTGTGCATGCTTTAAGTAGAAGTAGATAAGAAAAACAGCTGCATGCGTTTGTTCACTGCTTTGATAAACTCAGCATGGGGCTTTTTTCCTCAAGCACAGCCACTCTTGGCTTCAGCACCCTAGGTAGGCTTTGACTGTGCCTTGGAGCTTGCTCCTCTAAGTGAGCAGCACATCTGGAGCTTGGCATAAGAACTTCATCTAGTACTAAAGCTAGTTGTAACCTAGCTATGGTTTTTAAAAGAAAGTTGTCTTTGTTTATTTATTAACTCACAAAGAATTTTGGTTTTGTTTCCTTTTCTAGATATAACTGTAGGTGCTGCTTGTATGAAAGAGCTGAGCCACATCATCCAGTAAACTGTCTAGAGCAGCAGTTAGCTTGCTTGGAAATCACTTCCAGGACTGTGTTGTAAGTATTTTCACAAAAGCAGTGTCAAATGGTTTCTTCAGTTTTGGGGCATTTTTAAATGTTGTGGTTGTTCCTTATAATTTCGTGATTTTATTCTGAACACCTAGTAAAAAGTAGCAATGCATGTGGGAACGCAAGCACTCCCATCTGAAGTATAGAGCTAAAGCCCTTTAGAGGCTCTTTGCAGAATTGATCTAAAACTCCCTGGCATAATACCTGAACACTTCTGAGAATGGGTAGCTACATATAAGCCTAGAAGGAAATTTGGCAAGATGCATATTGATCTATTTTGCCATTCACTCCATAGCATGTATATTTTTTGAGTGCTCATCCCTGCCTGCATTTTCAGACTTCAGCATTTTAGGTATGCCAGTGTAACCTTGATACGGCAAATGCTTTATGAAAATATTCCAGGGGTATAGACTGTGATCCGTGTAACTCAATTTGAAATACTCCATGGACATATTCCCTAACTGATTGGAAAAGAGCACTGATTTACCTCTTCTGACATTCTTTAGGTATGGTTGGAGAACCTCAGTAGGCTGTGAACGGCGAGGAATTTGGTCAGCTGTATCTGTTTCTGTGATGAGTATGTGTCGATGAAAAGGACCTCATTTCAGGCTAAAAGCCAATTACATTTAGTATGGCATTGAGAACACATTTGCACTTAAAGTGAATAACATCATCCTAGAAAACATCAAGATGTACACCAGAAAAAAAAACCTCATCGTGCCATTTATAAATTCCTTTTGAAAGCATAACCCACTTGGGGATGTTTGTGACCTGGAATTTTTTAACTATCTTATTTCTTTTTATATTGCCTTCATTTTTTTCCTGCTGATTGTGTGGATTATGAGAAGTATGATATAAGAAGCATTTACCTTGATAAGACAGTCACCTCAGACAGAAGGGTGGGAGGGTTAGTGATGTAGGGCTCAAGTCACTTAAAGTTAAGCATGTTATACAGGCTGCTCACACTGTTCACTACCTTGTAAAATATTCTCTAGAGGTTACATTTGCTGTACAGAAACTATTTTTTAAATATGTATAGTACTGCTGACAACACTTTCAGTGCAAGAGATGTCTCCTCCAGGTGTGATGAGCTCTGCTGGTACTTTCTTGCAGGACACTGCAGTACTTGCCATCAGGAAGCCCCACTTCCAGCTGGCCTCAGGCTGGCATCACTGCAAAGTTGCCTGTAAGCCTTGTGGTTGTTTCAAGGGGAGCATTTTTTGCTCTGTTGCTGTTATCACTGGATTTTGATTCAGTTTGTTATAGTGTTTGAATCACTGCAGCACCAGAAGCTGGAAATGTGCATTTATTCAATTTACCCTGAGGTAGTCACTACTGGTTTGGTACAGTGGGTTCGGACCTGGTGTCACAGGGTACACACTGATGAGGCAATCTCAGTTATACCTGAAGGATTCACTATTCCAGTGTGGCTTTCTGCCTCATGTCCTTTTAATTTAACTGTATTGGTTTGTTTAATGGTGCCAGAAGGCCACGTATTGGTTCTCTGTGAAGTCCTCAACGGTAGATGCATGTTTTTAAATAGTTAAATAAATATTATGATTCATGACTAGTTTTTTCCCAACTATTCAGTAATAACAAACACTGAGTTTTTCAATCAGTAATTGTTTTTCCAGCTGCTGAGCGGTACCAAGTATTCAATATTTTAAGAGGGTTATTTTTGCAGCTGCTTTAAGCGTAAAAGTCTTATGTTATTTTGTAGGACTTGACAGTCTCAGATGCACAGTGCAGAGAAGTTACTGAAAGCCTGTGGTGGAAGTGGAATGATGACAATCTTCTGATGCAACTTGGTTAGCTGTGGATAGTTTGGGCTGCATCCAGATGTTCCTCATCCAACTGCTCATTTTGAAGTGATGCATAGCAGCATCAGAGGGTTTACTTAGGAACTTATCTTTTTTGTGCGCCTTTTCTGCTTTTCCCACCAGATCTGCACTGCTGCCTCACAATGCTGCTGTTTGCATAAGCAGTTG
The DNA here is from genome assembly GCF_017976375.1 of Cuculus canorus. Taxonomy (NCBI): domain Eukaryota; kingdom Metazoa; phylum Chordata; class Aves; order Cuculiformes; family Cuculidae; genus Cuculus; species Cuculus canorus. The sequence goes on along the minus strand of NC_071403.1, from coordinate 22,777,455 downwards.
CTTTAATTCTTTGAAGCTGTGAATAAGGCATCTCCTTATAAATATCACTGATGTGTTTTGATGAAGCCATACTTGTGAGCACAGGGTGCACAGACAAAGGACACTTAACAATGAGAGCTAGGGAGAGGCTGGTGTTGGTAGTGGAGAAGACCAAATAGTGAAAGTTAAATCATGTTTAATGTTCAGTTGTGTTGGTTTTTTTAAGGCAAAAAAAAAAGCAGAATAAAAAGCTTCTGCAAAGCAGAAGTGTGAGTGAAATGAAACGTGTTGGCTAGACAAATGAAAAAAGAACCCATTAATTAAAAAACCCACCAAACTTAAATTTCAAAGCCCCTGTAGAAGACATGATCTGGCAGCCACCCGACTTGGACTGGGCATCCAGCTGGAACTCATGGTCTGGGTTCAGTTCCCCACCTTTGTCACAGGTTTCCTGTGCGTTCTCAGGCAACCTCCTTCACCTGTCCCATGACCAACTTCCTTATTTGAGCAGTGGAGATCATCATCCTCCCTTCCGTTGTGAGGATGAAGTCTAGTGATGCTGCTGAATGGTGTGGATGTTGTGATGGAGTGAGCCCATGCAGAGACTAAAGTGAGAGGGATGTGTTTTCACGCAAGCAATAATTGCTCACACTGCTTGCATCTCTGTGTTCAGGAGCAGAAGTTATTTCTGGTTCTAAAAGGGATAGGTTTTTTCTTTCCAAGCCTTTTAGGGCTGTTTCTTTTGGAGTTTGGCCACTCTGGTGCAGAAGGCAGCATTCAGAGTACTTTCGATCTCTCACTTTTCTCCTCACAATCTGTCTCCTCATGGCTTGCAGTCATTCCTGTCTGCTTGACACGCATGACCCACACAAACCCAGTGGGATCAGAAACGCAGCTTCTGTCATCTCCTGAGTTACACAGAGATATCTAGATGTTAAATACATTTGTTTGTAAGAAAGAAACCAAAGAATGGTTGAACCCAGTCAGGAGGTGACCCTAGTACTTGAGAAAGGCAGTATGAGAGAGCAGGTGCATCGCCTTCCTGGCCTCCTAGCAAGCTGTGCACTGGCACAGCATCACTTGCACTTGCTGGAGGTATCCAGATAGCTGAGCACCGCAGATGGCCATCAGCCTCTCTGCTCCTCCAATCAGCCCCTGATAGGTCATGTAAGAGATTTTGATATCAATTCACCCAGTGCTGATGCTAACTCTGAATAAGGAATTAGAAATGACAAGTTACATGCCTTTTGATGTGTCCTTTTATCTCCTGTGGGTTGCTAGTTCAAGTTTTTTCACCCTTTAGAGGAATTATTTTTCTCTGGGAAAAGAGAGTGAAGACCCAGACACTTCGTCTCCTCCAAACATTTGTAATGCTCTTCTCCAGCCACTGATGAGATCTGGAAAGTACAGACAGGTTCATATTCATATCAGAGCCATGTTTTGTTTTCTGTTTGATTCTGCTACAATAGCTCTTGCTGTTTCCTGTCCTCCGACCTTCTTACTGCCTTCCCTTTTTTTATAGAATCATAGAATTACTAGGTTGGAAGGGACCCACTGGATCATCGAGTCCAACCATGGACTTTTGGCCTTGCTTTCACAAACCTTCCTCTGACCCTCAGTTTTCTCTGAGCTGCCAGGGTTAAAAAAGATCTTCCTCTTTGGGACCTGCGTAGTCCTCCCATCCATACTGTATTTCAGTCCTCCTCCCATGGCCATTGAAATGTTTCCCTAGTCTTGCTTTGAGATCAGTATTCACCTGGAGCTCTTTCTGCCATTGGTTTTCCTTGTCCTGGCCCTTCCATGAGAATTTTCTTTACTGTTGTTGCAAAGAGAGTGTACTGTTCTAAACATCTTGATAAGCCATCAGCAGGACGGAATAACATTTTTTAATATTAAATGATATAGCAGAACTTGTACTAAATAAATGATCAAAGCATTCATAATCTGATGTAAGGAATGTCTTGGACATCTGGACCGAAGGAGGACACATTAAATCAGGCCCCGTCATCAGGATTGCCAATTTGGCAAAGCAACATTAAGACACCTGCCTCTAGAAGCAGGCCTCCTGCTCATTAAGCATGCATAGTAAAGGACTTCTGTGATGCAATCACCTGTGACTTTTGTAATAAATTGAGCACAGAGACTCCTGTTAGGTGTGCTCAATTTATGAAAAGGCACTGAGCACCCAGACTTGCACAACTCTGTAATAAAGTCTATGCCTCAACTTGGCATAGACTAGTTGTTTGCACACCAAGTAGTGAATCCAGCTATTCAGACAACATCATGACTCTTGTCTGGTAGAGTACAGAAATGGTGCAAGGTGCTCTTCCCTCCCGTGTTCTGCCTCCTCTACTTGATCCTTACTCCTCAATGGCAGTCAGCCTTTGTCAGGGGCCAGTTGACTTTTCTTCAGTGACTTTCTCATCAAGTTACTTTCCTGCTTATTTTTCCGTACCTTTTCACAGCACCCACATGAAATGGTTTGCTTTGGTTTGGTTCTAGTTTCTCTAATTTATGGCAGCACACAGCAGCCTAAATTCTGACCCCTGATGCTGAACAAGGGTCAGATCAGTAGTCCACCAGCCCTGCCTCTGACCATAACAAGGAGTGGACATCTGTGAAAAGTACATCATAAGGCTGCAGACAGGCGAAGATAGCACCAGGTACTGGGGGATGCGCTGGAGAGGCTGTGATTTAGAGCCCTCCAAAGACCGAGGCTGAGTAAGCCTTGGTGGACCTGGGAGCAGCCACATTGATTTTGGTCTAATTACTTAAACTTCAGATGAATAAAGAACCAACTGCTTGCTTGGAGAGACATAGCGCAGCTTCAGGTTGGTTGCTTCATCTAATCCAAACGCCTGAGTCTTTTACAACACAGGAAAAGCAGTGTCTTGTCCCTTCTGAGGCTCAGAGTCCCCTGCCATGAGAAGACACAACTGGTTTGAGACATGATACTGCTGGCACTGGATGTCCCCCCTCTGTCTCCAATTCTTATCACCTTTCCCAAGTGCTAAAACTATTAATTTAATCTGCTTACAACTTTAAGGGACTGGTGCCTGAAAATATGGCAGCCACGTAGTTGTTCATTGCTGTTTCAACCCCGTGCCCAAGCTACAAGTAACGAGTTATTGAACTAATTTAGCTTTATACTGAAGAAGTAACTTTCCTCCTGCAAATCAGGAATCTGTCTGTTTAACGCAGTGTAATTGACATTAGCTGTAAGATTCAATATACTTCTCTTGGATTACGGTTCAATAAAATCTGATTGTGCCTAAAGCAACAGGAATTGTAGAAACACTCAGGGATTGTTTTCTGCCCTTCCTTATGAGTTGGGTTGTGCTGATGCTTGACCTGTGTGTTGGCAGGAGCAGCTTGAGGTGGCACTGTTGGGTTCAAGGAGCTGAAGCGAAGCAGTGAGATAATGGGTAGCCTTCTTCAGTCAGTTTTACATGAGTGACTCACTCATTTCAGTGTGCCCTGCTGGTGTCGGGCTGGCAGAATGGGAAGTAAGCTATGTCTGGTTTCATTATGATAGTGATGATAATAGCATCCATGAGGTATATGAGATTAAAAGCCCTCTAACATCGCAGGCCAGATCATGCATAGGGAACAAAACCTTAAATCAGTTCAGTGCCTGAACATCCTTTTGTCTTGCCTCACCCAGTGTAGAAATAAATACAGGAAAACAAATATTTATTCAGAATTTCCTCTCACTATTTACCAAGTAGGAAGCTGCATTAAGCCAATTTCTACATAGAAACATTTACTGGCTATCGTGCACTGGCTTTGATAGCAATGTGCTGTAATTGTGGAGAGCCTTTTGCCCAAATATTCGTTAATGGGTTTTTCATCAGCCAGTCTGAACAAATGCAAAAGAATTATATATAATTTTTCACTTCCAGAGCTTCAGGGAGAAGTACAGACTTTTTAGGTGGGACAAGGACACTGGCACAGGTAATAAGTAATTTGGGATGACAGCTGAACAGACAGCATGGCAAGTGTTGTGGTTTGAGTTAAAGTAGAATCAGTTTTCTAACTTTAGCTGTCTAATCTAAGTAACTTCATTATCTGAAAGTTAGCTGCATGTTTTTCAGACAGTGTTTCTGTCTAGAAGTGATAACACAGGGCACTGTTGTACAGAAAGGCTATTGCTTATACTTGTTCCTATAGTAACAAAGGCCATCCTCGAGCTAGTGGAGTGCTCTAAGTCAAAGAGGCAAACAAGCTCGCATCTACAGGGAGGGGAGGCCAGGACAGGTGACCCCAAACTGACCAACAGAGTATTCCATCCCATATACATAATACTCAGGATAAAATTGAGAGGTCATGAGGGTCTCTGGACTCTTCTTCAATGGCCAACATCCAGTGGGGACCTCGTCTCTTTGCCCCGATCCTGGATCCATGCATTCCTGAATCTAGTTCCTGCTAAGCAGTCTAACTGCTTAGTTTCAGCTGCCGAAATCGGCTGGGCTGGAGCTAAAGTGTGACAGCAAGTGTCTTTGACACACCCTGAGACACAAATTTTGTTATTCTTTCTTCCTAGAGATATGTCCCAAACCACACCCTTTGATCTAGATATAAGCTTATGTCATCGGGAGTGCTTAACGTACTGCCATGCTTATTTTCTCCATTATTTCTTGCAAACATTAATTATCCTGTTGCAAGCAGGAAAGGAAAAAATACACTTTCAGACTAAACTAATAGATTTGACTCGTTGTGGTACACTGACTTCCTAAGCAATAAAATATATAATATTGCCTGGTATGGCAGTTACTGTATTAATCATTCTCTATTCTTATTTTTTACATCATTTTAAACAAATGCCAGGAATACAGAGACTAATATAAGAAGATAATCAAGGCAGAATTGACAGGTTTTGTGGCATGAGTCAAACACAAAATACAAAAACCCTCCAAAAGCCATGAGCATTGGAAAGAGAGACTTTTTCGTATGGCAAAGTTGAACTGTAATTCCAGAGAATATTTCTCTTTCAGGAATGAGTGGTGAGTGTGGATTGTGGTGGAGATCCTTTAAGCTGGCATAGGCACAGTTTAAAAACAGAGAGAAGAGCTTGCTAAGAGTTGGCTTTGATTCTGGCCTGATGCATGTTGATTATTGTCACTGCTTTGGGTGGTGGTTAACTGGGATGGTGACAATACTGATATGAACTTCTGTTTTCAGATTACATTAGACTGATGAAGAAATTCACGCAGTGCCCAAGTTTTCTGTTTGAGTTGACCTGATAGGAAGTACTAGACAGACATGTAAAGTACAGCCTTCCTATTTTAGTTACCTTTCTTTGTGAGGTGGTGAATCCTGGTTTACTTTGTTCCCCATGCCTTAATTTTTTTCATTGTGGAGTGGGTACAAAATGAACTAAGAAGCAGCCATGGCATATACAGTTCAAATTTTGCCCACTTATCTTGCATCAAAACACTGATGTGTGTTTGTACACGACCTGCTGGTATGCAGCACCAGACAGGAAATGGTTTGTTAGTATTGGCAATGCTGTAATGAAGCCAAATATGATTATTTCACTTGCTGGCTTGAGAGTGCAAAGAGCTTTTAATTCCCATTCAGTTTTTCTCTGCTTCCTCTGTCTTAGTATTGCCACCCTTGTAACATGGAATAATAAGATTTCAAAGAGTTTGTAAGAGTCACAGTCAAAAGCATGTGTTATTCTAGGTCACACAGTACTAAGTACAGGTTTTTCTCAAATCTGGCCAAAATAGTGTGTCTCCTCACATTTCGCAAATGTGTCTGTTTCTCTCTGTAATAGCCTAAATAAGTAAAAGTATAAATACAATATTCCCCAAATATGTTGTAAGGTTCATGATACTCATTAGATTCTTTGCTGAATATAGCTAAAGCTCTGCGCTTCTGGGTATTGTTTCTAAATCATAATTCAGATTGCATCTTGTTTAGTACATAGGTTTGTTTCATAAATGTAACTCTGCGATCATTTCTTATTTCAAGAGAACTGTGTAATTTGCTTGCATTAGATGTTTTGTCATTGAAAAGGAAGACTTTCAACTAAATCTACTTCTGCTCCATTTGAAGGAGACAGAGTACAATATTTTACAGATACTTCTAAGTATTAGCTTATCAGCCACCTACACAGTTAGGGAAATTAAAAAAAGTCTAATGTCGTATCCAGCCAGTAAATAATTTTCTTTTCCCTTTTTATGCCAATTGTTCTATCATTCTTTCTCCTCCACAGCTCTGAATATAGACTGTTTTCTTCTTTTAAAAAATCTACCATTGTATTACTCTCAGTACTTTGTGTTCAGATGAGTCCTTCTCCATCTTCTGCAAAGTATATTGAGGTTCTCCTCCTACCTCCAAGACTTGTTTTTAAGAATTAGTAGCATGCTGTGCAATCCGTAAGTTACTAATACAAACCAAGAGTTGTGCCTCCAATGCTGCTGATGTACTCCAACTGCTGGTGGGTCCTCAGTCTGCAGCACCAAGCTGGAGTTACTGCCAGGCAAAACACAAAAATCGGCCATCACATCAGGTCCACTTTACCGGCAGTCTCGGTCTACTGACAAAGGCTAATACAGACATGGCCATTAATTTCTCACCCATCTAGGAACATTCTTCTAATTAAGAGCATGCATCCACTGTTATAGGTTTCAAATACTATCACCATAATCTATGAATTATTATTCCATTTAATGGGCCCCTGTGTTCATTCCCAGCCTGAACGTTGGGTTCTTCTGCCCCAGTCATCTACTCTCCATTTTCGTGCTAATGGAGTAGTCTAATTCTTTGTCTGTTTAAGTCTCACACTAATTTATCCCTTTGTTGTTGTTTTTTTTTCTTAATGGTTTTACTATCCCAGGGCAGATTGCCTGGCAGAAGACTCAAGGTATGTCTCTATAGCATCACCCTTGTCCTGGTAGTAGCAACCACTGTGTTTTGTGCCACCTGTTCTTCAGAAAACACTACTAGAGGCAGTTGCATTCTTGCTTGATTTTTCCTTGTTTAGAAGATGTGAAAATAATTGATTAATGGTTTGGGGGAGGTGTGACTTGAGGGATGAAGATGCATGGGAGTGTTTGTTGACAGCAATCAGAGGGCAATCACTCCGTTACAGAGTTGGGAAGTCAGCATGCTCTGAAATTTCACTGAACCCTCTTCTCCTATCTATCTCATCCTAGAAGGTACTTCATTTTTTAAAAATGCAGGGAAAGGGGAGAAAAGCAGCTATTAAATTCCTAGGATTTACTTTGAGGGAGAGATCCTACAGGGGAAAGAGGGAACTCTTCTAATAATCTTAGCGGCATTTAATCCCAAGAAAGGCAATAAAATCAGTGTTTCTACTGAGACTTGACAGTGTATTTTTTCTGTAACAAGACGTGGTTTGGGTTTCTTCATAGTACAGTCCGATTCAGGTGGTAGAGTTGACTGAGGAGAGCCATATCTGGTTTTGCTGTATGTTTCCCATGATACAAACACTCCTGTGAGATGACAGGCAGCTTGTTTACATAGGAAATCTATTTTTTCTAATTAAAAAAAAAAACAACAAAACCCACGCAAACATAAAGCAAAATTCGGATCAGTCATTCTGATCACGGCAGTGTCAATTATTAGGCTGTAAAGAGAACTGATGACTCAACTTAGGCACAGTGCTGCGGCGGTCTCCGGTTTTCAGTTTCATAACAGATTCTTTTCAGGAATGGCTTTCATTCGTACTTGACATTTAAACGTGTCTCTGGAAGCGTGTATGATTTTACGATTGGTACAGGAGAGACTGGCATCAGCTTCTGCTGAGCAGTTTTGCAGAATTCGGGAGGCATCCCGATGTCTCAGTAGAATGCTGGGTGCCTGGTGGGAGAATGTTCTGTAGCCGCACACTACCAGTGTTGTCAGTCATCACACCGAATTTATAGATAAGTTCATATCAATAAAATTGAAAAGCACTTTGATTCAGAAAGCAAAATGTTTTGATCGGATCCCATGCTCAGTAATTCCAGCGAGCACACTTCTTAAAATGGATGAGTCAGAAATGGAAATGCAAAGCATTTCTCTGAACGGTGGCCGGAAATTAGTTCTGAAAACTGAAACAAAGCCCAAACCGCAGTTTTATCTATTTACTTAACAGTTTTAGATCTACGAAAATCCCTTTGTCTTTGGGAGACATTTTGATTCCTCTCTTGTAGCTCGAGTACGATCCTTAGGCTGGATGATCAACCGTGTCAGAATTGTCTGATGTGTCTTAATTCTTTTATTTTGAAAAATTAATTCCCCGTAAGCATCTTCATTGCCCATGGTGCTGCCTGATTCTGTCATGACGTATGGAGAAGTTGGTGGAAGTATTAAATAATACGGGATGTTGCAATATTTGAGGTCCTATAATACTGAGGAAGAAATCCAGGGGAATCGAGTGGAGTCACTCAGCTGCTTATTGCCCAATGAATAGGTTTTATATATATAGCACATGGGGTTATCTGACTGCTCTGGCATCAAACACTCACTTGGGGCTGGCTGCTCCTCGGCGTAGCATGGAGAGGCCATGGTGGTGAGAGCTGCTTAGTTTTTAATGGCATAGCCCTTAAAAAGAGAGAGCAGAAGGGGATCATCAGAGTTTTCATGTTAGTTCAGGTGGTCTTGCTGAAAAAAAACTTTAAAATTAGCGTATTGGGTGATAGATAGCAGTGCTGTGGTCCTCATCCTGCACCCAAGACGTTGCTACTTTCATCTCTACTGATGTCTAGGTGTCTGCTGCTCATCCTGGACAGTGAGTCAGGATGCTTTGGACTCTCTGCACAGCCTTGGACAATGTAGGGACTGTCTTCCTGGCTGTTGTTTGTGGTCTGAGGCCCACAAATATAAATCATGGTGGAGAAGGACAGAAGAAGGCAAGGCTGATGAAGTAGTGCTCATTTCAAAGAGAAGACAGTCTGGGTGATTTTTCTTAATTACTGTTTACCTAAATAAATAAATAATGCATATTCATGGCTTTAACTAAAGTAACTCGTGTTGAAATGTTTGCCTCTCTCGAGGATAATTATTAAGGGTGGGGTGGGGGGTGCAGCAATTAATAATAAAACATTTAGATGAGATTACAGAACATTCTGATTGAAATAGTAAACATTATGCTAGAAATAAAAGCAAATACGTGGAGCTGTCTTGAATTTTAAAAAAATTACTATGCTATCTAAAGAAATGTGCTGAACGGAAGCAGTTTGGATGAAGGGAGATCTTCAATATCACAGGGAGATTCCTTCAGCATAAAGTTAGATTTGTTAGTAAGTTTTCACTCAATTCTAATGCAGAAAAAATGACACAAATATTGGCATCCACACAGATTGGTGCAGCAGCTGTGGTACCCATCAGCACCACTTTGAGACTGTGCATGTTAATTCTTAAACAGAGCAACAGAGAGTGTTTCAGCTGTTTATATCAGTAATAAACAAAAACTTTGTTTGTGTTGTGAACTTTCTCCCCTTCTCTCCATTTTGTATAGTCCTTTGAATGAAATTCTTTGCTCAGCTGAGAAAAATTTGGACCTGTCCTTTCATGTCTTTTGGCTACGGTTCCTTATCTGGTTAATCAGATCAGAGAGCCAGTAATGTCTTCAAAGATTTCTGTGGCAGCTGCATACCATTAGGCTGAATGATTGAAAGGACCCCCATAATTGTAGTTTAGCACAGTAAATACAGATTGGTCTTTTGGTTTAACATACGGTAGCAAGAGAACTGAGCCTTGGACAAAAGAGAGCTGCTGCTTAACCCCATGCAAACGAAGCTGGTGGGGATGGTGGAGCTGGTCTGCCCTGTAGACGTAACCTGCCTCCAGCTCTTTCAGACCATTAGAAGAGCGCAATTGAGCGATGAGGTATAGCTGCCTATTTTACGCTGGACTGGAGAAGAAAAAGAATGTAGAAGTTGGGCAGAAAGTAGGTAGGGCCACCAAGGCAGTCTGAGGGAGGCATAATCTGCCACTGCTCCCTCCTCAAGCTTGGCACCACCTCAGAGCTTCTGGTGCAAACGGTCTGGACTCTCCTTGCTTACCAGCGTGTCCTCGGTGGGTCTTAGAGGAGCAAGTTGCTGTCCTCTCTGGGTCATTTTCTAACTCAGGTGCCTCTTGGGCATGAAGGTTTCCAGACCTTCTTCTCTAGACTAAATGAGTTCTAAGGTAGCATCGGAAGTGCTGGGGATGCTCACTGGCACCTGGTGTGCTTGGCACACTGCCAGTGTGTGTCCCCTGAATACCTTCTGATCTAGAAACTGAAAAGCGGCTCTTCTTTGATTGGAGGTACGGTCTAACTATTAGATGTGGTCTGTCTTTTCTTACATCTGACATAAGTGGAAGTCCCTGGCTATGCCCTGAAACAGAGCAGGATGTCGAGGAACAAGTGCTGGCAGATGGACTGCCTTGTTCCCAGCAGAGGTGGTGGGAATGCCTAGATGACTTTAGTCCTTGTGAGGCAGCTCCACAGCTGTTGCTAGCTGATGAATTTCCTCAGCCACATTTTCTTTTTCTGCTTCTGTGGGTCAACCATTTCCTCACTGAACTGCCTGCTGTGCAGGATCCATGAGTAGCATCTGTGCCTCAGAAGATGAGGGTGCTAATGGTGGGAGAAGGTCTCCCATTGGTCCATCTACCTTGTAGCAGAGGACTTGGTTTTATAAGCATGATGCATTTTCCCCATTGCAAAAATCTTTCTGGGTTTGCCTCTGAAAGATTTCTGTGAAGTGTAAGTATGCGTCTCTACTTCACATTTTTTAATGAGGATTTCTGGGAGTATTAGCCACACACCTCTCAGTGAAGCCAGCAGCAGTGAGATAGCCATAGCCTCACACAGTGTTCTGCAGGTTGAAAAGGCGCTGCACGCACAGAGCGCACAGCATAGTAAACCTGATATCAGCTCACAACTAATTATTTGTGTATAAAAATTCCCCTGCTCACTATTTTGCTGTTAGAGGCTTGCTGGTAAGATTTATGACTCTGGCTAAAATGAAGTACCATTTCCTTATTCTCAGCATTACTATGCACGACCTCTCTGGCTTTTCTTGTTAAACAGATTTGAGTTCACCCAACAGGGAACACATTTTTTAAGCTTTTTCCCATCATAATTCTGCCTTTCTCCTTTTCTGTTTGTTACAAGTGAAAATAACCAACAGAACTTCTTCAGGTCTTACGTACAAATTTCCCCTGCTTGGTGTGAGTGTGAAGAAGGAGAAGCAGCTCCTTCATGTGAAGAACAGCATTGTCTTGCTCCAAGTCCCACCACAGCTTGCATAGGCTAGACAATCAGAATGAGTAGGAATGAGACAAATGGATCCTGCTGTGCACACCATGGCTCTTCTTGCTTCTTTCTGCTGAAGGAGGTGGAGATTATCACTGCAGGAGAGGGAATAGCAGCATTTGGCCTCTGCTTGGTGGGGTTGGTGACCCAAGGGGAAGGTGGGTTCCTGGAGGAATTGAGCTAAATAGGCTGAGCTAGATGCCTCTTGGCTTTTGACTTCTTGTAGCACATCTTCATTCACTTGGAGCAGCCACTGCTGTAGCGTAAAACCTGGGCTCCCCCTGCTTCATAATTTCATCCTCAGCTGTTACATTCAGCATTTATATGAGCAAAAGGATAACTTTTTCACTCTATGCTAGAGCACGGGGGACCAGCTGTACAACTCAGAGAAAGGCTTTATTCCTTCTGCCCTCATGTCCTCACATCACAGGCTGATGAAAATGATACCTTGAACTGGACTTTCTGAACTGGTAAATGCATCACTGACTCCATCCTGGTCTGGAATCACCTGAAAATTAGTTTGTCTGATGTTGTAAGATGGTAGGGGTTTTTTTCTGAGTACAGAGAAAAAAAAAGGGAGCAATTTTGAGCTGCTGCCATCTCTCCCAGTCACAGTTAGACGTAGTTATTTTTGTATTAGAGCTTGGAGGAAAACCAGTAGAAATGCCAGATAAGCCTTTCCCAAAATACCTATTTGTGTTAATACCTAAATATTGTTCATCTTTCACAGCATTTACTTATCTGTTTCCCACGTGTTGAATCTTTTGGGGAGTTTTTGTGGTTGACTGTGGCCTGTTCTTTCATTTGGTATGTTAACTGTTTTCTCAATTTGCATTTTTTTGAAAGAAATCGTCAGTAAAAGTCTGACTGTGATAATCATTCAGTGTGGGAATATCCTTTCTATAGGACAGGTGTGTGTTCTCATGGTTCACATGCATTGAGGCAGGAGTCTTAGAGCATAAAGCAAGTGAGCTGTATCATTTTGTGCTGCCCTGGGAAATATCCTTATCCAAGAGATGCAGTCCAGATGTTGGCTAGTCCAGTATCATCTTCTGAGATGCCAGGGTCAGGGACAGCAGTTTCATCCTCATCACTGAGCCATCTTATTTTCTCCTGTATTCTTATTAATCAAAATCTCTAGTCTTTAAGGAGAAATAAGACAGATACCTGAATTTTCATCAGGTCTGACACAAAATATTCAGCTCTGACTTTTGTTGTGTATTGGTTTTGCTGCGTGGAGTATAAATATTCATTTGTGTCATTTGATAATGCCCTGTGAGAGTCTTTCTCACAGCATGTATTAACTTTCCTTTTACACTATCCATTCCTTCATGATTCATACTACCAAGATAAAATATTTTCAGTGTGCCTTTATTTTAAATCAAGTATATTCCGATGACGAAGTCGTTCAAATTTTACATTAAAAGATTTATGAGTTCCTGTGGTGATGCTCTTGAACTACAGTCTCTCACCTCTCATAGCCCAGCCTGCTTGATGTGTCACAGAGTTAACTGCAACCAGAGGACAAAAGAGGGTGGAAAATTCCACCCCCCGCCCCCTCCCCATTCTACAGCTCCTCTGAGGATTTTCCATTTAAGCCCAGTCGGTGCTGTTTGATATAGCTGGGGAAAATCCAGTTTGCACATCCTAGAGTGCTTCCCTGACCAGCACAGGGCAGCAGGAGCTGCCTTCCCCTTCAGTCAGACAGAAGGGGCTATCTTGCTGCTTCTCCTCATGAATTCAGTTGTGGTTTATAGTCAGACTGATTCCTCACCTGGTTTTGCCATTGTCTGGATGAACAGCTCAATCTCATCTCCACTGATTGTTGACACAGTTTGCCCAAAGAGGGACACACTGCAGAGTCCATCCTCATGGTCCTGGATGGGTATCTTCCTGCTTCTGGTCCACAATTCCTTGGTTGTGGGTGGTCTTCTGCATCCTGCCTCTAGACACCAGGGAAGAAGCTGCTGAGCTCTTTGGACTCCTGGTTTTGGCTCCCCCTGGCCAAACAGGACAAGCAGGAGTGATGGATGGGCATATTCCATCTCTTTGGAAGAAATAAGCAGAATATTAGGAGGAGATTAAATGCACTGATACTGAAGCCAAGCCATGCATCTTTTCTGACGCAGGTATCAATATCATCTTGGGTTTAATTTACAGATTTCAGGGAGAAATCCTGTACTAGATGTCAGGAGTATTGCAAATGCCTTCTCAGCCTCAGGCAATCCTTCAAGGAGTTGCAAGCTATGAATGTTCCAATGAAGCTGTCTCAACTAGAAAGAAATAGTCCTCAGCTTCACTCAAAAACACACCAAACATAAAGAAAATACATTTGCTGATCTGTGGTGGAATTGTATGTAAGAGACTTGGATCCTTGACTTCACTGGGACGAATTTCTGCACGTTTGTGTAAGAAGCATTGCACTCCACCAAGTGAGGCATCACTTCAGAAAACGCCAGCTCTGTTTGCACATTAGCGCTCAACTTCTTCCTGCTTGCTGGTGTGCAGCCTTTCTTAAATATTTTTTCTCTCCTATCTGCATCTGTGAGAAGCTTGTCTTGTCATGCTAGTTCATTTTACATTTTACTTAGCTCTGATTTTGCACACCTGTTGTGAACTTGGGTCTGTTTCTTAACCCCACTGTATTGCTCACCTCCATCATTGTTAGCCCATCTTCTCTGTTTTTCTTGTGCAAGTTTATGCAATTTTCTATGTTTGAAACGTCTTCCATGCTAACCAGAGTAATACCCCGGTACATTCATCATGCTCTTCCCAGATCATCTTTCTTGGTTTGTTCTTTGCAAATTGAAGAACTTAACGGTTTCCTCCTCTTAAGCATCAAAGCTGTCATTATTTTACATTAACAACAAAACATCTTTTTGAAACACACCTTCTGTGTAACAGAAATACAGGCTGGTAGGTGTTTCTTGAAGAAAATACTTTTTTAGCTTCATGCATCCTTCTGCCAGTTACAGTGTCTGGTGCATCTTCCTTTACATTTGCATTCTTCAGTGCCAACTTGAGCCAGCAAGCAGCACTTGAAGCCCTCAAAAAGGGGAAATAGGGTAACCTGGTTCAAAAATGTACAAGGGGTCATTAAAGAATGTAAGGGTTTTTTTTTTTTTAAAAAAAAAAAAAAGAGCTTATGTCTTGTTTGAAGTGTTTTTGTTTTTCTAGCTTTCTAAGCAACTGTGACGGCAAATTTTAAAATAAAGTTTCCTTTCACCTCCAATGACTCCAGGAACTGGGTCTTCAAGTTTACATTGAACAATGATTTTGTGGTCTGTCATGATCCTAAACTGATTGCCCACACATGCAGGTGTGTGCTGAGATCTGAGACTTTGATGTAAACAAGCCATGAATTGGAGAGTACATCTTCCCCTGCCTAGGATCCATCCCTTCCCATGCTGTAAACTGTACCAGTCAGCATGGTAAAATGCTGAAAATTCTCTTCAGTAGATGCTCTGTTGCCTCTTTGTTTCATATAAGCTAAGTTTTCATGTATTCCCTTTAAATTTACAGTTGTAGCAACAGCTTTACTTTTAATAATTTGCCTGTTTCAGAAAGAAAATGCTTCTATTGAGTGGAAAGCGTAAAGAAGCCCTCGTGTTGAGCGTAGGCGAGGGGTTAGGTTTCATGCTACCCTAAGCTGACCCCTGGACAGAGAGATTCCTGCTTTCATGTTTTAGATCATGTGTAAAACTTGATGCTGGCTGGATCATCCCGCTTAGGGCAAGAATATCTAGGGAACATGGAGAGAGATACAGAGTGAGATGTTTGCAGAAGGGAATGAAATGTTTGGGATGCAGCTTCATGCTTTCTACAGCAGTGAACATCAATCACACCTTCTCAGAAAAGTGTGGTACTGAAAGCCTTCCCACCTCTTTTTTTTTCTTGTTTTCCTGTTCCCCACTTCTGTTTATTGTCCTGTCATTCTGATATGCTGAGGCAAGTGCAGTTTTAGCTCAAAAAACTACCTTGTCCTTGAAAAAAGGGGAGCCTTCCCTAGTTTTATTCCTCTGGCCAGTGAGTAAGCAACAGTTATTTTTGTTCTACCAGTGATTTATGACTGAACAGATTTGGAGTTTATATTTTTAGTTTTATATTTTTATAGGCAATTTAGATAATGTGTATTTGTGACTATACATATTTGGTCCTCTTAAAGTCTGTCAATGAATGTTGTGCCCTGTTGAAGAAAATCGTATAAACTGATGAGATGCAAGCATTGCATTCTTTAAGTAGCCTCAGCATTCTTTCCAGTACTCATATAGGTAGTCATGAAAGGTAGCAGTATTTTGTGCATCTGTTGGTATGTCATCTAGGAGGGTGCCATCCAGAAGAAATAAGCTACTTTTCATAAGTGATCCAGTTCTCTGCAAGGGTGGGAGTGCTATAGTGTCAGTGCTCAGAAAGTGTTGAATGTGTTTTACCAGAAACTACATACTTATAAAAACCAACAACTAAACCTCTTTCATTTGCACTGCTCCATCTTTTCACTTTTTTACAGTTAGTAAATATTTCTTGAGAAACAAATTTTTACTGAAAAGCTCATTTTACAAATTTCAGAAGAATAATAGTCCTCTTAAATAAAATCTGATCTTTTCAATTATTATTTGCCTTCCCCTTGTCTTGCCCTTTGTCTAGCCTTAGTTGGTGGTAATTGTGCAGATACAGCCCTTGCAGTATCCTGGGAAGACAGATACATGCTACTGCTTGTACTGCTGCTATCCGCTTCTATTCAAAAGTAAATCGTCTTACTTTCCACTCCTGATCACCAAATTTATTCAAGTAAATAATAATTAAGCATTTAAATGATTTTTTTTTCCAGGAAAACAGTATTGTTGGGCACCAATGCAACTTCAACTTGAAAAACCCTTTACCTTAAAACTAACTACTTTTCCTTCCACAAGTATTTCCTTCCCGCCCTCCTCCCCAACCACTCCAAAGCACAACTGCTTCCTTGATAGATGGGGGAAACCTTTTCGGAGTCAGATGGGACTGGACATTGGGTGGGATTAGAGCTGTTTGTGGATACTGGGATTCAGGTACTGGGGGATTCACCTCCTCTTCCAGCGTGCTGGCCCCAGCTCTGTTCTCAGCAGCCCTCTCCATCCCAGTGTGCCTCCCCTCTGGGAACTGAGCCCTATGCCTCTTGCATGGCAGTGGCAGCACAATGAGTTTGCTGGGGGCACATTAACACTTTTTTTCCCTCTCCAGTTTTCTTTTGACGTGGACTGGCATGAGAGGTTAGCTTTGTTTTAAGGTGGGTAGAGGAGTATGACACATATTGCATTGACTGGGAATACTGAACTATGCTGATGGTGTTTCTTCTCTGAAGCTCCCCAGAATAAAGCAGAAATAAAGGAACAAATTTGATGTTCCTGACTTAAATTCCACGATAAAATCAAAGCAAAGTTTGACAAAAGCCAGTATTAATTGTTAAAGTCTATAAGGTCATTTTGCTAGTTTTGTTGGAACACCCTCCTGCTAGGATGCACAGTTTCATAGGACCACAGAATGGTTTTGGGAGGGACTTTTAAAGCTCATCCAGTTCAACATGCCTGTAGGGACATCTTTCAGTGGATCAAGCTTCTCGAAGCCCCATCCAGCCTGACCTTGAACACTTCCAGGGATGCGGCATCAACATCTTAAAGAATTTATTAGTATGTGTGCAGAAGTATCCATGTACCTGTGGTATGATCTGGTAGAATAATCACAGAAGTGTTAGTTTATCTCTTCTACAATTCTTCATAGGGCCCTCGTAAGTCGGGGTGCTATACAAATGCAAGAAAAACATAGTCTTTGCTGTAGGTGTGTACAGCATAAACGTAAGAGGAAGTATATAATAAGTATAATGAAATTGTCTTATTTGACATAAAAACTTCTATGTTTAAAAAAAAATTGCCCCAAAACTGGTTTTACTATTAGAAGGGAGAAATGGGGGGGTTTCATGAAGATTCAGTGCTTGAATTTTTCAATGCCTGCCTTTATTTTATTTTATTTTAGGTTGCTATCAACTGAGTTGCCATAAAATTACCCTACAAAGCTTTGGAGGGCCACTTCTTAATGGATTGCTGCAGCCTCTTAATTTCTCCATTGATCCCGTTCCCTGCATCGTGAGAACATTTTAACCAGCACAGAACCTAGAAAAGTTACATGTAAGTCATGATTCAAATTCCTTTCTATTTAAAGAAGAAGAAAAGAAAAAAAGGTCTTGGGAAGGCAAGGTGGAGGCAGTAAACATTACACTTTAGAAAAATACTGTAAAAGCTGTAATTCAACAGCAAACATTAGGTGGTAAATAAATTGTTACTGAAGTTGTTACTTGCTTTTTAACCTAAATGGTGATTGTCATTTTGAAGGCTTTTCTAGGCGTTCTGCTACCATAGTAAACTATGGTGAGGAGTACTTAAAATAGCTTCTCTTCATCCCGTCCCCCTAATTAGGCTTCATTTTTCTCCACAACTAGTGAGAGTGTGTACACTTACGTTTTTGCACATGCTTCACACAAGTTTGGAGGCCATCCTTTGCTCAGCAGGACTGCAGGCATCCCTGTATTTTTCTTATCATAAAACCCATATCCTCCTCCTTTGAGGTTTCGAGAATACTTCCCTCAGAGGAGCCCTGGCATTGCTTCTTTCAGCGTGCTGCCCAAAAAGGCTCTTTAAGCATCAGTATTATCTCCATTGCCGTCTCTAGCTCTTTGCAGGTGGAGTTTGCTGCTCCACACAGCTGTAGGAAGGTAGAGAAAGCCATGTACAGATTAACTAGGGACAAGGCGGGGTGAGGGAATTGCAGGTTGCAGACCCCTTCCTGTCTCAGTCTGGATAGTAGTTCCTGGTGCATGTTAAATGCTTCTATTTTTCCTCCTGAGATGGAGAGTGGTGCTGTGCAGAGATTTCATCCCACATCATGGCTGATTCCTTCTTTGAAACCTCAGAAAGCATCAGATTGGGGTGGTGGGATTGAGGGGCTTTTGTAGATAGGAGTAATTGTTTTGACTCGTTTTAACTTGTCGGTAGTCCGAACTCTAATCCTGGGATGGATCTGCAGGTGAAAGAAGCCTCTGGATCATTACAAGGATGGCATGGATGTGATGGTCTGTGCTTTTTGTGATTAGGAGTTTTTTATCGTTCGGATGGTGTTTGGTATACAGCAGCTTAGCAAAAGGCTGCCTGAGCCAGAGAAAATACAAAATTGTGATTTACAGTGTGGCACTTCGCATGTCTCTGCCTTGTTCATTCACTGCAGTTACAAATTCATGCAAAACAGTTTAATGATTAATCAGGACAGGGCAGTGAAGCAGACCACAGCAGTCATTCCTGGTCAGTTTTTCTTGAATGCTTACTAATACCATTTTTAATCCTAGGAACTGATTTGTAATACTACTACAAAAAAAATCTTGAAACTGAAGAGTTTATATTATAAATATACCTTCATTTGAGGTATTTTATTTGCTTATGCAGCGCTTAAAGTATTATTTGAAACAAGAAAAGTCTGTTACAAAAGGAGGACGGGGGGGTTAATGCATATGGAAGTTCAGTTTTTAAAGAGAGGAGAAAATCTTTTCTGGTGTGATAAATATCACCAACCATAATAATGAAGTACTAGGCAATGGAGAATGGCTGGTCAGTAACAGAATTTGCTGTCAAAGAGGCCTTACAAGGTGTTGATTTGATTTTGTTTTCCAAAAAAGGGAGAGTGTTGCCATTTCTTTGTGGACTTGGCAATATATGGTACAGTCATTAATCAAACCCTGATAGCAGCAGTCATCTGACTACAGGAGAATTTTGAATCTGGCTTGAAACTTGTTTCTAGCGCTTGTCTTAAGGGAAGAAAACTTAAAAATATGAGTTGTAACAATTATGCAGGCAGAAACAACGCGTAGTTCATTAGTCCTATTTAGCGCTATTCCCATGAGGTTTGGAAGCCTTGTTCATAATTTTTTTGTAGGCTTTTCTTGTGATGTTTGAAAAGCTTATCATTAGGCACCTTGCAAACTCAGTATTAAAACCCTTTCAGAGGAACCAACTTTAAAAATGGCATCCTTCTTTCAGGACTTGAGAAAACAGCTAGAAACTGAATGGATGTAAATGAATGTAAACACCCTTTTTTTCCTCCTGCTTCTTGTGCTTCAGATAATCAGAAGTCACATCTGAGGACTAAATGAACTCAAGTAACGGTGTAAGGGTATAGGAGCTGTCATCAAATACATGCCTTTCTTTTTCCTTTTTTCCTTTTTCCTTTTTTCTTTTTCCTTTTTACTTTTTCCTCTTTCCTTTTTCCTCTTTCCTTCTTTTACTATAGTCATGTTCTCCAGATATGTCAAACATTTAAAACATGATATATGCTGTAACTTCTGGAAAACATATGTGTCTCACAGGTTCTTGGCCAGGGTTGCACCTGATATGGATGCACATCTGTGCCAGCAGAGGTAGTTGCGAAGGCAAGCTGTCAGTTGCTTACTTAATTTCTCAGTGTTTCCCACTATCCGACTTTTTTTATAACAAACTCTGTTTCTAACAATTACCTTGTTATAGCCATTCCCATAGAAAGAAGCGAACTTTCCCTTGTTAATTAGTCCTCTTGGAAAGAGCAATTGTACAGGGTTGACCTAGCAGTAACAACCATATTCTTCCTGCTTTTCCCAGGGTGCAGTGTATTTAGTAAACAAGTATACCTTCCCCCTACTTCCATTTATTATTTGTTTGAATAGTACTACTAGGATGCTGTGATTGATGCGATCTCCACGAAAATAATATGTATTGATATTCGAATTTGAAGGAGAAGGTTTCTTCCTTGTTCTGAAGATGCCGATTGCAAAACGCTGTTATAGTGTATGTGTCAAGATAAAAAAACATTTATCCAGGTCCCCTGAGAATTAATCATGTGCAGGTTAGACTGCATATGTTATAATGAGGGACTGCAGGAATTAGGGAGAAGCTGTGCTCTCTGCTGAGTGGCTCACACTTCATTATCCCAAACGATCACTAATGGCAGCATACAAACTGAGCTTTGCTCAGATGCTGAGTAGCAGACGCTGGCCAGGGCTGCTGGCATCCCAGCAGAGACAGGCAGTGATTCCTAGCAATTTCCGTGCTCTGCTCACATTTCTTGCTTTGTTTTACCTCTGTGTGGTTTTCTTTAAAAGCAGCAGAAATAACATACTAGTGAATAGTGTTCTACGTGTAATAAATTGTCCTAATTTTTGCTGCTTATGCAGTGTTGAGAATTCAGCAAGGACAGCAAGTGCTTTGTTCGTGCTAAAAAAAAACCAAACAAAACAACCCGAAACTCAGAAATCTCTGCGCACAGATTTCATATTTGCTGGGTATGAGATGAGATCTTCAAAATTTTTTAAAAAAAGATTTCTTGAAATCTTTCCTGCCATCATCTGTAGGCAGATGTAAATAATGTAAAATTTTAAGATGTAGATTTTGCTGATAAAATGTCTGTCATCCGCCTACCACCACAGCCTGGGAAAAATGTATCTTTTTTTGAATCTGCACTGAAAGGTCAGGTAGCTTGACTGGATTAAGAAGGAAATCAGATTTCTGAAAGTGGAGTCATATCTCTTTGAACATTGAGTTACTTCTAAGTCTGGGTACCAAACCCACTTCCCAAGTGCCACAAACATAGCTGAGGACATGTATGATTGTATCCTGCAAGATTTTGATGCGATATGTGGCTGTATGTTGATTTCGTTATTTTTTTCTGGTACATTTTCCTCTTGGAATGGCAGTTTTATGGTGGAGAAATCATTTTCTTACTCATTTTGTGGTATTGGCATAGCAGGACTGTGCACCATGTGCACCATTGTGTGTAACATCTCCTGCCCTGACGAGCTTCACAACCTCCTGTGTCATCCTGTCCCGAGTATAGCACTCATAACAGCCAGAAAGTGTTTTGCTACCATCTAGGGAAAATCCTTTGCTGCTAATTAATCCAGTTACTCCTTCTGTCTCCCTATTGAGAACACATAAAGCCATTGACCACTGCCAGCACTGCATTGTTCCCTCAGTGTGATCAGGTCCTCCTTGGCACCATCAATGCCTCCGTACCCAAGGCAGGCTGCACCCCCACCCTAGGTGGCTGAGGACTGCTTTTTGATGACTATTTGCTGCAAATATATCTTGTTGATTAAATATATTTTCTAATTTGTATGTATGTATAAATAATATATCTATTGTATAAATAAAATATTTTAATATATACAGTTTCATTAAAAATAAAAACATCTTTCTGGTCAGATCTATTCAGTATGATTGGAAAAGCACTGCTGTAGCTTCACACACAGCAACTGCACATACACGTGTGTGTCAGTGGTGAGCTGATGTTCCTCTCTGGATGTTTCTTATCAAGAAAGAGCCCGTGCCAGAGGCATCCCCATCTGGGGACACGCAGCAACCATGGGTCGTATGGCCAGGAGCAGCATCCTGCTTGTTTTTAGCTAGTGCAATGAAGGAGGACAGTGTTGCTTATTGCAGTATAGCAGACCATATGAAGCCAGTTTGCTCTGACATCTCTCCCCTTTGCTGCCATTGACCACAGATTGGTTTGTTCATCACCCCAGTGGTGAGACGGGCCGCGTGGGTGCATGGTGTCATTGATCTGTTTACTTGGCATTTCCCACGTGGCTGCCACGTTGTGGCAAGGACTTTTATTTTTCACTGCAGTAGGTGACGTCCCATGTGTGTGTGTTTGTCAGCCCGAGGGACTGAGTCACAGCCCTCTGTCTGTGTGGGACCGGTGGCACTTCCCCTCACCACTGAGGTGGGAGTGAGATGCTGGCCCATCTCCACAGGGTGGCTTACACGCCTGCCTGTTGCTGCCTTTTATTTTTTTTTCTTCATAAAGAAAAGGCTGAGAGATGGTGACAGCAAGATCAACTTTCTCTGTAAGCCAAACTAGTGAAAAGTAAAATCCATCTTACCACATAGGTTTTGTTTTCACTGCTGGTTCAACCTCTCCTCTCCCTCTGGCAGAGCCCTGCACAGTCATTCAGTGCCCGTCTTGGGGGTGGTGTGGTTGTTAATTCAATGGTGTATGACCCATTTATTTTCATAATACTTAGATACCCGCACTTCTGTAGCATTCAGCACATGGGTCCTACGACCTAAATCTTCACCAGAAAAGCACACACCTGATTTCAGCAGCGTGCGTGGAGAGCAGCTGGCTCTGCACTTGACTTGCCGGAGTCTGCGGGAAGGCAGTGGGCTGTTTGGTCTAGCAGGCAATTAATGAGCAAGGGCAGGTAAAGGTACATTTTTCCGGAGCTGGCACTTGGTCTTAGATTATTTTGTTAAATATTGATTTCTAGCTTATGGGATGTGTTTCCTTTTACGATTTGCAAAGAGTTGAGAAGTAAAAGTGTTGTAGTGGATGCTTTTCTGGCTATAATAACTTGCGTTTTCAGAGGTAGCAAAGTAACTAAGGGTGCAAAATCATTCACTCTGCTTTCCCCATCTCCAGATGTGGCATCACCTATACTCTTGTTGAGCCTAGTCTTGATACACCTTTTTTCTCTATTTCTTTCTTACTAAGTTAATTCTTTTTTACTCAGATGATAATTAGCTTCATGCTTGTGTTGCTTTTGATAAATGGAAAGAATCAGGCATAGGACAGACAGGAGGGTAAACTAGCATTGTAGTAGACACAAGAGTTTTAGGTGTAAAATTAAAGAGTAATTTGCAAAGCTACTTGAAATAAAGTGGATTTAAACACAATGAAATCATCCTTGACAGCAATTTGTTTGAAGTTCTTCTACTATTATGAGTGTAAAGGGATTTTTTTTCTTAATTACCAGTTTCTGGGTAGAGTATTCAGCATAATTTCTCACAGACAAGTGAAGCATTAACTCCTTGCACCTCACTAGTTTGGGCAGTGTGGGGAGAAACTGAGAGCTAGGGAAAGGTGGTTTCTTCATTTCATCATTTGAAAATGGATCAGTGATCAGAAGCCTCTACCAGGTAACTGAGAGAAAATAATTAAATACATGAAAATCCAGCAGGATGCCTGAGAGTACATATGCACTGCATGCAAATAGCTGTCTTTGATGTTTAACCAGAATGTAATAGCACTCTAGATATAAACTGGAAACAAAGTAAGAGCAATTAGCTCGTTTGCATCCCTTGTTCAGATGAGCCATGAGTTCTGGGTTTTTTGCATTTATATACTTCTGCTGTAGGTGTTGGAAGTGTGGGTGGTCATGAAAAAGTGGTGGTTACAATAAGATTTTCCATTTATTGCCCTTTGTGTACAACTAAAAATAAGATTCAAACGCTTTAGAATTTGTAGAGCAAGCGTAATCCTTCTCTCAACTCGAATGACTGTCTTGCCTGCAGCTTCAGCTTTGTCTGGTGAGTCCCAGGTTTAAATAATTGTAAATGAGTTTCTGTTGGAAGGAGAGGCAGAGTTTACTTGTGGTATGATCTAGCTATGTTAATTCATCAACTTCTTGTTTAAAAAACTAAGGAGTTAGGCTTAAGTGCATAAGTAAGAAGTGGTGATGAAAGGATTTTGGAAGCAGAACTGTTCTACCCTCTGGAAAAAAAGCAGCTTTGGAGAGGACTGAAAAATCAACCCTCCAAAATTTCACTCGTGTAACTTGAACTGTTGATCCAGAACTTCATTTTTTGGCAAAGGAAAAATTAAAAAAAAAATGAAATCTATACAAATCTGCTGAGCATCAAGAAACAGATTCTCGGGGTTAACTCTTGGCACGGAAAATCCTTTTGATTTGTTTTTTAGGTTGATGGTATTGAAATATGCTGTCTCAATATCTTTTCCAGGTAATTGCACTGGTTAGCAGTCTGCTAAATTAGTTGCAATATCTTGAGCTACTAAATCTGTTTTGACCACATTAATTGATATGTCAGCTTATGGCAAAGAGAAACATTAAAGAGAGGTGTTGTCAGTGTATGCAGGGAAATTCGTAACTTCATGGTGTAAGGTTTGGTGCTGTCCCAGCTTAGCACATTAAGTAGCTGTGGCATTTCCAGAGAATAAATGCGTCTGTGCATGTCAAACTTCTCAGTTTTTATGTCATTCTTGTGATGGATAAGTAAAGAGAGCATCTATCCAAGAGCTGCAGAACCAAAGGTAGAGGCTGAAAAGTTGCTTTCTGCTTCATCACAGCTTGAGCTTCACCACTTTCTTGTTGCCTTGTGACCTGTCCAGATTTTCCAGGCTTGGTAGGGTAGCAGAGATGTTGGTCTTTAGAACTGGGCCACGTAAGGCAATAGGTTTTCACTCTGAGTAATGCCATGTGGCGCAGAGGATGTGGGGTGCTGGGGGCACTTAGAGGCACACGTGCTTGTTCCATGGAATAGCCATGCTGCCAGCGGTGAGTATTTCATTATGCAATATGAAATCCCTTTAAATTAGCTTGGTGTAACCCTCCCCCTCTTCTCAGGAGAGCTCAGTGCCTCTCGTTGCTGCATTACACTCGTCTTTTTGCTAAAACGTGTTTCTGCGTTTGCATCTGTGCATGCCGCTTGTATAGTCTCCTGCCTTGATACAAAGTACGCAAGGCAAGAGAGCTAATGCAGTAAACAAATCTTAAATATTTCAGGTGGGAATGGGCAGAACTTCAGCAATAATTAGTTTCCATGGAAGTGGTTGCTGCAGGGCATTATATTACATCTGTTATAATTGCCGGCATGTCTCAGTCCTGCAGGTGACCAGATGCTGACAAGCGGCATAAACGTTTGTTGTCATTTTTCCTGTGGAATTTTCCCTTTTCAGCACAGATGTAGATGTTTTTTCTCCCCTCCTCACTTCTTTCTACTGCTGCGACTGATGCAGATGATTTCAAACCTGATGCCTTTGAAGATAACGGCAGGAGAGAATGCGTCGTCATGTGGTGACAGCACTCATGCACCACTCACCACCGCCAGAGTTTCCAGCTGGATAAGACACACTGGTCTTTTCCAGGGGTATTGCCGCACAGGCTATTTTTAGAGTGGCACATTGGATGTGTTGTGCAACTATTAGTGCCCGTTGCAGGGCTCTTCATTTTTTCCCTTGTATGGTGCTGAGGTTGTTAAGGTGTTTATTTTTCTCTTGAAGTGGTCAACAGATCTGGTTTTGATTCTTTCAGCCACTTGCAGAGCTGGGCTGTGAAGTCTGTGGGATTGTGTTTTCTGGACACAGTCTAAAGGGAACAGTCCTGCACGTGGCCACTGAATTAGGATTAGTATAAGTAACTGAAGCAATGCAGCTGAGGTTTTCGGCTGAAGAGCTCTAACAACCTGTTGTGTTGCATAGCAGAAGATCTGCTACCTCAGGAAACCCCCAGCTTGTTTGGTTTTTTTAACGCCCACAGCAAACAAGCTGCTGTCAGACATTTTTACAGTTGTCATAACCTCTTTCTATGGCTCTCAGTTTCTGCCAAGGAGTCCTTTAAACAGCCACTTCAGCTGTTACTGCTCCCGTGATATACAGGAGGTCCTGTGAGAAGGTGGCAGCAGATCCCGGGCAGCTGGTGATCCCCTCCCATGTACCTGGGGATGATGACAGATGCTTAGTGATGCAGTGCAGCCTTGCAGTGGGAGCAGAGCTGGATGTAGCAGTTGACTGCTGGTTACATCTGTTGCTCCCTGGAGGAACAGAGGTAGCTTGTTGCTGGCTCCTTATTGCATTGCGTGAGTAGTGCGAAAACATTAGCAATGGAGATTTGCTGTAATGGTGTATTTAAGTGTGTCTCCGCTCTGCCAGCTTCACTTCTAATGCACTCAGTTAGAGAATGCTTTGGAGGTTGCTGCTAATGGATGAATCTTCTGGAAAACTGGAATTTTTAAATCAGATTGACACTTTGGAGTGAGAAGTATAAATCTAATGAGAGTATTTCAGCAGAGATTTGTAATTAGGAATGAATGGAGGGAATTTGTACATGCAGTCTGCAGAAGGGCACAATGGAAGGTGAAATTGCACCCTCTGTGCTGAATGAGGGATGAAAGCCAATGTATCAGTGTCATGGCATGACAGTGTAGAGAATAAATGATACTGTCACTGAGTGCTGCAGCAGGTATCAAGGGAATTCCACTCCAGTAAATTACATTACTTAGACAGACCTGAAGGCATTGTGTCTGAATGATTGGAGGGAAAAAAGGTTGTCAGCACAAAGCAGAAGATATTATAGAACAACTGGCTGCAGGGTTGGAAAGTGGTGTTTTTCTGATGTTTACCATGCAAAGCTCTTCAGATGCTTTTTGAATTATTTTTGGTTGAATTACGAATATATTGATGAAGCAATAATATTTTTGAAGTGGTGTTCAGAGTGGATACCAGCCTGCAGCAAAGGATTGAGCATGCACAGCTCCCAGATTTTAAGTAGGAACTGGTATTCCTCCAGGCTTGGGAAAAACCTAGTCGTGTGTTCCAGCTCAGGCAGTGATCTTTATGCATTGCTTCATTTGGCTGAAAATTTGCTTTTTGGGCTGGATTTTTGTTATAGATCAATTCTAGCATAGGTTTAAGAGGAGAGGAAAGTTGTTACTTTTGTCACTAGCAGTGTCTGGGGCTGTATGGTGGTGAACAACAGCAGGTGACAGGACACAAACTTTATGGTCTCATTTAGAGGCACACAGACAGCATGGCAAGGTCCATGGTTTGGATGGCTGGGAGAATGATGTCATGGTGGCAGTGCAGCAAAACTCTAGAGACTTTCATGATGCATGTGCTGGCACATCATATCTATGTGTTCCTCGCACTATTTTGCTCTTTGCTTACCCAAACCCACCTCTAACATTACCTTGCATTCCCCAGCCACAGTGATTATGTTGAGTGGATCAGTTATTTCTCGGCATTTTTTACTTTGCATTGACCTATTACATCCACCCTCAGAGGGGCAGTACCTCAGAGACAGGGCTTAACTGCTTCTCTGTCTCTGACTTTGCATGCAGACAACACCTACAAGCTCCTGTCATTTCCTAGTTTGCTCGTGGGTGAGACAACCCAGCTCCCACAGTTCTCCTAAACTGCCACTCAATGATAAAATGGCTTCTCCCCAAAGATCCTACGTTTCATTCTGTGGTGCATAATAAGCCCTGCCTGCTTTGGGACTTTCTGTAAAACTTCAGCAGACTTTGTATTGCTTAAAAACATATTTTTCCACTTGCCTACTCATGAAGAACATCACTGAAAGTGCATGCTGTAAATAATGATAAGGGAGCAGACGTGGTTTCTTCACTCCAAAACTGGATTCTCAGCAAAACCCACACGTGGCAGGATGGACATGCAGCACAGTTACATTAGCAGTCCTTAGCGTAGGCTTCTTTCTTGCCTGGAAATACCATTTCGAGTTGTCATGGCATTAACCAGAAAATATAGCCAAACTGAAGAATACTGATGCTGGGAAGGCTGTGGTTCAATGGCAATGGCCTGTCCTCCTCAGGATGCAGGATTCAGTCCTTACAGTCTGTAGCTGGAAACCACAGCATCAAAGCTACAAGCAGTATTAAAAAGCAGTGAGACCCCTGAAAGGGGCCTACAAGAAAGCTGGAGAGGGGCTATTCATAAAGGCTTGTGGTGATAGGAAGAGAGGGAACGAGTATAAACTAGAGAGGGACAGATTTAGGCTTGATATAAGGAAGAATTTTTCACCATCAGAGTGGTGAGACACTGGCACAGGTTGCCCAGGGGAGTTGTGGCTGCCCCGTCCCTGGAGGTGTTCAAGGCCAAGTTGGATGGGGCCTTGGGCAGCCTGGTCTGGTGGGATGTCCCTGCCCATGTCAGCGGGGTTGAAACCAGATGATCTTTAAGGTCCCTTCCAGCCCAAACTGTTCTATGATTCTGTGACCTGTGGAAAAGAAGATGCCCTGTATGAGATGGGATTCAAGAGTAGAGCAATTCATTAGAGAGTCCTGCTGGTAGCCAAAGATGAGTGGGTGGAAGCAAAGTGTAATTTGTATCTACACATTAAAACTGGAGTGATCCAATGTGTAGGACTGTGTCTGTTTGGATGAAAAGGGGAAT
This sequence comes from Cuculus canorus, assembly GCF_017976375.1. Taxonomy (NCBI): domain Eukaryota; kingdom Metazoa; phylum Chordata; class Aves; order Cuculiformes; family Cuculidae; genus Cuculus; species Cuculus canorus. The sequence continues at coordinate 22,749,242 of NC_071403.1, read as the reverse complement.
TATGATGTAAGAGGTGTAAAATTTGTCTTTAGACCATTTTCAGCATGGGAAAGTACTATGCCTACTTAAGCACCCATTTGTAGTATTAAAAATCTGCCGTTGCTCACTTCTCCAGTGGTATTTTATGTCAAAAGCTGGCTGCTATAACCAGCACCTGTGAAGTCATCAGGTTCATTCATGGGAGCGATGGATGCAAGACTGGATTTAAATGCTCTAAGATACCATGACTGCAAAAGTAGAGGGGAAGAAGGAATGACCAAACGCTATGCCTTAGGGAAGACTGAGAGACTGACCGGTATTGCTTTAACTGAGAGCGATATTGAGCCTGCTCAATCAGATCGGTATCCCCTGGCAAATGTATTTTGTTGTGTAAATGGCTCCCTGCTGTCCCAGAAGGCTATCGCTATCTCTTCATATCTTGCACAATGGATTTCTAAATAAATCAATCTTTGTGCAGGAAGGCTGTGGTTCAGTAAGCCCAGCTTGCTAACAAGTCAATGGTTTAAGCTTATTTCTCTCTGCTAGTGCCTTTGATAACACGGGACTATAAAGTTTGACATAGTAGAAACTTCTCTATAAACTCTGATTTGCTTGCCAGAAAGTCAGCCCATTACCGTTAATTCCCCTCTTATCATTAGTGTTATTAAACTGACGATTGATGTGTAAAAACTGCCATTTGCATGAAGTACCCAAAACTGCAGTAAAAGAGACTTTTGTTCTGACTTTGTAAGGAGAAAGGAAAAAAAAAAAAAAAAGCAAAATAACACTAGTTCTAACAGCAGAGATGTTCATATAAAGACATGTTCTGAACAATAAAATCGTTTATCCATATATGACATAAATACATCAGAATTTAAATAATGAGAGATCTTGTGAAATGCAGCAAAACACACACCACTGACATTGTGAAATTTCCCTTCTCTAAAGCCCTCTTCTGAGGGAAAAGCAGATTTACTTTTGCTTTGAAAATCCATTATCATAAGCCTTTTTTTAAAAAAAACCCACTTGTCTTAGTGCAATATTAAAGCAATTTTATACCCTAAGAACAGCTCTTCCGTAACATAAAGTGCAATCCTCTGTGTGTATGTAATTGCAGTTTATAATACTTCTCACGGTTCTAATTTCCCCAAAATTAAGAAATCCACTCACCTTTTTAGGCTTTTCTTTTCCTAATTATTTTTTTTCTCCCTGTTTTTCTTCCCCAAAAGATCCTTTTTTAAAAATCCCTTCTTGGGTGAGAAAAAAAGGTGCAGAACGCTTTCTGGATTCATTGCAAAACACTGACTGAAGGAAGCTTTCAAGAGTTTAGGTTAGAAAGTTTCTGCCTCTTTCAAACTGCTTGGGTGACAATGCTATTTTGGGAGGCAGTGCCATCTGCATGTTCAACCAAAAAATGGGGAAGATGTTTCTAGTTCTAGCATAGACTTTTGGGTTGATTCCATGTAAAGTTACCATCTGATCTTTGCTTGTGTTTGCCCCCTCTATAAGCTGGGGAGGCAAGGCCACTTACCTCTCCCACCTTCACAACTCCCAGGGGAAAGGTGTTCAGCTTGTGGTTGACAATGAGTGAGTGAGACATGGTTGTTCAGACCAGGCACAGTCTGTCATGACATCTGAAGTCATTAATTCATAGATTCATATAATGATTTGGATTGGAAGGGACCACGAAGGTCATCTATTCCAACCCCCCACAGTGAGCAGGGACATCTTCAGCTAGATCAGGTTGCTTAGAACCCCATCCAACCTGACCTTGAATGTTTCTAGGGATGGGGCATCTACCACCTCTCTGGGCAACCTGTGAATCTCATGAGGTTCAACAAGGCCAAGTGCAAAGTCCTACACCTGGGTCAGAGCAATCCATGGTTTCAATATAGGATGGGGGATGATGTGATTGAGAGCAGCCCTGCAAAGAAGGATTTGGGGGTGCTCATTGATGAGAAGCTCAACATGAGCCACCAATGCGCACTCACAGCCCAGAAGGCCAACCGTATCCTGGGCTGCATCAAAAGAAGCATGGCCAGCAGGTCGAGGGAGGTGATTCTGCCCCTTTATTCTTCTCTTGGAGTTGACCGCTATCCTCTGGGTGCAAATATCCAACCAATTTCTTATCCACCAAATCCATCTATCAAATCCTTATCTCTCCAATTCAGAGAGAAGGTTATTGTGGGGCCTGCGTCAAAGGCCTTCGAGAAGTCCAAATAGGTGACATCCATGGGTCTTCCCTTGTCCACTGAGGTTGTCCCTCCCTCATAGAAGGAAAGGAGGTTGATGAGACAGGACTTGCCCTTGGTGCAGCTGTGCTGTCTGTCTGAATCACCTCCCTGTGTGAATTCCTCCCTCTGTGTTCATGTTCATTTTGCAAGAGCTGTAATGAGGAGAAAAATCAATCAACGTAGAGTCCAACACCTGGCATGCTGCTGCAGGTGGCTGCTACCAGCAGGTGAAGAAGAAGGTGTTTGGAGGAAGCTTGGTTGGATTTTGTTGGAGGACTTGGGGTTTTTTTTATTTTTGAATAAGAAGGAGAGAGGACAAGTTTTCTGGGATTTTGTATGCTTTTAAGGAAAAAAAATAAAGAAAGAAAAGCAGAAGGTTTTGTGGAGCATAGATCATAGATCAACCATCTACCATCTAGTGCAAGCATAAGGGTTGCAGGAGCTAGAGAGGACAGTAAGACTGGGTGGAGAGGGATGATAGGAGTTGTAGGAAGTGCAGATGGGTTGAAGGAAGAGGTTGACATGAGTAGGAACAAGGTGGAGTCTATGTAGTATTTACTGCCATTCTATGGAAATAGCACAGAGGAACATGAAAACGCGAGAAGAGGTTACTGTAGTCCTCCGTAGGTGATGCAGACATTTATCTGAGGTAATAGAGATTTAAGTCTATGTTATATTGCTGGAGAATTTGCAAATGCATATGTATCATCATTACAATATCTTCCTGACTGGCAAAATGTTTCATCCAATCTCTGTTGACAGAAGAGATTGCCTACTGATAATTGCTTTGCTTAAGTGTCTGATAATGTGCCAGAAACGGGAGCATTCTCTGTTAGGTCATCTTTAATTATGCATGTACCACCTGTCAGCTTTAAATCTGGAGAGTATTAGTTTTCTCATTGGATTTAGACTAGAGAAAAGAAGGAGCCTTCAACAAGAGGACTAGGCTCTTGCAAAGAGTGTGCCTATGAGTGAGTTTCACAAGAAGTCTCCTCATCTTCCCTAGTCATGGATAATGCTGGTGGCACATGCGGAAATATTTGAAATATTGCCTAAGCTAGCTGACATAGTGATAGTTTTCACAAGAAGAGGATTTCAGACCATCTGTTGCGTTTCCTAGTTTTCCTTTTTCTCCATTGCAAAGGAAGAGAAAGCGCTGAGGTGGGGGAGGGTGCACAGCAAGCCGTGGCAGTGCTGGGAGGAAATCTCCCCCTGAAAGCACAGGATAAAACTAAGTCAGGCCGATGAAGACATGCCAATGTAATAGGAAACTGAGGGCTTAAAAAGCTGTAAAGCAATGAGGATGGGTGCTTTGTGGAAAACCTCAGTAGAGAGAGATGGTAAAGGCCTCTGAGTATATTAAATTAACAGGGTTGCCATTACTAGGCCTACTTATGGTATTAAAAATTACCTTGGAGAGCAAATCTATCTTTATTTGGGGTGGGGAGGCAGTAATTGTTTGGGAATAGTTGAAGGGATTTTTAGTTCGCAGGAGAATATTATCTGTTTATTTGGTACAGTAATAGATTTTAGGAATCTGCTGGGTTTTCTGGTCTCCTTTACTGCAAGGCCAGTCTGGAGAGCAGGGGAAAGATGGTTGTTCATCCTCTGAATGTAGCATTTGTACTGGAAAATAGGAACAGTCTTCATTAAACTTCTCACCTGCTTTTGGCAGAAGAGAATATGACTTGTTCTGTCAAATGTTGGTTCTGCTGCTTCTTGCATATGTATCCGAGTGGCCTGCGCTTCCCCCTCTCCGGGATTTTGGTTTTCCAGCTTCTGTCATCACTGCCTCAGCCTCCTTTAAAGAATTCCTCAGTTACACTGTTTAGCGGATGCTGATCATTTTTCCTGGTAATACCGTCAGCCAGTGCTATTTCTGAAAATCTGGGATTTGGAACAGTAGGTCAGTTTGTAAAACAACAAGAACAAGTGCAGAGGAACAGATGGCTCTGGATGCAAGAGCATGTTTCTATTCATCTCCCACTTGGCTTTTGCTGATGCTATGTCGTTGCACGAGCGTTTGAGGCTGTCATTTTGCACCAGTGAAGCAGTAGTTGCTCCTTTACTGCAAAGATTGGCCTATGGCCCTTGTCACATGCACCCCTCCACTCCTGTGGGGCTCCAGGACATACTACCTCCGCAATGCGTTTGCAATGTGCCTGAGGACGTGGAAAGGGTTTGGGAGACAAGTGGATTTTCTGCTTGGAAATCTGGCTGTGTTTTTCCTGACCTTTTCTCATTGCAGCTGTACTGGATGAAGGCTGCCTGGTTATTCCTTTGCTCTGGATCAGGTTGCCTGACTCACTTTACTTCGTTATTCTTATGTAAATGATGACAACTTCTTCATCCTCTGCTGTGCTGCAGGATTTTACTCAGTTCATAGACAGAATCCAGTTGATTCAGATTTGCTCACTTCTCTCTCTTTGCATAGTGGTTCCAGTAGCATAACTTGGATGCAATTGAACTTTGCAGGGATGAAATGGAAAAGTGTGGGGGTGTGCCATAACCTTTCTTTGCTCGCTCATGATTTATTCAGCCTTTCTTTCCACCCTCCTATTGCATGGTAAAAGGCTCTCCAGTGTAGCAGTGGTCACTAGAAGACACCTCTTTCATACAGGCTCCTTTGTTAAATACAAAAGTGTATGCATTTCATTATCCTTGTGCTACTGCTGAGCTGTGCAGCACCACTGAGCACTGCAGGAGATGTCCGTTCCAACATTTTGAGGGACAACCATACTTGAGTGAATGCCGTACTCTGCTTTTGTCTCGGAAAAATGAGGCAACTAGATGAGATTTAAGGATATCTTTGAGGATTTAAAAAATACTTACTTAAAACCAGACTTGAAATAATGAAGTAAAATTGCCAAAAAAAAAAAAAAAAAAAAAAGGAGAAGACAACAGCACGCCTTAGAAAGGATTTTTCTGAGCTCTTCTGGCTTGCAAGATGTGGTCACAGGAGGCTTCAGCTACCTCTCAGTTTCTCACAGGGACACTTGTTTAACATGTCTCTTGTAACATGTGATGTGTCGCTGCTTTTAGGCTTCACACTTGTTCTCTCTCATTCCACTCTTCTAAAAACACTACAATAAAACTTTTCCTATGTCACATTTAGTATCTGTTCTAGTAGAGACTTTATACAGAATTCATACTTTTCTTTCCGTAGCGATGCAGTAGTGCTTGGTAGTGAAGCTGGTGAAATTGAGAGCAATGTGTTTACATTGAGATATCTGACTGTATACACTGCTAATTTTAAGAGGAAGGGGAACCCTTCCTGGGATAATTAGTTTTGCCTTATTTATAGACACATCCTTTTGCTGAAGGACGTTTTTCCTGACTCTGAATTGGTTGTTGACTGCCAGTATTGCGAGAGTTCATTGTGAATCTCATGGTCCATGTGTGCTTATATATACACAGCACAGACAAGACAAATCCACGGAGGGGTAATGAAGGCAGCAATGCTAAACACTGTAGCAGTGCTCAGTAGCGAAGCATCTGAACAACCAACGTGGCCAGGTTCCATCTCCTGTCTAGGCTGTAACTATCAGGAAAATCACCTTGTCTTTTAACTTTTTCCAATCTGGACAAGTAGCCAAAGAAGTCAAGGTAATCATCTATTACCTACAGCCCTGGCAGTGCCACCACAAGCTCCTAAATGAGCTGGTTTGCCTGTACCCCCAGACCCACTGGTAAATAGAGATACGGCAGTACAAATGGAGATAAAATGCCCTTTCGAGGCACGGAGGCAAAGCAGTGTGTGGACTGTGTACGTACTGCAGCCAGGTTTTGCAGTCTTTCCACCGCAAGTCAGTTGGCAACACAGTACTGTAGATCGATGGTAAATACATGCAACCTTCTTGGAAAGTTCAAGTGGGCAATCAGAGCAAGGCAAGTGGTTGCTTTTACACTTCGGTTGCAGAGCGTTTGTGGAGGGATTTCAAGGAAACCTCTTGGTAGCAAGAAGCTGTTGCTGCAGTCATTCGATGAATGAGCTGCATAGTCGTCTTCTGCAGCTGGTGCCTCCTTCCCTGCACTGCTTAGTAAGTACGTGAGCATGCCGTTATCAGCCAGGCTTTGTTTCTTTTGTGTGTGCTAATATGCCAGTATTTTGTATTAGATTGAGTGAAAAGGTAAAGTGGTGATAAGAAGCCTTTTCCCTTCCCTTAAATAGGATTGATGACCACACCTTAACAGCATTCAAAGAAAAAGACATTTGATCAAAGGCTACCGGAGCCTCCCCTGAGATGCTGCATAAGGGCGTTTGTCCTGAAAATGATTTACCTTTACAGTTTTCAAAGCAGACATTCCCATTACAAATCCTGTGTTAGCTCACTGCAGTTAATATGCATACACACATATCAAAGTACCTCTCTGACTTCCCTCCACGCTGCTTCCTCCAACTCTCAACACGTGCCCAAGGGTGGCACGGCATGTCTGCACCGCTTCAGGTCCATTTCGAGGATGTTCCTCCAAAAGCACCCACTTTGTGTCCTTTGGTGCCCCTTCAGCTATGAAGGGGGCTGCTCTGCTCTCCAGGAGCACTGTTGAGCATTCTGCATAGGTCAAGCTTGAATTCCCTCTAGGCTGCCGCAGTGAATATTGCAGAAACTTCAGCGAGCAGGGGAAAGCATCATGCTTTTATGTGCAAGGGCTTGCCGGTTTGAATCACGTCTCTTGTGTTGTGGAGGTGAATATTGCTCTGGTTGCAGTGGGTTGGTGGAGTACTAGCAAGTCTCATTTACAAGGGGTCCTGGGCTTCAGTCTCATCTCATCTGTCACCAAGAGAAGGAATCTACTCTGACAACTTCTGCAAATGCGGTTTCACTTTTGTTTTTCATTCTGCAGCCGTGTCCTTTGTTTCTCAAATGCTGTTTGCATACAGCAGATTTGTGTGTGTGTGTTGATTAGTTTTAATTTCTTTCTCAACTACCTGATTTTTATCCAATTGCTTCCCCAGCATCCTGTTGTTAATTCACATAATATATGATAATGTGATGTGATATCCCTCCCTAGTTAGCAAAATGTTAGAATAGCTGTTGGCAGCTTCTGGAAGAGTAATTATCAAGTAGGAATTGCTCAAAGATGTGCACACTTGCCTAAGTAGGCATTTTCCAGCTGTCTGCAAGTTCAAAAACTAGTAGGGACTTTTCAGGCTCTAACATAATGTTAATTACTTGCTCCTAGAAAAGAACATTTACAAAAATGTGTAGCATACATTCAGGGCTGGTGTGTTTTGTTTCTTAACTTGGAAATTAACTGTAACAAAGAACAAAATTTTTACAGTCTTTGGTAGTCATTTTCCTGAGGAGGTAAGCCTTTTTTTTACAAGGGGATATCAAGCTCAAAGTCAAAATAATAAGCCACCTAAGAAAGTTCTTAGGGCTTTGTGTACATCAGTCCTCATGTCGCTGGGTGTAATGCTGTCTTGTGTGGGGATGGCGCAATGCAAACGCCTTTGTGTTGGCTGCCTGAGTCAGGATCCGCAGCTCCATAGGCATCCCTGGCATAGCCAAGGACATCAGCATTTCCTTTCTCTCTTTCTAATGTGTGGGAGTTTCTGTCCACGATGCTTTCTTTAGAAAGCCATTTGCACTGCTGTGACTCTGTTTTGCATGAAGAAGCCCACGTAAATCAAATATAGATGCACAGCTGTGCTAAAAGCCTCCTTTTTATCCACAGGCAGCTTTTGTCAGCCAGCTTTTATTTCTCCTCTTTCCTATTCTGTTGCTCCTCCAGGATCAGCCTGAGGGTGGCTGAATTTTTGTTTGCTCCCTGCTGTAAGGTGCAATGCGACGGAGAGAGGGGGCAGGCTGAGGGGAAGCGTACAACTAGTGCATTTGGACTGTTTGACAGTTTTATTTCAAGCTCAGGCTCTTGCCACCTCCGTAGCCTCTTCTGCTCTCTGCCTTTCACTTGACACCTCTTGTGCCTAATTCTCTAATTAGCTGGATTATCATCTCTTGGCACTGTATCTTCACCCACTCTCCAGCTTCTCACCAGTGATTATCTCTCCCCTCTCATCTCTTCTCCGCTCTGACACTTCTCCCTGTTTGCTTCTCTCTGTGCCTGTGACTTTCCCTCCTCTTGTCTTCCAAGGCAAGGACAATTTTCAGGAAACTTTTTTTTAGATGTCTCGTCCATTCACACTGCTCTTTCAAGTTCCTTGGCAGTCCTTCCCCACTCTTGTTCTGAGCAGCACAACTTCTCTCTGCCTCTTGCCTGCTCTTTTCTGGTCCCTCCCAGCATCCTTACATACTCGCTTTAGTGTGCAATGGCTGTATCTGCAGCTTCTTCAGTTTCTTTTTGCTCACTGAAAACACTGGAAAATAGCCACTCTTTCCCATGATTCCATTACCCCCTTCTGATCTCTGCCTCTCCACCCTTCTGAAGGCAGCAAAGGCAGGACTGGGCTCCTGCCCACTTACTACAGACCCTTCTCCTTTGAAACTTCTACACCCATCCCTCCTCCACTTGTCCTTCTATGTAACTCTTGATATGTTAACCCCCTGCCTTTTCAGCCTCCTCTTTCTCTGAGGTAAGCCTGGTCCTTTCCCTTCTTTTATCTTGGACCTTTCCACTCATCCATAATAACGTGATTTTTAGCATCCTTGATGTTGCTTCTGGCTCTTCCCCGTTCCTTCAACTTTTCACCATTGCCTCTGCACTGGTCCCATTTTGGAGTTTTTTTTCACACATTTCTATCCTCCTCTATTGTTACTAAAAACACCTGCACATTTCTCCTCTTGCTTAGTCCCCTTTTCGAAAAATTCCTGTCACATGCAGCCGAGAAGAATACTTGTGCATGTATGTACTTCAGGTGAGAAATGCATGGAATAACAGCTACAAATAACATTGAGTCGCCTAATTTGTACAGGGTTGAAAGAGTGCTTCCTCCTTAATATAAGTCTGGGAAGCTCTATTGATAGGACTGGCCTAAGGACCCTTTTAATAGAGATCATGTAGTTTTTTAATGTTGGAAAGCTGATGCCAGGCAACATGAGCTATTCCAGAAACATTCAATGATAATTATAGATATTTTCTACAAGATATTAATTACATTTAGTGCATATGTGTATATACACATATATAACTATGCACTTGCACATGTATATCTGTCTTTAAGACACTATATTGGAATATAGTATGCTGTGATGGAAAAGCATCACATTCATAACAAAATAGTAACTGTTCTGTATTTCATCAAGCAACAAGTCATTTGGACGTATAACAATACTGTGTCTTAAATTCTTGAAATAATGGTACAAATCTGTAGATATGCTTACCTGATCTTGATTTCTGATAGATATAAATTAACTGAGCCTGTTTCTACATGACTTGATTTGTGCTAATGGCAGAATCTTCATATAGCCTCCTGGCGGAAAATTGTCTCTTTCTTCCATGTACGTATGTCACTATGTGGTCAAGTTTGTCTAAAATGACTGGATTTGGTCCTATAGTACAATATTTTCATTCTTCTGACAGTCCAAGAAATACAGTACAAGATGTGCGGACTGATTTTTTTATTAGTATTATTTATTTTTTTATTGCAGCCTGCAATGTAGCTAAGGTAAAGTTAGGGTATGCAGAAGTTGAGGGGGAAGAAGTAAGAAGAAAGTATGCTTGTTTTTACATTGCGGACTGTTCTCTTTTACATGTATATGGAGAGACATCTCCCTGGCAAGCATCAGAGTTTGCTATATAGGCTCGTCCTCTTTTTAGCACAAAATTGCTGCAGGGATTGCAAGCGCTGGGAAGTATTGATTATTTCCTAGCATGCTATTTGTACTACCTATTTTAGTTAATAATTAGTACTGCTTTTAGATTAGTTTCATCTGAAATACTAATCAATGAGCTTATAGATTTCCCACTTTATATATAAACATGTCAGTCTCCAGCGAAAGACTTTTATTTTATCCCAGATTGTTTATACTGTATAATTATTAATCTGTAGTTTAATCTCCTTGTCTTCATGCTTTTATGGCTTGATCCTGCTTATTGCAAGGGATCTCAAATCTCATTAAAGGGCATGGATTAAAAGCACTCAACACCTTGCCAAATAAGTGGTGGAATTTGCCAGCTAAGTCCTGTTGCATGTAGACTTCTGAATGCTTCTCACTCTATGTGTGTACCAGAAATAGGACTGCCTTGTATCTTGTCATTTCACTCTACAAGGCCTGATTTTGAACTGTAGTAGGTTTGCCAGACTTCAGGTGCACAGGGTCACAGTTTTCTTGCTGTGATGTTCTCTCAGCCCCTGTTTGGAAAATCACCACAAAAGTGTTTCAGCTGACGGCAACGTAAATAGGAAAATATATCTTGAAATTATGTATGTATTTTCCGATGTTCCAACATTTTTTTGAGCTCTTTTAAAGCTCTGGTGCCCCCATGCTGTGGAGCGAAACCATGAGATCTTAGCTGGAGAGTGGGTTTGGGGCCACAGGTGCAGTCATTGCTGTTGCTATTCCCATGGCAATCCATCTGACCAGCCAGAAACTTTGGAAAATAAAGCCCAGGGCAGCTGATGGCTTCTGCTGCCTCAGAAATCTGGTTTCTGACAAACCAGGGGGACCTGCAGAGCTGTGCTCTGCTCACTCCATCTTTATTTGGTGCAGCACTGCATACTGTTCAGTTGTGGTTTTGCAGACCAGTGATGCCAGCAGCACTTGGGAAGCAGAAATCTCATACTTCTTGCTCTGTTCCTGACTTGAGCGGGCTCGAGGGTCAGGTTGCACAATGGCACTTTTAATTTGTTTAAAGTAAGGGAATTATGCACAAAAGCTGTTAAAAGAATAGAAGGTTGTCAAGTCAAGTAACAAATGTTATAACATCACCTGCTCAACCTTCAATTGGATCCTGTGTGCATGAAAATTTGACAATCTTTAATTGCATGTCTTCAAGATCTATGGAGAATATAGCTTCTCAGTTCACATCAGAAATAGCACACAGACTTTTTTCTTCTTAGAAAAGAAGCATTTGCTTGTACATCAAATATCTTATAAAGATTGTCCATACCATGGGTATGGGGTACATTTTATCAGACAGACAAAGCTTCCATAGATCACAGTTGCCTGAAACAGCCCTGAGCAAACCCGACATGGTCCTGAAGGTAGTGTAGCAATGGTGATTGCCACTATGGGGATAAGGTCTTCATGGATTTAGTTTGTGTTACCTTCAGATATGGTACAGTCAGGTGTCCTGGAGCATCTATCCCCTTGTGAAAGGAGGAGGAAAGCAAAAGGCAGGAGCAGATTGCAGTCAGCAAACTGCTGAGGGTGAAGAACAGCTTGGGACTGTGGGGTTCTCCAAGCTATGGTCTGGTTTTGGTGGCCTGTCTTTCCCTACCAATAGTATAGTCCCCTTGAAGACAAATGAGCAAATGGAGGCTGTAAACTAACCACAGAGAGATATAGAGACATCAGTGAATACTCAACCACATAAAACAGTGTTATGGTGCTTTCAGTATATGTAAATCTAAGAATACTCACTTTGTACAAGAATCACATTGTTTGACTTTGTAGTTCTTATAATTACAGGAGTGGCATTGGAGAGAGTGACACACGAGCAGTAATCCAAAACAGTTTCAGTGGGACTGGTTCTCTTAAAAATGGTCTTGAAAATAAAGGTTTACCACTTGTTGCATGAGAAAATGAAGGAAGAAGGGAAGCAAGTTTGTCAAAAGCTATTTCTGGACAGTCTTAAATAATGTGAACCATGGGACCTCAAATCCCATGCGGTGACCTTGTGCAAGCATAGTACACCTACCAGGAGATTATGAATTAATGCATGCACCATACTGAGAACTGGAAAAGATGTTTTCCAAAGTTAGAACATGTTGTGTTAGCATAACATTACATTTAAAGTAAAAAGCATTGAACACCCTGGGAATTGTTGAAGAATATTCTGCCAGCTGCTCAAAATTATGGTTTTACACTCCCATAAATAACAAAAAACGTTACTCTAATGAGAAGCTGTTCTGGTTCAATGAAGAAGTAGAAGTTATAATAAAACATTAATTGATCAAATATCAAAAAGAAGGGAAAATAGAAAAGGCAGAAATGTTCCCTAGATGGTTTTTGTATTTGAAACAATGGAAGAGTATGTGTCCATCCTCTGTAGTGATGAGGAAAGAAGAGAAAGTTTGCTGCTTATAACAAAGGAGGATCTGAGACAGGCAGGAGTGGTTGAAACTAAACTTTTTCACATCCTGGTAACTTTTACGTCCAGGAATCTTAAAGGAGGGAGCGCTGAAAAGCTCTCTTAAGTGGCTGTTAATTTATAATAAATCTTGGGAAAGGGGAAATTCCAGAAAACTGGAGGGCTGCCAACTGTATTTCCGATATTTCAAAAAGATAAAAGGGATGTCCCGCGGAACTGAAGGCTGGTTTAGCTTGACGTCAGTCCAGCGGAAAATAGCGGAACAGCTATTTCAGGATCTGTCAAGAGAGAAGACTTGGAGGCTAAAGGTATAGATAATTCCAGTAACAGTTCAAGAGAAAGCTTGTCAAACAAACTGCTGGGATTTTTGCTCTGTCAGGATTGCAGTTTTGTGTGATAAAGGCAACTGTTGATATTGCCTTTAGGAGGCCAGATTAGGTGGTCCTTTCTGCCGTTCAGGTTTGTGAACCGTAAAAGGAAGGCCCTGAGATTAAAACTCCCGTGGCAGAGTGCACTTATTCAAACAGAAATAACCAAGCCACTCTGTTTCCCTGGGATAAAGCATGGCTTAGTTTTGGAGTTTGCGTGTTAATCTCCGATTTGATTTTATTTGATGGCTTTTGCAGTTTTAAGCGTGTTGAATACCTTGTAGTTCTATGGAGGCAAAGAAACCAAACAAATTTCAAAAAGCTGTATGAAAACCTCAAATAGTAATATAAGTATCCTCAAACAAAACTAAAAATTCAAGTTCAAGCCTTCCCAATTTTAATCCCTTGTTCTTTACTATGACAAAGAAGCTTTCATAAGCTCTTCTGGATCTTATAGGAGAAGAAAAGCTTGTCTGTGCCTTGTGCTGTCTTTGCAGTCCTCCAAGAAACTATAGGTGCAGATTCTATGCTGGCTGTACTAAACCCTCATAACCAGGACCCACATGAATCCAGTCTTTTCTTTCTCTGTGGGTTCCTTTAGGCTGTGGTTGCACTTAGTCAAAATGCCCATTTCTGTCTCATATCCTCTCCACTTTCCCCGACTGTGGCTTGGTAGGTGTTGGCAGCAGAAGTGATTGCTTTCCATGCGCCTTTAGCTGGGGGATAATTTATTGTCTGCAACAGGAAAGGAGTTTACTTCCAGAATAAGGGCCAGCCCATGGATAAAGGGACCTGTAAATAGGAATCTAAGCGTGTGCCAGACTCTGAGGGTAAAGAGAAGACGTGCAATTCTTGCTTAAACCTTCCCATAAAGAAATGGTAATTCTCACATCCTTGCAGGATCAAAAACACTGTCGGAAACCCTTGCTGTAATCCAGGTATCCCCCTGGCACTTGCTCTGAGAGTTTCTAAATAGTCATTTCAGTGACCTTCTGATCATTTGATGGTTAGGAAATCATGTGAAAATTGTTTTTTGCATGTGTTGATAGGCTTTCCAAGGTTCAAACCTGTAAATCTGTGGATCCTTATGCAGTAGTCACTAGAATTTATTTATTTATTAATTTATTTTTTAGATTAGTAAAAATTTATGATTTAACCGTAAGGAAACTTTTTTTTTTCCTTCAGCGCATATGTCGTGAAAGGAGAACATTATTGTTGGTATCCATTTGATTGTGGAAAACACCGCACAAGCACATAGTGGCCCAGTCTCTAAGGGGAAGGTGACACTTGTATTCTTTCCCAAGAGCAGAAGGTGCAAAGTTATACCCGACGAAATTCTGTCCCAAATTTAACCCAGTGACCTACTGCATGCGTTGTTGCTCTTCACACATTAATCACAACAGACGTGTTCCAAAGGACATGCCAGTCTGTGTCCCAAGGGGACATGAAGGATATTCTAAACAGCTGCTAACTTGCGGCAAAGATGAAGAGCTTGCATTTTGGGGGGGGGGGGGGGCGGGGAGGGAAGCAGATTTTTCCCATAGCAGCTATGTAGTATGACAGGAGAATATGGGCTTTTGTTGGTTTTGCAGCCTTTACAATTTGAGTCAGCCATGCTTTTGGCCATACACTTCCATGTAGACGGAACTTCTTCCACCTGTCTTCTGCAGACAGGCTGGAAAAGCAATAAGTACAGCTTGAGAACTGAGGAGAAAATTAACTGGTAATTCTGAGAAAGAAGGTTTTGGTTCTTCTCTGGAAAAAAAAAAAAAAGATGACAGAAAATGCTCATTTGATAGCAACCAAAAAAATTCAAATACAGAGCTTCAGCATTGAACAGTATTGCAATTTTTAAAGACTGGGCTTCCTTCAGAAAAAGCATAGGGGAAATGAGTAGCTTTTAGTCAGATGGCATAATCTTTCAAGTGAAAAGGCTGCTAAAAGGAGTAGAACAGCACTGTCGTTCATCATTTGTAGCTTCCAGACACTGGTGGTATTGTCTTAATTTCAGTCTGGCCTTTATTCTCATAGTCATATTAGTAAAAGAGATTTCAAATACAGAAACATACGTTTTACTATCCCAAAGTATTATCATACAGGCAGGTAGCCTGGATACTTGATTACTTGACCAACCATTTATATACTTCAGCAATTTCATCATCTCATATGGAATAGTAGTGCAAATTATACACCCCTAGAGGTACATATAAATTATTTAAAAGTTTAGGAAAAGGAGGAAAATGGTATCACAATGTCACACCTCAACAAAAGCCCCCAAATTCTGATTTAAAGTAAGGAAGGCAGGGCGTAATCCGGTGGGTCCTCGCCAGTATCTCCATCCTCCATTTATATGGAGAACTTAAACCTTTTCAGAGAGCTCACCAAACTGGAGGGCAAGATGAAAACAAATCACTAGTTCGTTTTCCCCTCTCTGATCCTTAATCTGGCCATCCAGCTTATCCAAAAGTAAACCAAAAGGTTATGTCTTTTCCTCAAGGTCCTGAAACCACTGACCACTTCAGAAAAATAGAATATGTTTTTTTGTTTTGTTTGGTGGTTTCCTGGCACTGTTTCAGTGTTAGGCATTCCCCATTCTACTTTGAATAAGCTATTTTGAGAACAGACTTTGTTCCGGTCCCCTTCACCATAGCCAGCTACTGTAAAGAGCAGTGTGAAAGCCATGAGAAGAGACTTTCTTGGGGAGGAGTTCTTCTGTGTTTCTCACTTTCCATGTACATACATGTCATTCAAGTGGGTTGTGAGAAATAAGGATGAGGATAGACGACAGTTTTTCTGTTGTTTCTTCTGTTTTCCTGCCTGGTCTATGTTTTTCTCCACCCCATCTACTATGCCTTTCTCCTGAAGGCATCACCATTTATATTTAAAGGATGTTGAAAGTTCGTGTTAAACTAAATCTGACTTACTGAGCATAGGGCAATTAGTAGTATAATTACGTAATATTTCCTGAGTCATAAAAAGATGCATGTGTATGCTTTGCCTACTAGACCTGTATAGAATGTATGCGTCAACGCGTGTACCGTGTGTAAACATTATTTGCATGTTAACTAAAGTCCCTAAAGACTGCAAGCTATAATTACTTTGTTCATCTGGATTAGTCTCTCAAAAAATAATAACAACACAACCCTCTGAAGTCAAGAAATAGGTTTTATCTGTATGTGGAACATAAATCTATTTGGACTCTTCAAAGCAGCCTCCTGTGGGAATCCCTGCCTCCTATGGTACCAATCTCTGAACAATCTGAAGCACAATTTCTTTAGAGTAGATGCCCGGGGTTTAAATAAACATTCATCATGGGAGCTATGGGCATCCTGACGCTGATTCAGAGAAACAAAACAAAACCCCAAGGTCCATTGCAGAGATGAATCTATAGTACATTTCTGTTCGTGTGTGCAATCTGCCAGTAGTGAAATCATTGTTAAGTTACCAAAATGCTACAGACAGAAGTTGTACTCAGCAGTTCTGTTTAAAGGTCTGCAGGATCAGAGTCCCTCTTTTTTTTCCCCTAATCTCTGTCCAGTTGTGGGTCTAGATCCAGTAAGTGACTTTTGAAATGGGACTTAATTTCTACGTCAAAGCCTGTGTGCTGTGATGACATATAAGCTGTGAAAAAGCAGACATTCTACAGCCTGGAGGACACGCCCTTATTCCTGTTGGTTTAAGCTAAGGAATGAATATCCATTGTTGTTGCCTGTACTTTGAAAGCATGTTACGTCTGCCATATAGAAACATGGCTCATGGCCCAGCTCTACAGCCAGCCCAGGTGCTGATGCTTCTGCACACTGCCCACAGTGTAGGTCACCAGGAACCAGTTTGTGGCCCTTGAACCGCATACAGATGTTTAGCAGTTCAGAGGCTGCACCCTGGGCTGTGAGAACACTTGCTGTGTTGGAGCCATGAGTCCTCCTCAGCAATGTGAGTCCTGCCTTTAGGAGAGTTACCAACTGTCTATAGGGCCCTGCGCTGTGCCCAACCAGACCTGTGTCTGTGGAGAGCCCACAGTTAAATCCTGTCTCGAGTTTCTTAGCTATCCCCCTTTCCACTCATAGCTGAAATGAAGCGTTTACTTTGAGGTGGTAGGATCAGATGTACCCTCCATCGCGGTCAGCAGCAATGCATGTCTACAGCTGCCATCCAACATCTTTTTGATTTGGCCACGTATCTTCTGCTTTAAAGCAGAATTTACTTGAACAGTGTGAAAAGCTCATTTCTGAAGGTGTTCTTGCTAATGGCCCTGGCACCCACAGTATGTTGGCAGGAGGCAAGCCCATGTAGCCCGGCAGCCTGCCAGTCTATTTTCAATTATCTGGGGTGCTCAGAGAAGAAGACATTAATATTGCTGAGGATGACATAGCAAATTACTACTGCTCCCTAACCTTTTTAAATTGCTAACACTGTTGTAATCTGTAATTACAGAAATCAGTGTGAGAATTGTGGCACAGTATAATTATCTTTCCTGATACTTTATTGCTGTATGAATTATTAATCAAAATCAGTCTTGTATAGTATTTGCAGCAACTAAGAAGAATAATGTATAATTAAATTTCATTATTTCTATTTTTGTGCTGGTGTTTTATGATGTTGTAACTGATAATTAATTGGTTAAAAATTCACACAGTTCTTGGGAGTTTCATATGACTATGACTGCTTGGTATTCGGCATTTATTAATTGAATAATGGGCTCACTGAAGAGACCTTTGTATATAGTCTTCTGTCATTACAGTGAGCTCTCAAAAATGGTGAATTAATCATTAGGCCTTTCAATAGTTTCTTTTTAAAGGGAAGCAGTGACAATATAATCATATCCTTTGTTGTTATAGCTATAATTGAGAGATCTTACTAACCAATTATAAGGGTGGTCATTTTAAGACCTCTTAAGTATCAGTTATTGATAAATTTCTTTAAAACTCAAGTGTTCGCTACACAGAACAGGGCTTTTCAAAGAAAAAAAAATATTAGGGGATGGGTAAGGAAGCCTGGAAAATTATTTTCCTCCCACTTGCCACTTAAAAACAGTGCATGTTTATCCTTAAAAACTGTCAAGTCTGATCTGCTTTTTGCTGCCATTTGTCAGAAGTACTGTTTCCTCTCAACTTTTTCTTTAGCATCATTCTCCCCATTTTTTTCTTAGTACCTTTTGCTAAATTGATAGGGACAGGGGGAATAATAGAAAACCTCACAACAAAAGAGTATTTCTTCCACACTCTCTGCATCCTATTAAACAGAAATACTGTCAGGCATTTACAAGTAAATCTGTGGTGCAGACTCTCCATCTGTCTCTGACCATAGAGCCATAGATGCACTCAAGCTGAGCTCTTTAAGGTATCCCTAAGTGTCTTTTTTTAACTGTTAGTGGAGCTGACTGGAAGAATGTAAACTGGAACTAAAAATAACCCCAGTTCGTTATTCATCCTCTCTTAACATGATCAGGAGAAAGCTGGGAGTCACCTTGTATAGCAGGATATAATGCAAACTCTAGCTTAATCTTCCAAGCAAAACCTGCAGTTCATCTTATACCGGGTCAGGTGATTCCTAAATGAGAAAACACGCACTGTTTTCCTGTTGATTTCCATACTAAAATGTAGCATTGCAGGCATAATCAGGAGATAGTGATAGACCTTTCCAGGCTTCACTATGACATTTTTGGGAGTCCTCTGTGCACTGTTGTAGATCTGGTGTCCTGCTTACACTTCCTGGGATATAAGCGAGCTTTTGTTTCATGGAACAAGACAATGCCTTTAGGCTCCTTTTTCCCCTGTCCCCTTCCTTGCTGGTGTTTTGCCATGGAGAAGCTATAAAGACACTTCCACTGCAGTCTGAGTACCTTTTGTCTGTTGAGCTTAACATCTGATGGCTTCTCATGTCCTAAACCCACCACTCCACTGGAGCCAGTGGAAGCCAGAGCCCCTGGTGACAGGGACACCATATCTAGTCTTTGGACTGACATTTTCTGCTGCTGGCCCTCACCAGCTTGGTCCCATGCAACTTCAGTGCCTGTTTGAGAGAAGCAGCATGCCCATTGCTCTCACAAAGTGATAGATTTGTGGTTTCATCTGTGTTGACATCCATCAAATAATTTGTTTCTGACACTGTGTTTAGTAGGTCAGGAAAGACAGATAATACATATGTGTTCCTCTGCCCAGGCAGTTTGTTGTTGACCAGCATGCTGGACCATGTCAGTATTCATCCCATGTAAGCTTGTACCCTGAGTAGTGTGGCCCTGGATATTATTATTAGAAATGACTAATCCTTTTACAATTACGGTAATTCTTCGCACCAGTAACATGCAGCAGTGGTTAGTTGTACATATGGTTTGTTGCACTGACTGCGAAATCTCTCAGGAAAAGCAGAACAAGCATCTTCCTAGGAGTATGGGGTACTGTTTCAGTTCATATCTATGGTCAGGAATCACAGCTCTTCTTTTTACAAATTCTCTGTTTGTCTTGCTTCTTTTACTTGAGTGTCCTCTTTTATTTGCAGCACTAGAAACAATAAATAGCAGTGCTGCTTTGACCTTTTAATTTTGAATTATATGTATAGCGTTTATTGAATTGATCATACATGTTGAGGAGAGCTTTTTCTCTTTCCTTGCCAATAATCTTTTTTCATTGTTCTACTGAGGATTTCTTTTCTCCTGCTTCAGCATTAGTAATCAGATGCAGATGCTGCACAACAGTGTACTACAACAGAATTAACTTAAAAATATGTCTCCTTATTGAAGTATTTCTCTCTCTCTAAAATCTGTCTCTAGATGATGACAGTCTGTCTGTCTCCAGTCTGAGGTTTTCATGAGAGATTCCAAATTCAGATTGAGATTCCAAGTCAATGAGTCACTGTTTTACTGTGATGGTGGTCAAACTGCAGCAGGTTGCCCAGAGATGTTGTAGGGTCTCCATCCTTGAAGATACTTAAAGCCTGACTGGACACAGTCCTCAGCAGCTGTCTCTAGGCCATCCTTTGAGTAGGGAGGTTGAATTAGTCAACATCTAGAGTTCCCCTCAACCTCAGCCATTCTATATAATTACATTTTTTCCTCTGATTGCCATTTGTTTGTAACAGAGGGCCCAGGATTTGGTGTGTCGCCTTGTTAGTGACTAATTCTTTTTTATATTAAGTCTTTCTGAAATTCCCAACAGTCTCTACTACCTTTGACATTTGATATGTTTTCATCAATTTCAGTCACGAACTGTGGACTTCTAGGTCACTAATCAATGTAAGATCATCTGATAATTTGTGTTGGAAAGGCCCTCAGGAGGTTCCTTGCACAACCTCTTGCTCAAAGCAGATCAGCCTTGAGATCAGAGCTGGTTGCTCAGCACTATATCCAGTCTGATCTGAAAACCTTCTAAGGTGGAGATGACACAACCTCTCCAAGGAACCTGTTCCTCAGCTTTTCCTTGTGTCCAGTCTAAACCTCCGTTGTTTCAAATTGCTCCATTGTCTGGCTTCACTTTCTCGAAGACCTCCCTGTAGGAGTGGCAGGATGCTGTTAGGACCCTGGTACACTCGAGCAGCCTCCCATTCAAGTACTGAGTGTATCCAACCGTACTTTACCTTCAGAGATCTGACAAGCTTAGGTGTGTTCCATGATGTGAACCTAGGCAGATATGAACCGGTACTGCTGCTGGTTTGTTTCTGGAGGAATTCCACTGCTAACTTGCTGAAAATTGCCCCTGCATCCCTTCTCTGTTGAATACAATTTGGCCTAATTAATTTCCAGTCTGGTTTAACTTCTCACCTTAAGACAGCTGAGCTTCTCTAGCAGCCTTTTATAAAGGTTTTGTCAAAGGATTTCTGAAAGTCAACACTAATTACACGTACCAGTATTCCTCACTGCTAATTTGACACACTTCAGGAATTATAATAGAGCCCATCAGAAACATGACTTCCCCTTGGTGAAGCCATGCTGCTTTGTCACAATGATAATTTGCCTGGTTAAGTGTTCCGTAGCTCTGCCACAATTGAGATTTACCTTTCACATAATTAACCCAGTTCTGATGCAGGACTTTCTGGTCTGCCATGATAAAAGTTTCTCTCCCCTAATGTTTCCCTTTAAAAACAGACACCACTTTGCCTGCCCTCTATCCTTGTGAGCCAGAAGCTGGTTTTATTTTTGTGATAGGTGATGTATTTTTGGTAGTGGCTCAGGCAGTTTGTTCATAAGTTCTTGGAGAGTTCTGAGGGAGTGCCAGCCAGCAGAGACAACATGCTGCGAACGAAAGTGATTTGGGTGTTCCATGAGCAACATTTTTGGTGTGCTGAGGTTTTGTGTGCCTGCTCCACACTACCCATGCAAGAGAGTTCAATGGCATCTCCCAGGAGTCACTGTGGAAGGATCATGTAAGCAATGTTCCAGTACATTTTACTGCAGTTGCTGGCCTTTACCAGCAGCATTTTTGGCAAGGTTTCAATGGTGCTTTCCTTGCCCGCAATAGTTCTTGCCAGTTTCTGGAAACTTTTGTTTCAAAGAGGCTTTTTCTGGCAGTATGGTGACCTATATGCAAACAAATGCACAGCATGTTCTTTTGAGCCAGGGAAAGGCTTGCTAAGATATTCTGTCTTCAGTTTGAAGAAATACCAAGTGCGTAACAATGATTTCCATGAAGAAGTTTCTGCAAACTCAGCATAGTACTGAATTCAGAAAAAAATTACATGGTTAGAATTAACACTGTATAAAAGACTTCCAGCCTGGCTTGCCTTAGAGTTAATACCTGATCCCTGCTTTTCTCTTCCAAGGAGAGGGGGAAAAAAATGTCAAATTTTGTGAATTTTCTTGCTACTACATGCCAAAGCCCTATGGCAACATCTTCTTTTTGGCACCCTAAACCCTTTCCCCATGAAAATGAACAGTGCAGGGTTTCACCATCTTGCTCCTGTCCTGCAGGATAAAGCTTTCTTGGAGAGGAAACACCTCATGCCTGAAGGTCATTCAGGCAATGGCAGATCATGGAAAAGGGAAGACCGTAAATCACTTGACTTGAAACATTAAAAGCTGATAAATAGGTGGTCCTGAGCTGCAGCCCAGCCCTGGCTTCCCTGTGCACAATACAGGGCTTGGGGCGTTTCCTGGAGCAGCAAGGGACATGGCCAGGGGAAATCTATGTCAGGCTGAGATTGCAGCCACTGACCAAGGCATCCACATGGACTCTGAGCAGCTGCAGGAAGGGGTATGGTGTGAATCCGCTTTCAGGAAGCCCCTGGAGTCACAACAGTAGCCTTGGGAAACCATGGCAATATATAAGCATCTGGGTGGTGGTCCTTTGCAGGAGCGGAGGGTGCAGTTTACAGCCCCAGCATGTCCGTACCACATTGGTCGGGTTTCCTAGCATAGAAGGCAGGCTCACTCGCCAGCGGGGAAATACACCGTGGTATTTTCAGCACTTCACAGGGCATGTAATGATTTTTTTCTAAAAAAATACACTTGGTGAGAGCTGTAGTTAAAAAGTGGGAAATTACTAATTAGCAACCAAGTAATTCAGGGTTTGATTCACACAAATTGCACTATTACTGTAAAAAAAGGATTGCAGTTTCAGGCAAACAGTGGTTTTTTGGTTGTTTTTTTTTTAAAAAAAAAAAAAGCCACTGAAAATATAATTGATGTTCTGTTCATTACCTGCCAGGTTTCAGGTTTCTTGTACATTTTTTCATCATCTGAGACATTACAGGCATAAGATGTGCCTGGAAAAAAAAATAAAAAAAAATTAAGAACGCTTTCCCCTTTGCACTGTAATTTGCAACTCTCAAGTTTTCCCACTAGGTTGTTCTTGTAAACTCTTGCGTTTCGTAGCACGCAAGAGTGACCACTTAGAACATCATTATAACACTATCGTTAGCATCAGAGTTCAGTTATACAGAAAGCTATGAGTGGGATGAGCTAAGTATCATTTTCTCTTTTACCTTACTGTAGTGCTAATAAAATGATTGTTGTCAATTCTTCTCATTAGTCTCAATTCATGAGAAAAAAAAAATAGAATGAATTCTGTCCTCATTAAGGAATCCTACTGACGGCACACAAAAATCCTGTGTCTCTCTCTTACCCAGATGCAGATCAATAAGCAGGTTTGTATCTTCTCTCTAGATATGAGGTTGGTGAAGGGCCAATGAATGTTAGATTGATTGGGTTTTCTTCTGTTCATGTAAGCCTTTTGGCTGGGTACTCAAGAGTGTAGCCTGAGTCAGCAGTAAACACTGCGAATACCAGTAAAAGAGAAGCTGTAGGCATCCCAATAGGAATTCCAGTAATATTTTATTTTAGAGAGTCATCATAGCTGCTAACTTAAAAATACTCCTAGAAAGATGGGAAGATGGATTTATTTTTGAGAATTTTAATAAATAGTTACAAGTACATACTTGTACGAGTAACAAATTGGTCCTGTTAAGTCCACTTTTGTCTAGATTATGAGTATATTTTCAGTGACACTGTAGGAAAATGGTACCTTTATTTGAATGCATGGTAAGAGAAATAGTTTGAAGTCATGTTGTGTCTACTTGTGTACCTGTATATTGTGCTAGCAAAGGAGAATGCTGCAAAGAACCCAGTTGAAAAGTAGCAGAGGAGGAATTTTACTTCAGCTTTCTACAGTGGTCAGGTGTTTGCAGTGCAGCAGTATTATCAAAATACCCATCTGCTGCCCTTAGCCCTGTACACCTCTGAATCTTATGTCTTAGAAGATGAGTTTTGTTTGGAAAAACAGTTCCTTAAAGTTTGTGTGTTTGCAAGGCTTTGATTTCAGGAGCAGATAGAATACATACAAACAATCCTTTTTCCCATGTGAGCCTTAAAACAAGTGTGTTCAGTTTGTTTTGGGGCACGTAGTGCATTCAGCATGGTCTTTTACAGTTTTGTACAGAGAAATTAAAATGGCAAAATAATTCAAAGAGGGTTCAATCTGATGCTAGGCAGGTAGTTTTGGGCAAGAGAAGAATTACTTCAATGTGTCCAAGTGCAAAGAGGGGGTTCTTGAGGTGCTGGTTGTTGGAGGAAGCTGACCCACCACAACTGCAAGTCCCAATTCCTGTGTTCAAATGGTTGAGGCAAAGGCAAGTGGTTCAACAACAATAGTTGTTGCAGAAATTGCAGAATTGTAGTCAGGGAACTTTCTAGCTCAGAGAGTTGTAACAGGTGTCTTACATCCTTCCAACCTCTGCTCTGCTGTCAGGAGAGGAAGACTTATTTGCCCCAGCACCCACATGCTGCCCTGCTACCCGGGGCTGGATGTCCACATGAGTTTGGGGGTTTTCTTAGGTTTGTGGGTCTGGAATACAGAAATTTCTCTTTTCTGTAAATGACATTAAACTGCTGCTGAAGGTGTGTTTCTTTAGCCATGCCTGGAAGTTAATTTCGTCTAAGCCACTAAATATCTTTCTCTCCCCCTTGAGGCTTAAAATAGCTCTAATTCTGGTTGAGAGATGAGATCACTGTAGTTAGTGGCTTGTCTTCGTCAGGTACAGTTCAGCCTTGCCTTTCACTTGAGCAGAGATCATCAGTATAAACGTGCAGCACTGCCTGTCTGCTGGAGAACAGGCTGGGGTTTTGACTGTTTTTTTCCTTAATCTGAAAATAACAGAAGAAAGCACAAAGCCTGTTTTTCACTATTAGAAGACCCAACAGTCACCCTTGCTTTTTTGGCTAAAATCTTCTAAAATTTCCCATGTCCCCACGTTATTGCCTCTACTAAATTTAGAACTGTAGATGCATAGTAGGTAGTCAAAGGACAGCACTGCGCAGTCCATCTAAATTTTATTTTGTTTTTTAGGGGGGAAGTCAAGGGACGGTTAGGTAATTGAAGCATGACAGAGTAAAAGCCAGTGGCAACAAATGCCCTTTCCAATATCCTTCCTGAGCAATTTGGTCAGATTTAAGAATTTGTATGGTGCTTGGCTATGGTCCCAAGTTATCCAGAAACTCAGCAGCATCCCACCATGCCAAATTTGCCCAGTGGCTGTGTTGCTCCTCACCACCTTGTCTGTGTTTTCTTCCTCCCTTCTCTTCTGCAGGGTGTGAACGGCATGTCTGTGGATGAGAAGAGTGACTCCCCCATGTATGTGTATGAGTCAACGGTGCACTGTACCAATATTCTCCTCTGCTTAAATGACCAGCGGAAGCAGGACATTCTCTGTGACGTGACGCTGATCGTGGAGGGAAAGGAGTTCCGCGCCCACCGGGCTGTGCTGGCTGCCTGCAGCGAGTACTTCTTGCAGGCTTTGGTCGGGCAGACGGAAAATGACCTGGTGGTCAACCTGCCGGAAGAGGTATGGTATGTCAGTGTGCCCCTGCCATAAACATGAGCCCCCTCCTTCACACTCGGTGAGGAAGGACTCTGCAGTCCGCTAAGGTTTTCAAGGGGAGCATGTCATGGGTGTCAATGCCTGCCCCAGGTCAGCTCCAGATGTGGTTTTTATGTTTGATGGGTTACAAATCACTGAAGGGTGAACACGTTCACACTGACCTTCCTCACCAGCAGTAAGTCCTAACAGTTACGATGACAAAGCTTTAAGATGCTTTGGCTTGCCTTTGCCACTGCTGCTGAGGGAGTCGTACACAAACACTTAATTACCATAGCTTCTTTCAGGGCATTATCAGGACCCTGATATTCTTCTGCTCTTCTAGGCAGGAAATTTGATAGGGGTGGTTTGCCTGCTAGATGGAGGTTATCTGAAAAATCACTTGAGCTGTTATATTATTGGGAGTCTCACTTATATCCACTCCTCTCCAGCAGCTCAAATCCTCATCCTCCTTTTTCCCCTCTCCTGCACCTCATTCAGCTTTGTTTCCTCTTGCCTCCTCTCATGCCGAGTTTGGCATTTAACTACTTCAGGCAGTGTGTTTTCCACCAACAACCATGAATGCAGTTGAGAAAAAGCAGGGATTTTCTCATGCGGCATGGTTCTCACAGCAGGAAGCAAAGGGACATAGAAAATACATACCTCACTGGAACATTTACTTTATTTTACCACAAAATCTCACTGGCTGGCTTCCACCCCCACTGTAATTTCCTCACAGCCATATGGCCTGACAGTGCAGCTACCATAGGGCACACCAGTGGCTTTGCTGCCCACAGGGAGGAGGCGTGTGCCTGCTGGCCAAGGCTGCTGTCACCAGTCACCTCAGCACTGCCTACCCAGTGTCTGTGACTGGGACAGGCAGACCAAGGGGCAGTGATGTCTCCAAGGCATGAGATGGCAGGTGCTCAGTGGGAAGATACTCTGGCATACAGAGGGGTTTTCCCCATCATTTGCTTAATGACCGTGAAGAAGCAGAGTGTGTTTTTAAATGATGGCAGGTCCTGAAGTGTCACACACCTATTTTTCCCCTGTGCTTTAACTCTGCAGAGACTTCAGCAGCATCATGACATTGTAATGGCATAAGTTGGAGAGCATTAGGTGTAGATCGCTGGGTGTGACTTCGTGAGTCTTGACACTGAATATTACTCATGAAGAAATTTCGGCCCAGGCATTTTGCATAGGAGTTTAGAGATATCACAGAGGATGTGCGACGATGTGCACTGTGATTCTGCAGTGTCCACTGATAATTTCCAGTGAAAGAGTCAAGTCAGTCAGTGTTACATAGTTTTTGCATCGCAAAGCAAGGATGGAAGCGGAGGTGACAAAACATGCCCAAGGGTGCACAGGTAGGAAGAGACAGAAGAGTCTATCAAAAAAGATTCCTACAGTTACCGATGGTGGCTTATACAGGTATTTTCCACATGCAAATTAACTGCTGTTAACTGCATTGAATCTTATTTGTTCAGTGGCTACTTTGTTTGAATATGCGTGAGGTGGTCAGTTAAATAATTTCTTCACAACTGCTAGTCACTTGGGGTAAAGCAAGCTGCCTGATGCACTTCAGTATTTCTCAGTTACTGCTTGGTTAAGGCGCGTTTCTTCACTTGAGAGTGCTGGGGGCTTTGCTAGTTGCCTGTGTGTAGGTATGGGAAATGCCCCTGACAGAAAATGTTGGAGTTCCCCATGAAAGGAACTGAAATGCTCCTGGGTTTTGAGAGCTGATAGAGCAGAGGAAAAACTATCTTAGTTATATTGCATTAAAGGAAGTTAGCAGGTTCTTTTTCAGTTCACAAGCTAATTGTTCTTCTCAAGGCTATTGTTTTTAGTCTGTGGTCTGCACAGCTCTCACAGCCTGTGCATTATTTCTAAAGGTATCTGTGAAAACTAATTTAATCTGTCATATAGGGGGTTATTCCTCAGTAGAAAAATTTCAAACAAAATTTGAAAATTAACTTCCTAAGCCAATATTTTTTTCAGGCTTAGAGACAATTTATGTTGGCATATAGTTGTTACAGAAAAACAGAGATTGAAAATTGGTTTTGAGTAGTCTTCACCATTCAAAACTTTTCTAAAGGTGATGATCAGTCCTAAATTAACAAGTGTTTTTAAGTCAACCATGGAAGCATTTCATTTTAAATTCTGGCGTGGTTTGAAAACTGCTAAAGTAAGAAATTGTTGAAAAAGTGCATTATTATTATTATTGTTGTTGTTGTTGTTATTATTATTATTTCTCAAAGGTTTGATGTCTAAACCAGATAAATCATTACGTGTAAAGCTTTTACACTCATGTAACATTGGTGTAAGGGAGCTTAACATCAAAACAAAAGAACTTATTTTGATTATTTAAAGCTGTAAACCTGCCTCTAAAGTCTGAATTGCAGACTTCTTTTCCCTTCTTAGTATGCCGGGGTCTGTTTGTTAATCTGGCATCCAGACATTGTTAACTGTTGTCTAGCTAAACAGCGAGCAGATGTTTTTTACATTATTTCTTGTTTCTATCCAATTACAAGTGAGAGCAGTCTTTATGATATGCCAGTCATTTCAGTAGGGAGACATTGTGCACACATGGAATTAAGACTAGTTGAATTTACAGGGTTTTAAACCACTGCAAAACCTTGTGTTAGACATTTCAGGTCAGTTCAAGCATGACTTAATGTGCTTCAGTCCAAACCTTTTCCTAATCAACTTAAACTAAGTCAGTACAGAGCTAATTCTGCACTGATTGAAGAGTTTGCATAAGCACTTTTGTACTAGCCTCAGTAATTTGATTTTGTCCTACACGTTTTGTTAAAGCAACAAAAAGTATTTTTGTGTGTAGATAAGCACTTGGAAAAACAGCCAGATAATAACAAGGGCTCAGATGTGGCCGTGGTGTGTGAAGTATCAGCCCTTAGAGAAGAGCAGAGTTAAAGGAATGGAGTGTGTCAGCTGCCTACAGCTAATAAAAAGGACTCCATTAGCTCTTAACTTCTATGCTTTTCTCTTCAGTTGCAGCTTTTGGTGTACAATAAGAACCTCGCCTGATTTTCACCCAGGGTATTTTCCAGCAATTGTGCAGTTTTCCTCTATCAGCTGCTGTTAAATGCAACTCGAAATTAATATTTTCCAGGAGCTGAGTTTTAAGCTGTAAAGTTACTCATTCACTCCATACCCCTAACTGTTGTTTTGTTTTATTTAATCACGAAAACTGGTCTTCCTTCCTTTAACAAGGCACTTAATTAAGCTTTTAATTCATGCTAAGAAGTTAAATGGCACTTATGAGGCTTTTTTAATGGTTTCCACTTCCCATCCAGTTTACAAAAAAAGGTGTGATAGAGAGAGAGACATGGCTGTCAGCCAGGGGTATTGTAGGTCATGCCAATATTAGCTGGCAGCAGGCCATTATCCAATTAACATTGCTTCAACGCTGCAAGTAGTAGCTCTCGAGTAGATGATTGAGTCATTCATGCTGTAGTGGTACTCTGCTTTACTTGAGAAGGAGCCAGTGCTTCATTGAATAGGCTTTTTATTCAGTATTATTACCTGCCTGGCTTTGCTAATAGGAGTACACGGAGTCTATATGGGCAAGCTGAAAGCTGGACACTGGACAGGGGAGCACCTTATTCACACAGTTTTCTGAAAGCTGAGGCTGCAGTTACATGGTGACAAGGCAGAAACAGCAACAACAAATAAACTCCCTCTGTTGCATGAGGGTCCTATGGTTTACAAATGAGATTCCCAACCTTCCTTAGTTTTTTTTTTACTTTGGGGCATACATTTAAAAACAACTTCACCTGGTCATTCTTGTCATGAGAACACCAAATGCTCTTGTCTCTAGTGAAGTTAAATGCAGATCATCTGAAGCAGCAGACCTAGCTTTCTGTAGCAGCAGACCTTGCTCTCTGTAGCACTGATCAAATACAATCCTTTGTGTTATAAAACAAATTTGCTTCTCAAGTAGACTGGTTAATTTTTGTAACCCTCAATTGTTTTTTAATTTGTTTCAAAGAGTAGCTACTGGTGGACTTTTCTTCATTCAGTGAGCTGTCTGTTGAGAATGTTGCCTTCCAAAAAGATTAAACGGGGTTGCCTGTGGCTTACAGATCTTCCAAGGGGCAACGAGAAGCAGCATTTCTGTTGTAGGAAGAAGGGGTGGGATGTGCTTGGGAAGATTTTTTGATTGTTTATCCACACAGGTCTTTTCTTTGCTATTAAGAGAATGATATTCAAAGTAGATATTTGCACACAACTAGGGCTGAATTCCTTTGTGTTCTTACTGCATTACTGCTCCCCAACGGCTGCTGCAAAACCTGCCATTTCCCATGAGGTCGGGCCCTGTGAAATCTGTCATCTGCTCCTTCAGCTGACGTGGCTTAACTCCCTCACCCAGTTAATCTTTATAAGGAGAAAGGCAGGACAGGACCTTGATTCAGATTCAAGGCTGGCAAAAGCTGAGTGTGTTGGAAAGCGAAGGCATGCAGCACCCTGGGTGGGACTGAGCCAGGCATCTAACATTAGTATGGCTTGTAGCTGACAGGGAGGAGAAATATTGGCAGCTGCTAACCATCCATGCCAACCCGCCAGCCTGAGGGAAAAATGCTGGGAATTAGCCAACGAGAAATGATTGCTATGAGGAGAAAATCAAAGGCAGCATACAGAAGGTCAGCTATTATATACACTGCTGGCTAAAGGCAATTACTATTCCTTTTTATCTCTAGAAATAAACTATATTCTCTTACTGTGTCTCTTTACTTTCCGTGTAGTGTGGATATGTATGAATATAATATCTTTAAGGAATGCAGAGGCTGAGCTGGGAGTGCTCTGCACAGGCGCTTTGAATGGAAGAGGTGATAAATGTGGGAAAGGAGTAAGGAGAGCAAGAAGAAAATGTCTTCTTGAAGTTTGTTTCCCAACTGGAGGCATGTTATTACGCAGTAGGGGACAACGAAAGGCCCTTTTTCTTTGGCACCCCAGAGATGTATTAGTAGAAGCTACAGTTAGTTCTTAGAGAACAGGAAGCATTAATGTGGTTTTCTTTTTATGCGACTGTATCAGCCATTGATGTTCCTCACAGCAGTGGCCAGATTTAATTCTGCCTTGGCTCAGGAAGCAGCAGTGACCTGAAAGCCACCACCCCCTTCATGCTCAGAGCGTTTTTTAGTGGCAAGAAGTTGTATCTGTCAGGCTTCAAATAAAGTCAGGCTTCAAACTCATTTATGATTCAGCCTCACCTCAGCAATGCCACTTCAGTGAGCCTGTATGGATGGAAGCTGGATCTTTGGTTTCCTAAATTCCTCCTAAGGATTGTGTTACCTTTCATGCTGATTCACAGTGCTGCAACTGGCTGCACAGAAGGATGACTGGAGGCTACAGATCTGTAGTGAGAGTAAAACTGAGCATTCCGGTACTTTTTGAGGTCTTATGTGACATGCTAATAATTCGGGAGAAACCATGAGACAGAAATGCACGTTTGTTTATGTGTAGTGCAGTACACATACAGGTGATGTATTTTGTTACTAACAGGTAAGCAATAAAACAGAAATGAGACCATCAAGATGTGATATGAAATTCCATCCATGTCTCGCTGCAAAAGCTTCTACTACTGCCTGATTTTTCATGCCTCAAGTATGATGAGGAAACTAGCCACATACTTTTCGTTCCACTTGGTGTAACTTCCATT
The DNA here is from genome assembly GCF_017976375.1 of Cuculus canorus. Lineage (NCBI taxonomy): Eukaryota > Metazoa > Chordata > Aves > Cuculiformes > Cuculidae > Cuculus > Cuculus canorus. The sequence continues at coordinate 22,718,544 of NC_071403.1, read as the reverse complement.
ATTTTCTGATGATGGCTGTCTTGCTATTGATAATTCTTCTCTGTTCTTTTCCAGTGGAGAAAAGTGAAATATACCTCTGTTGTGTTGTGGGGAGACCTAGGCTCAAAAAAGCAAACCAGAAGCTGTCCATACTTGCCTGTTAAGGGAAGAAAATCTTGCAATAACTCCTTTACCCTTTCTTAGGCAGTAGTTGTACCATTTATTTATTTGTTGGACTAAGTATATAAAAATGAACTGTTGAAGGAGATGTGGAGATGAATGCACAGAACAAAATTCACTACCACAATAACTGAACTCAATTTTGTTGCCTTTGTTAGACTTCAGCCTGCTGCTAGTGCTAAATCAGACTGATTGACTGTGACTGCACTTGTATTGAAAAGGCAGCTTGCAGTGTGGAAACTTTCTCACTCAAACATGACAAACATCATCTAAAATGTAAAAGTTGTCCTGAAGAGTAAGTCCTAGAGGTAGACTATGCTAAGAGTGTGAGCAGAAGCAATAGGTGCATGTAACAGGAGGTGTATTTTGTTGGTGTTGTGGTTTTTTTTTAATTTGGGATTTCTTTTGTTGTATTCAAATATATGTGTTGGCATGAGTAGAAATGAACTGGCCAAGCCATGTCTGTGCCTCATCACTGTGAGCACTCTGGCCCTGCAGACTGAAAGAGCTCCCCCTCTCCTCCCACTCCACCTTTGATTATCTTACCTTTGTTTCTCTCCCTCTGAAAAACCTTTTGATTTCTTTAATGCCAGCAAACTAAGTATCTACTCTTTTAAGAGTCCAGAAATACAGGCTGAACATTTGCCATTTGAATAAACAGACAGATAAGGCCCAGATAAGACACCCCTCAGCTTCACCACATCAGAGACCACAAACTGTAAGGTACTTTCTGATCCCAGTACTAAACTTTATTTTGTTAGTGTTCCCAAGACCCAAAAAAGATAAGATTTTATCTCCATACAGCGCTTTCTGACAAGGATTCCCCAGTGAATAATGTCAGACCAACTGTTTTTCTCAGCTACCAGTGAAATCGAGCATGTTAACGGGGTGGAATATGGCATGTATTCAAATGATGCATTTCAGCAGTCAACAAACATTAAGGCTAGGAAGTATGGTTCAATCTGGAAGTGAAATATGAGTTTTAGGTGAGCAGAAAACAAATGAATCATACTAGGATTTGGGAATGAGATGGTCTTTGTGAATTTTATGGGCAGGCTGTGGTGTTTTTAGAGGAACAAGTAGACGCACTTTATGTAACATGTTCAATGCAGGCTCTGAAGAGAGAAATGGGTGCTTTATTCCAGGACTTTTGAGCAATGCTGAATTTTCATCTGTCCAGATCTGTCTGGACAGAGACTGGCAGCAAACACCTCTGAGTTCCAGTGCAGTCTAACACTACAAAAACCTATGTCCTTGGGCACTTTATTTACTTCACTGTAATAAAAAAAAAAAAATAGAAACAGCTGTGCATGGTCAAACTGCACATCCATCTAGCCCAGGTTTGGTTTGTTTTAAAAATGAGATTTAATTTCTCTGCAAGAGCTTGAGAGGAGGCTAATGTGGTTGTTTGAAGACTTAAATGAAAATAAAGTATTGGGCATATATATAGGAAGCGTGTTTTATTTACTGGGGAGGATATCATGAGAGCCACTGGCAGTTGTTTTGAAGACAGATTAAAATCAATTGAAAAATTTGGCATGTGTCTTTAGCAACAAACTGCTCAGTGATGCGCATGGCTGCACATTGTTTCATAACTGTAAGGCAAATGGCCTTGGAGAGGGACAAGCTTTAGACATCCCTTGAAGAAGTTTGGTGCTTGGTACAGGTGTACTTAAGTGGAATTTAAGATCCTAAGGTAACATAGTCAGATTTGCTAATAAACCTTTCTGTCCTTCACTTTGCTTAATTTATCCTTACAAGAGCAGATGGCATCAAAGCATGCAGTTAAGCGTAACTTGTCTGTTTCACACATGCAGAAGTCATTGAAATATATTTTATTTTTATTTGGGGATTTTTTTTTGTTTGTTTAAGTGTGCTCTTAAAAGTCGGTGTGGAGAAAAAGAAGGTTAATTTGTAACTGAAAAGGCACTGGGAATTTCTTGCCATAACCCAGACCCTGCTGCTAGCTGGGGGTCTGCAGTTAAGTAGCCCTCGCTGGGCTGGGAACAGCAGAGAATCACAGTTCTAGCACTTTCAGTACAACTAATGCATAAACAGGTGTCACCAAACAGCTGGAATTGAGAGGTATCGGCTCTGAAGTTAAATAATGGTAACATAAAACCTTCAGCAGTAGACTTGTGAACAAATAAAATACTGTCATCACCTCCCTGCAAATGCTGGGGTGGAAGCTGATGCATCAGATGGGAATTACAGCGCAGGTCTGTGCATCAAGTCAGTGATGATTAAATCACCTTGTGTGAACCACTCGGCTATGTTTACCTCTCTCTGAATGCTCTGGTTCACGTTACCTCACACAGAGGTGAGCAGATTGACCCACAGCTGGCACAGCTGCTGGTCTCGGAGCAGCCCATGTATCTGAACCCAGAGCTTCCAGCTTATCATTCCGCAGCCAGAGTTTTCAGTCTCGTTTTTTTCCTTTTTGTCTTTTAAGCAGGCAGGAGGCACTGGGGGGATTTTCAGACTAATTGCAGTATTTCTCAAGATGGTTGGGGTGGATGGAGTCACTCACTGCCTTGTCTGGCTGATTGGTCCTGGGTGGGCTTTACTCTGTCTCCTCTCCCTGCATCACCCATGAGGTCCTGTGCCCTGACGTCGATAACAGCTGCTGAGACTGCCACATCCAAGAGGAAAGTAGACTTGCAAGCATGAAGCAGATCAGAAAGAGTTTGTGAATTGCTACAGACTTCTAGTACCTCGTCAGGAGACTGCAGCACTTTGAGGATGCTTAATTATGAATTTTTGCTTAAGTGACAGAGCTGTTGCAGACAAGGAGAAATGGAAGTGTAAAGGCTTTATGTAAGGACTGCAGAGAGATTTGGCAGGTGTGACCCAGGATGGATTCAGTGGCAGCATTGTATTCTCTGCCTCCTTCAGCTCCCACAGTGTCAGATGTACTTCCTGAAGCCAGGGCAGACGTGAGTTTATGGAGGTAGTAGAACAGAAAGGAGACCATCCTAATAAATTAATTGGTCCAAAATGAGTGAACAGTGCTAATAGTTTAAAGAGGTGTTGGTACACAATGTATTGTGCCCCAAATGCTTGTTAGTATTATACTTCAAATTTGCTTGCTTTGAATTTTGATAGGATCAAATTCCCTAGTTTGCATATGTACCTCTTTATATTCCCAGAATGAGTGAGTGTACGGTCTGTGGTAGTGTTTCAAGGTAAAAAAAGCAGATTTGAAGTAAAAAAAAAAAATTGTGCAAACTTTACCCATACAGTTCTCAGTTTCAGGAAAAAAAGCTTTTGATTAGGTGGTCTGGGATTTTCATCAGACTGTCGACTAGGAGGCTGAAGCTACATTTTTGGCTGTGTAAAGCTCTTGCTTGTGGGAAATGTGATGGAGTTTTGCTTACCTTTGAAATTCAGACCTGTGGTCCTCTGTTTCAAAGCCCTGCAGCTAGTAAGAAACAAGCTCAAACAGCTCTGGAAGCATAATATCTTTCCATCTCTGGACACACAGCAGTAGTACAACATGCCTGGCCACCTCTTTTCCCAGATTCACAGGCAGCCTTCAGAGAAAATTTCCCTGTCAGGGGATTCTCGGTCAAGTAAAAGCAGAATAAGCTCAAGTTATTTCCTGTTTCTTTCAAAGGACAGGGTTGGAGCCAGTAACCTTTCAAGACAGGAAAAAGCTGGGGAAAGACAAATTTTGACAACTTCCCTTCTGCTTTCCACAGAGGACTAGTGCTCATTTCTGCTTCTGGAGGGGGAAGCTAGACTTGAGGTGGATGGGTCTCCAGCCATTCCGTCTGCCAGTTGAATTATTTTTTTAACCTTATTTTTATACAACTGAAGATTTCCGTGTTCCCCCATGGCTCACTTTCTGCATATGGCATTTTTTCCTGGACATAAAGCCAAATCAAGTAGTTTCTGTCTATTCCTTGAACGTGTTAGTTTTCAGGAGACTGGACACATCAAACCAAGGCTATGTTTTAAACATCTGAATTAATTTGTCCAATACGAGGCACAAAAGGCCATCTATTCTTGTCACTTTAGCCCAGTTTAAATAAACAGTAGCCATTAAGGACAAATAATATAGAATCATAGCGTCATAGAATGGTTTGTGTCGGAAAGGACCTTAAAGATCATCCAGTTCCAACCCTCTGCCATTGGCAGCGACATCCCACTAAATCAGGCTCTCCAAGGCTCCATCCAACCTGGCCTTGAACATCTCCAGGGATGGGGCAGCCACAACCTCCCTGGGCAGCCTGTTTCAGTGCCTCACCACCATAGTCTATATCTATACCATTGCCCACAGAAGTGAAGAATGATGAGGTAGCTATGACATATGTAGGCATCGGGGTGTTCTACAAAGAAACTTGTAGATACATGTATTCGGAAAGCAGAAAGAGTTGCTTTCAGTAGCAGTAGAAACCTTTAAATCAATAATTAATTTTCTTCTTTCCCTGTATTCAGTCTATCTTGCCATTGGCAAACTGAGAACACCCAGTAAGAGCTACCTCAGGCTTGGTTTAGTTTTCCTTCATTTTCAAAGATGAACCTAATCCTTCCCTTACAAAGATGAACCTAATCCTTCCCTTACAGGATTTATTTCACTACTATACATGAACTTTCCAATTGAAAACCTCTGTTCAGAGGGCACAGACAGCTAAATTGTTAAAGACAAGCATTTGATTGTGTCTTGACCTCTGTCTTCAGCTGGTGGTGTGTAGTGACCCTAAGTGGGAGCTGCTGTCAGGACTGTTGTGCTGGACCTCCTCCAAGCAGTTCTGTAGAGCAGACCAACATTGCGTGCTGTAAGCTGCTCTTCACAGCAAGCTTGGAAGGTCTGAAGTCACTTCCAGCCTTGGGGACTCAGACTGTTTGCATCATCTGTTCTTGCACTCTCAACTTAGTTCTCAGGTACCGTTTTAATCTAAATTATTTGGTAGGGTGACAGTCCAGTTCTGAAACTAGTTTTCTGAAGAGGAATTATGCAGCTAAGTGAGTGGGAGAGTTCATGGTCATTTCTTGTCACTGTGTTTTCCACTCCTTGGTTGAATGGTGAGGTGATAATAAAGACTTCTCTAGACGTTCTCTTTCATTAATGTGTGTTTTACTATGACTAGGATTTCCTTTTCCCAAACCCCTGTGATTACAGGTAGAAGAAAAGAAAGAGTCAGGTGTCATATGTGTTTTTGAGAGACTTCAAAGATGTCTTTGCTATTGTAAAGAGTGGAAGAAATCAACATCGTTATAATCATTAGATCAAATTATTTCCCTCCTGGTATTAAATTTCTTAAAGTGAAGGCTTTGATGAGGCTTTTTTTTGTACCTAATCGTCTGTGCTATGGGTTGGTTTTTTTATTTAAGGGGAGGGAGAAAGTCATTATGTTTGCCGCTTGCAACCCTTGTCCATCTGTCAGATGGGTGTATATTTACAGGAATTAATGAATATCTGTTTCTGCTTTGTCCCCTTAGAACAAAAGTTACACCATCATTGTCTTTGGAAAGCTTTTGGACCAGATTGCCTTTGTGTGTGCGCACCATTTTTCGTTACCACCCCAAGCTCCCTGTTGAGACTCTAGTAATGATCAAAGGGACAGAAGGAGGTTTGTAGGTTGTGGCCCTGTTCACATGGCTTGCACCTTGTAAAACCTCCACAGAGACCTACTGGAGATCCAGACTTAGTATTGTGTGGTCCTCATGCCCATCTCTGCTGGGGTATAACAGCTTTTGCCCTGCTGCCTCTGAGCATGAGTACCTCCAGCACCAAACGTGGGAAGGGTTTGAGCTGTGCTTGCTCCTCAGGAAAACAGCCACCCCTGAGAAGGCTGGCATTTCCTCACCCTCTTTATGCATGCAGTACTGGCACAGAAATGCTCTTGCTCAATCCTATCAGCTGTATATCATTCTATTCTGGGCAAGGCAAGAGCAGTGCTGGAAATGACACAGCACCAAAAGGTATCAGCTTTACTCCTTTTACCCCCAGAATTAGTCCTCACCTTAGGTTTGTATGTTAGCTACCATACAAGGGAGAAACATCACTTTTTTTAAAAACGGAGAGCAGTGAGAAATGCTGTGGCTGCCCATCAAGGGGACGTATTTGTCATTTGGTGTATGGCTCTGCACTCTGCACTTTACCAGTGCTCTGTTTGGCCAGGGTTTTTTAAAGGTCTTTGAGATGCCCTTATGGCAAATGAAGTAACCTTGGCAAGATTCTGCGTTACACCACGCCCTGCCCAGCATTCCTGTAGTTCTTGGCGTTTCCTGCCCCTTACAACATGGCTGTGGTTTTGGACAGCAAACACGTCTTATATTTCCTGAATGAATGATGTTTCAAATGTCTTCATCTGCAAGGGCTGGGTGCTATGGATTTGCACAGAGGCGAGGGAATTTTTGTTTTGTGTGATTATGCACTGTTTTATTTCCTCTTTCCTCCTCCTCTCTCTTCTACCTGAAACGTTAAATTAAACCTAACATAGCAACATGTTTAGACAGAGATGATGCTTGGTTATGCCAGTTCCCCAGTGGCTTTAAACAGCTGGCTGCAATACTGCAAACAAATTCAGACCCTGGCTTGGCCAGTGGTTCCTCCCAGCTATCTGCATGTTCGCTCTCCAGGCTTTATTTTACCAACACTATTGGAGACTGCAGAGTCACAGCCTATGTCTCATTGTTATGCATGGATGGGAAATATTCCCCTACTTATTTGCATTCATTAGCTGTTGGTAGTTCCTCTGTTGAGGTCTCTAGCCTTGTTTTTACAGTGCTTTTGGCAGTGTTTCTGCACTTAGTGTGTGAATTTTTATGATCTGTTGCATGTTATTCATGCAATTTCCTGCCCTGTAATAGTATCAGTTTTCCAGACACAGAGGAATACAAACGAAAACCCAGGAGCCTGCATTAGCATAAAATGTCCCAGTTCTGTCAGTTTGATTAATTTGTCTCTTTGTCTCCACTGTATATGATAAGTGCTATTAATGGTTGCAACACTTCATATGTCAAAGTCTTTCTTCCTAATGACTTGAAAATGTGGTTTATTTCCCCCTTTTTTGTATTATTTTTCTCATTTAGCATTCCACTCAAGTCTAGATTTATGCCATGCTCTTTCATTATCTTACTGGTTTCAGCACTGGAGTGATTACATATGGTGTAGGGTATGAGCAAAGATGCAATCCCAGGGGCAGCAGCTGCTGATGCAAGCTGAAAATAGATCCAGCGTATGCTCAGCACTTTTCCCAGAGGTCTTTTATTTATTAGGAACAGTCTTGGTACAGGACAGCTCGGACCCTCATATAGTAAGATGACTTTTTGCCTTTCAAGAACAGTGCAATGACTTTGCTCTATTTACTGAGTGCTATATATTTTTTTTCACTGCCTCCTATCGAAGCAGTGACTTTACCTAGCATAAATTGTAATATAATCCTGATTTATAATGAAGTCGAAAAATAACAGGCTCCGCTTGTAGTAATGGAACTTGACAGATCTAAGGTTTAAATTAAATAATCCTATTTGGAAGACAGCATTTGTACGTGGTACACTGCTTTAAAATGAACTTCAATTCTTCTTCACTGAATCCTTTACCATTCTCTCTGTTTTGCTTTCTGCGGGAGCTTTTTAGGAAACAAAATTCATCTGGAGAGAGCGTGTTTGTCTTTGTATACGTGTGGAACAATGTGTCCATTTCTTTCCCTTAGTAGAGAAGTTCTCATAGATTGTCTCACAGAAGAACTCTTCAATTAAAGGTGAAAAATTAATGTAGATCAGGGCAAGCCACCTCTAACCTACTTTAGTGGCCAGAAGAGGCCAAGTGCTGAGATTGAGGAGAGCGAAGATGCTGGGGGGGAAATAGCGAGGAAGGTTGAGGCTTGACTTTTCCCCTCCCAGGAGCAGAAGTCCGTCCTAGCAGTGATTTGTACGGAGGGAGAAGATCAGCTCCTTCGAGCTGTCCTTCCCCCTCCAGCTGGCAGAGGGGGAAATGGGAGGACAATGTTCCCCCCGCCCTGACCCCATCTCTGCGCCCTGCATTTCTTCCTCTGTCACTGCCATAGCAATGTGGGCAACGAGAGCCCCAGGGTATGTCAAGGGGGAAATGTGTGTGCAAGTCCTGACAGCTTGGAGCTGGCAAAGAGTGCAGAAAGGAGGGTTGGTGAAACAAAGGGCTTGTAGACAAGGAACCAGGCAGGGAGGATGAGATGCTAGAACAAATGGTGAAAGAGAGCATGGAAGAAGGGCGGTGGGATAAAAACACTGGAGGTACAGCACAGGATTTTTCTGGCCCTTCCCTTTTCTCTCAGCATGGCTTTTTTGCCTTGTTTTCTGGCTGCATTTAGTTGCTGCTGCCCCTGTCTGTTGTCTTTCTAATTTTCCTTCCTACCTTGCCCTTTCCCTGGATGAAGCCTTTCCCCAAGAACATGAAAGATATTCACATCCTGAGCTGACCTTACACACTCAGGCAGAAGGACCCAGCTCGCATATTCGGCTTGATAACCATGTCACCCTGTCATCATCCCCAGTTATCAACTTCCTCCCAAGCTCTGATGGAGAAAATGTCACTTTTACATCTGTTGCATCCAGGCAGTGTCAGCTGCCCTCAGCACTGGGGGCTTGGGTCTGCAAACGCGTGGTGTGTGCTGCGCCAGCAGGCTGCCATGGGCACTGGGCAGCTCTCTTGTGGTAGGCTCATAGAGAAGAGCTGAGCAGAGCTGGGGATTTACTTGGCGCTTTCCTGTGAAGATATTTTAATTAGGGCTAGGTAGTTATTAATCCACAAGGCTCAGCTTTAAAGAGAGTGGCCTCTCCTGAATCATGGGCCACATCAAAAGAAGTATGGCCAGCAGGTCAAAGGAAGTGATTCTGCCCCTCACCTCTGCTCTCGTGAGACCTCACCTGAAGTCCTGTGTTCAGTTTTGGAGTTCTCAGCACAGAAGGGACATGGAGCTGTTGGAGCGAGTCCAGAGGAGGCCACGAAGATGATTAGAGGGCTGGAGCACCTCCCATATGAGGACAGGCTGAGAGAGTTGGGGTTGTTCAACCTGGAGAATAGGCTTCAGGAACAGTTTATAGCAGCCTTCCAGTACTTAAAGGGGACCTATAGGCAAGCTGGGGACAGGCTTTTTATCACAGAGTGCATTGATAGGACGAGGGGTGAGGATTTTAAGCTGGAAGAAGGTAGATTTAGATTAGATTTTGGGACAAAATTTTTTACTGTAAGGGTGGTGAGGCACTGGAAGAGGTTGCCCAGAGAAATTGTGGATGCCCCATCCCGGGAGGTGTTCAGGGTTAGATGAGGCTTTAAGCAACCTGTTCTAGTGGAAGGTGTCCTTGCCCATGACAAAGGGATTGGATCTAAGTAATCTTTAAGCTCCCTTCCAACCCAAACCGTTCTATGATTCTATGGCTGAGAGAACAGGTCACCTGAGCTGGAGCTTCAGCATCATCTCTGCCCTGCAGAGAGAGGTTTTGGGCCCAGTTAGCTTATTTATTCTCATTCAATGAGCTCCACTAATGAATAGTTGATGATGTCCAGAGGCCAGCCTGCAACCTCTAGCTGCTGAGGAGGGCATTACTCTGGTGTGGGGCTGGAGCCCAGCCCGGGGATGTGGGACAAGAGGCTCCTGCTCCCATCTCCTGCTCTCCAAGCAATTACAAACCATTTTTCCTTAGTTCTTGCAGGGAAGTAATAATGTCTGTTAATTAGAAACCAAGCCTGAGTTTCCCACTGCTGTCAGGAAAGGAAAAAACTTGGCAGTATCAGGGAATGTGAGGAAAAACAAGTTCACAAAGCCAAAGCAGTACAGGCCAGTGGAGGAGGCGAAGGCGAGGAGGGATCCACACAGCAGACATGGCATTGACGTCATGTGGACCATTGCTCCTCACCTGGAGAGAAAAAGCAATGAAGCCCAAGAATCAAAGTCCATCAGGAGGTTCTAGAGTTGCTGGTGGTAGCTTGCACACTGTCCTGTCTCCCTCATCCAACAGACATGTGCATGGCTACAGGCATGGGTTTCTGTTCACTTAGAATTAATGGAATTATATACGGCAGGAAAGAAGGCTGGTAGACTGAATTCTGCAAACACAGCACTTCAGCCCAGGCTGCTTGATCTTTAGAAAAATACATTAAATAAAATAGCAAGAACCAATTCCAGGATGATTCAGCATGCAAATACACTGTTTTTCTTTACTCACGGCACACATAAATATGCACTGGTGACTGAGGCAGCAGAATAACACTTCACTGTTCATTATTTTATCAGACAGTGATAATTGTAGTTAATATTTTCTTAGTAGCATCTCTGAGAGTTTATTTATACTGTTAATAATCTGAGCAGCTGTAATGATGCTGGCTGCCAGAGCTGTAGCCTTTTAGAAGCACTTTAGTGTGGCAATGATACGACACCAACAGAAATCCAAGGAGAAAATGATCTTTTCGGAGCAGATGAGGCTAATTTAGTCCCTTTCACACACGTTCACTTTCTCTAGTTTCTTTCTCACACTAGCATGCGTAGGTGCACGTGAGCATATGTAGACACACACACAAATAACTGTGAAGTCCCAACTTCCGCTCTCCCAGGATAGAGAAGTCAGGCTGGAAATGCCATCATTTTTCTACATGAAGAGTACATCTAGGGCTCCTAAGGTAAATGGCATTTTCTACTCCTTGCTTTCAGGGTAGATCTTAAAAATCCCACATATGAAGCAGAAAGGGGGAAGTCAATGCCATTGCCCATCCTTCCCCTCCTTCAGCCGGTTTGCTGCAGGGCACTCCTGCTGAGCCGGCACTCCTTTAGGGACTTAAGGAGCCACTTACCTTTACTCACAGCAGACATGAAATCTCAGCAAGAAGGCAAATGCCTCTGATTTTTTCTGGTGGGATTTATGGAGCCTTGCTAACCTTTAGGGCCACCATGTGAGGAGTTAACTGCTCCTCGTGGAGGACAGGAAGGGACCAACTTTGCCAGCTCAGCACTGGCTGGTTCTCCTTGCAAACCTGCTTTGCTGAGCTGAGCAGACATCATTGATGAAATGTGAATGCCAAGCAGTGGAACAAAAGCCGCTGTAATCCTCAGATCTGTTAGTAGCCATGCAAGAACAAAACGGAGGTGAACACAGAAAAATTGCGTGTCCAAATATCAGAAATTAAAAGGCAAGGCAGGGGAAGAGGGGAAGGAAAGCTTGAAAAAATGCTGCATTTGGCAGGTTTTGTTTTAAAAATACAATGTCTGCAGGAAACCAGGTTATCTATGCAGGGTTTCTGCCTATCAGTTGATAAGTGTAATTGCCCGGTCACCTTGTGAAGCACAGTAGTAAAGCCTTTGACATTCAGTTCCTTCCGCAGCCCAACAAAAGCATCTCTGGATTTGAAGTGTTGTAGTATTTGGTGGGTTGTACTCTCTGCTACCCTGGTGTAAGGATGCCTTTGATCTTACATGCTGTGTCATGCCGGCACACAGTCGTGGACAGTGCTGGAAGCACTGGCTTCATCAGCCCCGTGGAAACTACAACAGAGCATCCATGAGCTGCATGGGATGTTATCCAGTCTGTTCCCCGAGCCTGCTTCTTCTCCAGCTCTTTGTCTTCTGATTTAGTTCTCTTCCTCAGAGTGCTGCTTATTTTGATATTCCCTAATGTAACTTGGAGGCCTCTAGAGTTTCTTTCTTCATTCTAGAAGTTCTTAAACTGCTCTTTTTCAATTCCTTTTCCTGCCCATTTTGACTTATGATATGCACCTAAACAGATCTTTCACAGACTTCTCTCACAATTTATATTCTGTGAAAGCTTTCCCACACTTTCCTCCCTGCTCCTCTCTGCTTAACACTTTCTCTTTTTTCTGGGGGTCAGTTTGGTTTTCCTTTTGCAAAAATATAGGACTGATTTTAATTTCGAATTACAGTTGTACTTTAATTCCGATGATGCTCTTCGGTCAAAATCCATTCGTTTCTGCCCATTTCTTCCCTGCTGGTTTCAGCGTGGCTTGCATGGGCATCCAAGGAGAGAAGGTAGCATTTCTGCTGAGCCACTCTCCCGTGTCATCCTTCATTACTGCATTCCAGGTTTCTTAAGGTGGAGGCTGCACTGCAAGAACAAACATATTGCAAACTGCCAGATATCACAGCTATATTTCTGTTTGCTTTTATCTTCCAGTTCATGTCGAGTGCACTGAAATGTGTCAACAGCAAAGTATTGAGGCTTACTCCTGATGATTTATACCTTCTCAATTAACAGTGTGTTTTCTGAAAGTTGTGGCAAATTCGAAATGAATTTCCCCATAAATCTTTCAAAGTTGGTAAGGATGCTGAAAATGGCCAGGGCTTCTGTCAGTATTTCCAAAAGTAAATTCTTCATTCTGATTTGAAACCAATCTCACTTTCCAAAGAGTAAAGAATTTCGACTGGACTTCAGTAACTCCAAAATGAAACAAAACTTTCTCGTACTGAAATAAACATTGCAGTTGGATCAGAGATTATTTTTATTACTCTGAATTTATTTCTTTTAACTTCTTAGACATCTGATTCTGTCCTCCCTTTTGGTGACATCAGAATTCTTGAAAACGTTTCAAAGTTGGGGCCATTACGCAGTGAATTTGATTTGGGAAAAAGCCCAAGTATTGTGGTGCCTTAATGCTTGAGCTCCACCCATAAGTCACATGTGGTTGAACACTGACATAACCAATAATGTGGGCATCGATCCACTAGCTGTTTATGCCATCCTTACACTTGGCAATCAATCCCAAGCCACTTGTCCCACTGCTAGTGCTGACGCACTTCTCACACGCCATGGACGCAGTTTGCAATTATTGCTCCCCATCTTCGAGTCAAGTCTAGTATGAAGGACCTCTCTTTCCTCCCCGTCTCACCTCCTGTGGTCACACCTGCTGCCCAGAAACATTGCAGTGCTTTGTGGGCACTGAGGGATATTGGTCTCTCCTTCTCTTTCAAGCAGAGTGGGAAGAGACCCTTAGAAGTGTTGCCCCTGGATGTGTTCATTATGCTGGAGATAGGAAAATGAGAAATCATATTGTTTCCTCCTTGAAACTGGAAATACTCTCACATTTGCAGTCAGAACTTCCAGTCTAAATTATTGGTCTAGCTGAAAGCTGAGACTTTAAGGGAGAAGGCTGAGGGGGGCACCCGTGCGTATTTATTATTTTCCTGAAAGCACAAAATTGGACATCTTATGAGCACTTCCAATGTGGCATCTTTCATAGAAGTACCACTAAAACATCTCCTTGAAGCGTTCAGCCTGACGCCTGAAGAGGCTGGTGTGGAGGATGCACTGGAAAGCTATCAGGATGCTCCTTAGCCCAGCCTTAGTGTGGTTTTAGGGGCAGCAGCTTTTCCAGTGGAAGTTTTTGCTAAAACAAATTTAAAGAAATAAGTTAGATGAATCATCCTCTCAAAGAAAGGAGCTATGTGTCCAGATTCTCCCTTCCCCCAGCACGCATTCTTGCCCAGGGGTGTCTGTTGTGGTGGCAGTGTGGTGGCCTCCCACCCCTGCAATGTGATGTGATGTGATGCAATGTGGGAGATGCCAGACTGTCACTTGGACTTCTGTCAATTTCTGCCCAAATCTGTAAGTGCCACCTGAAGTGGCAGAACATAAAACTGAGGCCAGTAGGATATCTACTTAATTAAAAAGTGGTTTTAGAGTGAAAATTAAGGCCACATTTCTTCAGTCTTCTCCATCAGCAGCTCGTACATTTCTTTCTTTTTTAAATGCCCAGGTAATACAAATATCTGCATCAGATGTTTCTCACCCAAGTTGAATTTTAAAGAGTGATTACTCATTTTAGGAGTTCCACAGCTTTTATGAGCAGATAGGGGACAGACATCTGTAAGCTGCAGGTGAGAGAACATTTAAACACTGTTAAATTAAGGGAAAGATACACTAAAGTACTGCTGTGGTCTTGGCTTATGAAAGTACTCTGCTGTTTATCATTTCTTCTTGTTCCTACCTGCTGCCTGTTCCCACCCTATGTAAAAAGGATCACAGTTTCAAAGCAATTCCTGGCAATGTGCAGGCTTACTTTGTGCACACAGAGAGAAACAGGCATGTCTAACACCACCAATTTTGCTCGTGCAGCTGCCCTGTCTGAGCCTGGTAATAGATTTAAATCTTTCAGAGAGTTTTCCAAAACCAAATAAGCTCAAGCTAGGAAAAACATGATCTGCCAAGCTGCACCATCCCATGTAAAAATAACTAAGTAAATAACCAGGAAGTCTCTTAACTCTTAATGAAATAACGGCTTTGGTGACTGATTTTGGTTATCAGATTACACTCAAAATAACTTCTGCGCTATACTTGCAATTGGCTGTAAAAGAAAAAGAATACAGTGTGTGCTAATTTTAGCAAATAAGATTAGAGTTAATATTTAATCCCAGAGACCTTCTTCAGGCTGTGGAAAAAAAATAGCAGCAGTTAACTGTCACTAATCTTATCTCCTATTTCTAGCATGTGTTTGATTATATAAGTTGTAGAGTAAGGAACACACTGTCTGAGTGAGAAGTTAGTGGTTTGTTTGTTTGGGCTTCTTAGACAAACTTGGGGGCTGAGATGGACTTAAAAGGTCTCCACATATGCCTCTAGACTACAATAGCAGCGCTGGAAGGTTAACAAAGTGGGTACCACAGTAGGGCTGCTACAAAACAGTGTGTGAATCATGGATTGATTTTGAGTTCTGCAAGGAACCGTCACATTTCTTCTATGTTTCTATCCAACTGTTTTAAATTAATATTTAGTCTGAGATCTGATATTCAGCATGTGAGGTTTGATTCAATTTTCCTTTCTTTCTTCCCCTCAAAATGGCTTAATAATTAAATTGATGTTTGGAGATTAAAGATGAGGGGTTTCTAGATGGTCTTAGGTGCCTGGTGATGAATTTAACCTGAAAATCAAAATAAAAAAAAATATAATCCATAATATAATCCATAATCCTACAAGCAGCTTGCGTGCTTCACAAGAAACCCATCGGTACTCCTGTTGGTTTCAACAAGACTACTCAAATGCATAAAGATAATAATCTGTGCCTGGGCTGCTCTGTCAGGACTTCTGTGTTCTCAGTGGATCTGAAGGTCTAACCACCTAATTTACCCCCCAGTTTGGTGGGATTTAACAACTAATGTTCTGCAGATCTCATTGTATCCCTGGAGAGCAGGAGGGGGCTGTGCCCTCTCACACCACCACTGATGATCATATTCCTTGAATATGCCCCAGGTATACGTTATTTGAAAAGGAACAATTGCTTATATATTTACTATTGAATTTTGATGCTGTTTTCTAGAAGGTCATTGGCGCTGTGCCCTCATTAACATGAAAATTAGGGCTGGAAAAAACTATCAAATTATTAAAACCCACCTTGCCAGAAGAAGGTTGTGCTTTCTTAGTTTTGTTTTGCAGTACTCAGACATGAAGTATCCATCATCTTCACTGGAAAGCCTTCTAAGATGGCACTGAAGTCACTGCTAGGTTAAGAGTCAGGAAAAAATCCCTGCGTTTTTCATTTCTTCAGTTCTTTCTCACTGCAGTTGGCAATAGCACCCCATAGCAAACTGGACAATTCCTCTCTGTTCTTCATGTTAGTATGCATCAGATTACTGTAAACATTCTCTTGCTCCATTTTAGATACTGCTTTGCCAAGTTTTACATTCCTACATGTTTACAGTGATCTTTCCTTGCCCTTAATCACTTTTCCCCTCTTTAAATTGAACTCAGATTTGCTGGCATTTTGCAGGGGTTGACCTTCCCCGCTCCAGATGCAACTTTTCATACAAATGCCATTCAGAGCAGTGTTACCAGACATCCATGTTTCCCTTGGAAATAACCTTCCCTCCCCCGTAAGAAATACTGTCTGTGCAGAATTGGAGGATTTTGTCTATTTGTCTGGGATTTTGAGACATCTGGAAGTCTGGGCAGCCAGCTAATGAGCATGCACTGATGAACTCTGCAGCACACAGTGAGTCCAGCCCATCCACAGAAATGTCAGACCTCTGTGTGTGCTCTGAGGCCATGGCCCATGTGTTCAAAACAACGCAGAGACCTCCATGGCATGCTTGGTCAGCTGTCATGTAGGGGGCCTGATACAACGGGGAGCCAGGCAGACTTCACCCACAGTGCTGTATCTCATGTGGTGCCTGTGGGTGTGTATATAACTACATTTAGAGTAGAATTTTTGCCCTAGAAGTCCATTATGAAAATACAGTGTTCCTAGCATGGAAGTGAGCTAACCCTCCTCCTAATCTGAGAATGGTGTGTGTCTAGCACTAGAAAACTGCTGTGCTAAAACCATTTTGTATTTGCATCTGAAATGTTGCTTTCTTTACTAGCATTTCTTATTGTTGACTCTTGTCTCAGCTTCTTGTTCTCCCACCTGACAGTGATCAACATTGTTTTCCTTGAATTAGACAGTTTTTCATTAATGACATAATACCAACCAAAGAAGGAAAGGCAAAGAGTGTGGTAACAATACAGCTTTTTCTCCACAATGAAGAGGCATTGCCTGGAATGCATTGGGTAAACATAATGAGAGGTGATGGAAGCAAATAAGGGAAGGAACATTTCCTTACAGGGAGGTTTTAACTGGACTGTGGCAAAGATCTCCCAAAGGAAGTAGTGGAAGTCTGATCACTTGAATCAATTAAAACTAACCAGAGCATCACACTCCATAGGACTTTGTAAGGAGAAAAGCAATGTGAGACTGAACTAAAATAGATTTTTCATGCTGCTTTTCTGCAGGGCTGCTGTCTGTATTTTGCCAGTAAATTCAATATGGCTAATACTGATTAACAACTCTCTTGATGGTTATTATATCATTGCATTATTTCCAGCCTGTTTGTCAGTATTATAAACTCCTGGGAGCATGGACATAGAAAACATGCCCCCCAGCTCAACTAGATCAGTCTGAAAGACAAGTGGTAGATAAAGGGCTGGAGAACTTTCTTTCTTTCTTTCACCTTCAGGCTGGTTACTGCCATGGTGATGAATTGACATAGACCTCCATACCACATGTTGAGCATGGTACACCTGTGGCAGCACAGCAGAGGCAGGAGCTGCACGTGGCCCCCCAGTGCTTGACCTCTTGGTTTGCTGTAGAGCAAGAAGATGTGCCAGATGGCTTAAGTGGCACTGCAGTACCTATGTCCCCTGTGCACTAGGTATGCAGAAGTTTTTTAATGTATATAAGACCAACTGGGGACAGGAGCAAGACAAAATAAAGCGATTCATCCTTATACTAGGGTGACTGGCGTGTTTAAAGTACACAGGAGAAGTACTCTCATGGCCTGCCTTGAAAGATGAGCTTCCAGGCAGATGAGATCTTCACTTTGCTAATCTTATATGTGTAGGCATTGTTGTTTTGTATGTACATTTTAGCTTTTCTCTGCCTGGTTTTCTTGTAGCCAGTCAATTCAATTTAAACAATAAAAATGGGTAGAAAGTGAAATAAGACAGATGATTGGAAGGCAGGGAAGCAGTGACTTGGCATATGGTCTTGAACAAAGTGCCCAGTGGAGTTTCCCATAAACTGACCTGCCTACTTAAACATTAATTTATATGGAAAATAAGGTTTAAAAGCAAACAAATCTTGGACATACGGCATCTTATTTACAGTAGGGGAAAAAATAAACCGAAATTGTTGCTGGAATGTGTTTTACCCATCCAGCAAAAGTCGCTCTCACTTGTAAACGGAGTCTGTTATATCAGAGAAATGATCTGTTTCCTTCTGCAAACACAGATCAACTTGGTTTCACTAACTGTTTTCACTGGGATGCATCAGTCAGGTCAAATCATTTTAAAAGACTGTTCGTACCTCTTCCTACAGAAATGCGTGTGTGATGGTAACACAGGCAGCTTTGAAGCCTTTTCTTTCCCAGTGTGCAGTGCTCATAGCCACGCTCCAGTACCTCGATTCCTGCCTTCCTGCCAGGATTCATCAGATGTAGGTGGTCGTAAAGCTGGCGGGGTTGTGACAGGGGCCTTGCTATGGGAGCCGAATCAATGTTTAGACAACTTCAGGCAACAGAGATTGTGCTGGCTTTCACATTTGGCATCAAGCTTTGCATCTATTTGTTACCAAAGTTATTGTTTGTGCAGTTTCAAGGATTGGCACTTGAGAGATACCTCCCTGAGGGCAACGACAAGCGCCTGGTGCTTGACATGCTTTCCTCCTGCCTAGATCTGAAGATGGTGAGAGTGAGGAAAGTTGTGAAACTGGGTAAGATCTCATAAGGAAGTCAAGGCGCACGTTTGACCAGTGTTCTCATCATCCTTCATTTGAGGCATCTCAGAGAGCCCATTGCACAGTCTCAGGCTTTGCTTCCGATGCATCCAGTGCGGAAGAGCTGTAACAGCTGTCTTGCTGCTGTTTGTTATCGTGGGGGATTGCTGGGAGTGAAAACCTGAGTCAGCCTGTGAGACAGTCTTGCTGGGGTGATAGGAGGCTCTGCAACGTGTCTGTGCTGGGGTGAAACCCTGCCCAGCATAGAGAATTAAATTTTAATTTGCTTTCTAGTCATTCCACCTAGTGGCCGAGTGCCACAACTGCCAGGAGAGCTGAGTTTGTGCTACAGAGTCCCTCGTCATCGAAAGGGACCCAAAAATCCCAGACAGAATTTATGACTGCTCCTACAGACCTACGCTGCTGCAGAGCTTACAAGATGTGTAGGAATATGTAAGCCCCCACACTGAAGATCTTATCAAAGAGAAACATTGGCCTGCAAGTAGCTTATTAAATTCCCTAGCAATTTTGTTAATCATGCTGCATAGATAAAATGCAGATAGGCCTTTAGTGAGCTGATAATCTAACAAATAGGCAGAAAGTGTAACACTGATAAAGCAGAGCTCAGTTTAATAGCCAGCTGTAAATCTAGGCAATTCCGTACCAGAGGCGTATTGTAAAACAGATTGTGCAAGTGTGTAAGTCTGTGCATGAAAATGCGCTGTTTCTTAAAATAGCAGATACAGCAGTAATATTATGTATGGAAAAGCTATTGGGAGCAATTTTTGAGGTGTTTCAAAATATTTTTCTCTCCATCAAAGTCTGCAGTACTTGTGGTATCTTCATAATCCAGCATCACAGGTGCAGATCTATGAATAACAAAAGCTTGTTTCTGGAAGTCAGGATTTTATATAAAAATCTATGAGCTCTACAACTGGTCCTAAGGCAGTGTAGGGAATTAATACACTTTTCATTGGGATGAACCAAATTATTCACTCCAATTCATGCTAATCACAAATAAAACCACCACAAATTCATGGCCTGATGTCTCACTGACCTCTCAAGCAGCTTCTTGCTCAGTGGTGTTATTTCAGTTGGAAGGACAGGGAAAAACAGCTCGTCTTCGGGCTATCCCATACCTACTGGATAGGATATCCTTCTGAGGAGCTGGGAAATGTGATTTTGAATCCCCAAAGCCTGGACAAGGGACCTGGTCTCCTACTTTCTAGGTTCCTCTTCTAATCTTTTGGCTGTTTTACAAAATGGTGACAGCAATGCTGCTGCTTCTTGTTTGTTTTAAATGAAGAAACTGAACTGGGAACACCTACCAAAGACATCTACAGCCAGAAGGAGATTGCTGGCTATGCTTCCCAGCCTCACACAGACATGCGGGTGTTTGAGTGTTCTGAATGTCATCTAGATGCCTTTCCTTGATAGGCAAAGGGAACTCAGGTACGTGAGTACCACTTGCCAGGAAGGCAAAAAGGTGTCTTGGTGAATCAGGACTGAAGTGACTTGCCAGGGTGATGTAGAATGTGTTTGGTGCAGCAGGAAATTGAATTATGGACTCACAAATCTCCACTTCGTGGCCAAACCACTGAATCTCCTTGTGGAGAAACCTTTATCCTTGATGGTGAGCCCTGGTTTTGAAGCAGCCTCTCACTGCTTCCTGAAGGACAGTGTTTTTCTGCTACCTTTGTTGTCTGCCCTTTGCAGGGAAAAAAATGCAACAGAAGTTAGTGGCAGTGCATTTTTGATCAAAAAATAGACAATATCTGTAGTTTAGATAGTTATTTGATAGCAAGTTATTTGGTACTAGAATGGGAAGATACAACTGTAAAAAAAGCTGTGTATTTTTTAATATATCTTATATGAATGTAAAATATAGCATAGGTGGTATGATGAGAAAAAAGGACAAGCAGTACTTTAACTCGTAACTTTAGGTCCATTTAATGCATAACTCAGACCTGGAACAGTTGGTTGGAAATCACTCTCCTGGAAACAATCATTACTCTTTCTACAAAGAAGGTGGAGGAAAATTATGTACTGAGGTGGGACTCAGAGTGATTTGTATCACTAAACAATGAATATGGATTTCTTTCCTGTTAGCTGTACCTTAGACTCACTAAAGTCAGGAGCAGTATGAGGAAAATAATCTCCATGGAATGTACAAAAGAGGTGTGCAGTCATTGTTTGTCTATTATTTATTTAGTAATGGCTTGCAAAAGTCTGAGAAGAAAAAAAAGCAACCAGTTTGCTCTTGAAAGAGGCAAAAAGTTATTTTCTGTTGTCCTATAATCTTAAATATGTCCTTCCTAGAACACTTTTTTTGTTTTAGAGGTATCTTAAGCTTGAAACCACTGTTCACTAGAACTTCCATAGGGACAGAGGAATCAAATTTGAATTAGTACTTTCGGAGTGGTGGGCTGCATCGCAGTTAAAATCAGGAATTAGCAGCATCCACACCAGCCTATTTTTTCGGTCTTTTATCACAGCAAAGGCTTAGTTCATAGATCCTCAAGATACTTGGGAAAAATAATGTTCTGCTCAACCTGTACAGTGATGTACAGGAGCAACATAAAGGAAGCAGTACTAGCTATTGGATGTGGCATTGTTGATGATCTGATAGATAAATAATTGGTACTGAGAAGCATTTATTTCCAAATGCTTGATCTGTTAGGTTATGTAACTATGTGATGAGAGACTTGGGATAAAAGCAAGAAGTGATGGTAATGCTGGCAATTTCCCCTCTCTTTTTTTGCAGGTCACTGTCAGGGGATTTGGTCCATTGTTACAGTTTGCCTACACTGCTAAGCTGTTACTCAGCAGAGAAAACATCCAGGAGGTCATCCACTGCGCGGAATTCTTGCGCATGCACAACCTGGAGGACTCCTGTTTCAGCTTCCTTCAGACACAACTGCTGAACAATGAAGATGGCCTGTTCCTGTGCAAAAAGGATACCACCTGTCAGCGCATGCACGATGAGGAGAACTCAGATGGAGATGAGGAGGAGACAATGGAATCAGAGACGTCAAAAATATCTTGCCCAAGAGAGAGGATGCACCAAGAGCCCTTCAATTTTGAAACCACTATTGCTGGAGCAGAAAAAGGCGAAGGGATGCTGCCTGACTCTGACATGCTGAGAGAGAGCAAGGACAATTTGGACAAAGATGCAGTAACACGGTACCCTAGATACAAGAAATACCAGCTTGCTTGTACCAAGAATGTCTACAACACATCACACATTAGTACCTCAGGTTTTGCAAGCACATTCAGTGAAGAGAGCTCTGGAAATGGCCTCAAATCAGGACTTGCTATGGGGCAGATAAAAAGCGAGCCACAGAATGAAGAGAACGATGAAGAAAGCATCACACTTTGCCTGTCTGGAGATGAACCTGACATCAGGGATAAAGAAGGGGATGTGGAAATGGACAGGAAACAGCCAAGCCCCACTTGCATTGACAGGCCAAAAAGTGGGTCCTCTCCTTGCTTGCGGTCTTTCTTCAACAGAACAAAAAGCATAGATTTGGTTGGCTTCCCCAGCACTTCCCAACAGCACTTTGGCAGGAGTCCAGCATGCCCTTTTGAAAAAGGGTCAACTCAGGGTGACCACAAAACTGATTATGTCCCTTTCACAGGGAACTATGGACAGTCCCATGCCATGCAGAAGGATGCTTCCAACTTCACAGTGGGATCGCCACTCAGGGCGCCTGGCTTTGAAACTCTCTGTAAGCAAGAAGGGGAACTGGACAGGAGGAGTGTTATATTCTCTTCAAACGCTTGTGACCAAGTAAACACTTCGGTGCATTCATATTCTGGTGTGAGCAGCTTGGACAAAGACCTCACAGAGACTGTGCCAAAGGGTCTGTGGGCTGGCAGTAGCCAGTCTCTCCCCAGCTCTCAGTCCTATTCGCACAGTGGACTGACAGCTGATCACTTGCCGGGAAGGATGCGACCGAACACCAGCTGTCCAGTGCCAATTAAAGTTTGCCCTCGCTCTCCTCCTTTGGAAACCAGAACCAGGACCTCCAGCTCGTGCTCTTCCTACTCGTATGCAGAGGACGGCAGCGGTGGCTCTCCCTGCAGTCTGCGTCTTTGTGAGCTCTCCTCTTCCCCTTGCTCCCAAGGCCCCCGATTCCTGGCACCTGAGCACCAGGAGCCTGGTGTGGTGGGAGATGGATTGTACAACCCAGTCCGAGCCCAGATTAAATGTGAGCCATCCTATGGAACAAACTCCAGCGATGAGTCTGGGTCATTCTCAGAAGCAGACAGTGAATCATGTCCTGTGCAAGACAGAGGGCATGAGGTAGGGATTTAAGATAAGTACATATATTGCAGTCATTGTGACCCAATTAATTGCTCCTGTATTCTCTCAAATGACTTGGCATTTTCCCAGCACTTTCCATGTTTGTAGAGACAAAGAGTAACTTCTATTTATTCCTGTCAGCTGAGTGTGCATAGTTGACTTCACGTAAATAGGTCTGCTTGACCTTTGAGGTGTTTGACACTTACCAGAATTGGGGTATGAGGCAATAGCAAACTGCTGAATGATGAGACCACGTTGATATGGTCAGGGGGGAGTGTCCTGTTCTCCTCCCTCCCTTGCCCATGGCACAAAGTGCCACTCCTCTTTGTTGGTTTGCCAAAGTGGTTCCAGCTCCGCTTGCAATTGCTTCTGGTGTGTTTGAGCAGCCTCAAGGTGTGCCTTCACTGACACCAAGGGTTCAAGCAGCCGGCCTGAGGAGCCCCTGCTACATATCACTAACAGCCCAAATCAAGAAGCCAGACAGAGTGGGAGGAGAAAGAGGTGTGAAATGACTTGGAACAGTTGCATATCTGGCCACCCTTGGCTGCAGGAATGGTATTCAAGTCATCTTGCGTGTGTGTGTTTCTCGCACACGCAGGTAATGGGGTTTGCCTTTGTTAAGTGACGACTGGGATGCTGTTTCCTGCCTGTGACCCCACTTTGTTTGGTGGCAAGCTCTAGCAGCAGCTGCATGAACGGTTTTGAAGAGAAGTTATCCTTTGATTTCCAGGACTGTTAGGAGAAGGGCAGGGGGACAGTCTGGGGATGAAACTGGGATTTCCATGCAGCTCTCCAGTGAGAGGGAAGAGAAAGAGGGTCCACTCTAAAACTAGAAGTGGACCAGCTGGAGATGCTGTGGTAAACTGGCTAATCATGATCAAATAAGCTGCCTGTGTAAAGTCAATAGTTGGAGGGAAGACTTAAATCACAGAGACGTGTTGTGGAGCCCAGAAACTGAAAAAAGACTGGGTGTTATCATAGATTTTCATTAGGAAAGTGCATGCCCTGGAGAGTATCTGGGTGAAAAGGCATATCTTGCTTTTCCAGTAAGGCTGAAATGCTCCACTAAGAGCTTGTGCTTCAGCATGAGGAGCAGTGAGTGCAAGTTTGAGGGGTTCACATGCTGTGACCACTCAGTTCAGAACCAGGTGGCCTTCGTTTTGGGCTAGGGATGAAAAGAGTGAATTTTATTTTATCCCTCAATCCTTATTCCAGCTACATTCCAGGCTCTGGAAGATCTCTCTGGAAGATTTCAGAGAGATGTGGATGATTCCTTTAGTTGGTTGCTTAGCTTAAAGGCAGGACTAAAGAGCTTGGGGAGCATCTAGTGTCCTAATCCCTGTCATGCTGTACCAGTGGTTTTGAGAGGATGGTTACTGTTTATCCCAGTGTCCTGGGGAATATGCAGAAGGGAGGGGAGTCTCCCAGGAGCCTCCTTGGAAGGCTGCCTAGCATACTGTGCATAGGACCTCATTCAGGAAGCCCTACAGCTGAACAGCTCTGCTTGGCCATACCAAGGTTACTTTGTGAAGTCCTGCCTTTATGAGGGGCAGAAGGGAGCAGTGCGTGGGACCAAGGGGAGCATCAGATCTCCACCCACATGTCCTGGTTTCTCAGCGAGGACTAATGAACAGCATGAGGCAGTGAAGAGGGCAGGAGGTTAGCCTTTTGGGGTTTGATAACTAATTAGCTGTCATAATTGGCTAATTGTGTGGAGAGGCTGCAGCAGAAACAAGCTTGGAAAGGTCAAACGAGAAGGCTATAGGGGACTGATGATGTTTTCCTGAAAAAAAGGTATGTGAATGTGTGCAGGAGAGCGTGGTTGAGAGGAGAGATGTTCATGAGAGGAGTAAGTGGGTCAGCTATGGGAGGCTGTCTTGGTGTGCCACTGGTAGGCTCTAGGGTAGAGCTAGGAAGGGCTTGCTCCACTCCTGGTTTTGCTACTGTTTCCCCCGGGAAGATTTGTACAGTGAACTTGGGGTGTGTATCCTGTGATCCTGCAAGATCCTCTGCTGTAGAAACCTCAGTGAAGGATATGTTAAACTAGGCAGTAGAAAATACCTAATGGTAGCAGGAAGTTCTTCAAGTTGCTTTACCTACTTTTAGAAGTTTAGCAGCTATTAAGATGACAGAAGAGACTTGCAGTGGTCTGAAATGGACTTTCTGTCCTTCTCCTCCCCTTAGCTGGAATCTTTCTCCACTCCCAAAACTGTTGGTTTGCCCTTGCTGTCCTGACCACTTTCCAGATGGGTCCCTCGCCCCCTGTCATATCAGATCACACCATGTTTACTGGGCTTCTCTTCAGAAAGCCCCTGATAAGATAGCTGGGGTTGACACGTAGGCACTCACCTTTCTGGAGAGCAGCCACAGGCTCTTGTGCTGCAAGTGGGCTTTTGTTTGGGTGGGGCAGCCTGCTGGGAATAAACCTAGTGGACCCTGACCCTCAGTTATCTCATGGACCTGCTCTGTTCCCCTGGAATTTGACCTTGTTGGTCTTGATTTGGGTCCCAGAATGCTGTTGGTGCCAGAATTAATGTCATGAAACATCGTTTGCCAGTGTATTGATTGTGTGCAAAGCAGGTGAAAGGTTTTTTCTCTCTGCTTTTTTTAGGGCACTCTGCTTTCCTGCAGACACACACCATTCAGGAAAACATGCTCAAGTTGCTCGGTGCCAGAAGTGGGGTGCTAGGGCTGAGCATGAGTGCCATGTGGGTGAAGGTAATCCCTCTCTGTGGCCAACCTCCCTGTCACATACAGGGGTGCAGACTGCAGTCACAAGTGTCCCATAACACCACTGGGAAATCCTCTTCAGGATGTCTTTGCCTTTGGTTTTCCTTCCTGTTTGGGGAGCCACCCAGAATCTTCTGAGCTTTCCTTTTCTTAACGTTTTGTGATAGAAGCAGCAAGTGCAACTCGAGGTGTCCCAAGGTTATGGAGATGCAGGAACTGGCCTGTTACTTTACCTGCTGGTACTTTACAGAAACATTTAATAGTTTGTGTTGCTCTTTTCACCCGGCTCCCTCAGGCCTCCACATTGTTAAAAATCAGTTATTGGGATATAATACTAGAGAGGAGACTTGCACTCAATGCTTGCAGGCAGGTTCTGACAATCCCGCTTAAAATAGCAACAACAAAACAATAAGCCTTGAAATAATGAATTGTTGAGAAGGAAGTAGTCTGTCAATCTGTTAACCTACTTAGGAACAGAAACTTCAGCGCTACCTGCTTTTCTTGATATTCCTTTTCTTCAGCTACTATCTATGGGGTATTTTTCTGCTACAAAACTTGTAAAAATATTGCATTATTAAACCAGTTAAAAAGAAATCTCAGCTCAGTCTAATTTTATGAGTGAGTTTTCTTAGGAAAAGAATAAACAAGGGTAGTAGGAGGTAAGAGGTAGATTTTTCCAAGAATTATAACTGTCTAGAGAACTGCATTCAATATGTCTTTCATTTATATTTCAAAAGAATTTCCCACCTGGGTTAGTGACTCACTTTTCACAGGAAATTTTTGTAAAAGGAGAACTAATGCAGTTGTCCATTGAGGATACAGTAGAAAAATAACCTTCAGTGAGAGTTCAAATCTATCCATGTTAAGTGGCAGGCAGCTACCCTTTCTCTGTTTGTCTGCTGATGCTTAGCATAGTACTAGAAGTCAGAGCCCCAGTAAAAGGGGGTAAATAAAAGTTGTTGCGCCAGAAATTTACTGGAGCTATGTTGAATCATCTGTGTCTTCTTCACTGCTTAATATTTCTACTTAGTGAAGAGTATAATGTACAACCAAGAAAAATACATAATAAGTTGTTAACTTGTTTTCGTATGTAGTTTCCTCCCAGAACGTGGTGATCAGTCACCCCCATTTTCCTGATCTTGCTAGGTTTACAAATTTGAAAATGAGAAAGTTACTCTCCACATCCTCCTCTGCTGGATGTTTTCCTGACCAGGATCCTCAATGGCATCAGAGCACTGGGAATTGTGTTCTGTAACATCTGGTAAAATGGAGTCTTGTCAAACATCAGTCTTGCAAGATGAACTTCATGACAGATTTCTTTCCCACTGTCAGTAAGAGTGGTATCCCTGCTGATAGCAGAGAGAATTACTGGGTTACAACAACAGTTTTCCATCACAAGCTTGGAATTTCAGGAAGGTCCTTTTAAATGCTGTATCATTTCATTGCAGCCTACAATCAGTTCTGTTATGCCCTGAGCTGAAGCCCTTGCTGGAGCTCTTGAAGGACTTTTTCCAGTTCTTGACTTTTTTTCTGCAAAAGCAGATTTTTCAGAGAAATACTGTACTTTATTTCCTCTTATTTCATTGCCTGGTCCGCCCTTCTGAAATGCACCTATGACTTCTGTTGGTGTTTCTGTGTGGCTTCCCTATTTTCAGAAAAGCCTGTTAATGGGTGGGAGTACTGTGTTGTTATGCCTTTGGTAGTGCTGGAATCTGAGGACACCGTGAGCAGTGAACAGGAAGAGGTCAGCACAGCATTTTAAGCACCAGCAGCCTGTGATCTGAATACAAGTCCAAGTCATGGGCTAAAGGATTATTGGGTTAAAGCCCGCTGCCATGGGACCAGCCTCTTCTCCACGTTTTCTGAGGCAGGTGGCAAATCAAAAGGTTACCCAGGCTGCCTTCACTAAGTGCACAGCAGTGCCCTCTCAGGCAACATTTGCTGACCCAAACACCTCTTGTGTCTCACAGGAGGTGAGGCTGGAGTTGATCCTGGGCAACTACATGGCCATCAGTTGTGTTGTGGCAGATAGGACAGATTGTTTGCAGTGGGACCTGCTGATCAAGCCCATTTCAGGCCTAGTCTGTGAACACAAGGGTATATCTTCACTGCCTGGGCTCACTATTCTCTTCTTGCAGTTCTCTGCTGTCTTGGTGTGGTTGACACCTGGAAAGAAGAAATGCTTTGAAGGCCAGTAGACGGCAGAATGAGGAAAATAGTGAGTGCATCGTGCCTGTCCTTTCTGTGACACAAACTGTGGCCCGTTGGCTTTGTGTTTCTTTAGATAGCTTCTGTCAAAGTTAAATCAGGTAGGTCCCTATTCTATGGGACCACAAGTGATGCCTGAAATAATGTGTAGGCAATCAAGCCCCTAACACAAGTGGACACACCTCCATTCCTGTTGTGGGGTGAATTTCTACACAAGCATTTGTAGAGGAAAGACTTTCATGTCAAGGAAAATACTAGGAAAAACGGCATTAGTGTGTTGGGCTCTTCTATGTGGAAAAAATACCCCTTTTTACATTGGTATGAATCAACCCATAATGCTGAATTGCTTTGGTGGGTCTTGAGAGCTTTCCAAGGGCTGAGCAATTAATTTTAAGTGTCAAAGGCTTTCAATAGTTATGGCTTTCAATTTAAGGGCATTAAGGCAACAGTTTTATTTCTTACAACTCTGGAACACATGCCCAAGATTTTGAACCATTTGTGAAGGTCAAGCTGGTACTTTGAACCATAGAATCATAGAATACCAGGTTGGAAGAGGCCTCAAGGATCATCTGGTGCAGCCTTTCTTGGCAAAAGCACAGCCTAGACAAGATAGCCCAGCACCCTGTCCAGCTGAATCTTAGGCATGTCTAATGTTGAAGGATCCACCACTTCCCTGTGGAGATTATTGTAATGGCTGATGGTTCTCATTGTGAAAAATTTTCCTCATGTCCAATTGGAATCTCCTCAGGAGTAGCTTGTACCCATTACCCCTCATAATTTCCTTATGATCCCTTGTAGAAAGGGAGTCTCCATCTTCTCTGTAGCCTCCCTTTAAATACCGGAACATGGTGATAAGGTCTCCCCTAAACCTCCCATGCCCCATACATAATGACTACTTTTTCCTGGAGATAATATATTAATCCTTTTAGTTACTGTGGTGTTAAACTGAGTTTGGGAAACTCAGTGTCTTTACTAGCACTTGGCAGTTCACGGAAGATGATGTTGAAGTTTACATATAAAGAAGGAATGAAGAAGCTAATGTTACCCATGGCGTAAGACAATTCCTAACACTTGGCATTTGTATTTTGATGTGAGTAGATACAGAATCTTCATACTTTCCTCTATTCCAAAGAAAAAGAGAGGAGGGAGAACGGCAGCAGCAATAACCAGCACAGTATGTGAGCAGCACAGCAGTAACTGGCATGTGGTCCAAGCTGGCACTAACTAGTGAAGCCTGAAGGAATTTATTTGGTATACGTAGGCCTTTCATGTGCTGAGTCAATGGCTGTCCCTGTTTGTTTATATTGCTCTGTTAGTTAGCCACTCAAAGCAATGACATTTACACTGGCATCCTAATGCTAATACAGAGGGGGAAAATACCGCAAAATCATAAACAGGTTTCTTTTTCACCAAGGTGGGCTGGCTGTCCTCTCAGGGTTGCATCATCCAACACTGGGAGCAGTAGAGGCTGCAACAGTGGTGGAAAGTGTTGTTTTATGTGCCGTGTTCTGGAAACAGAGCCTCTGCTCTTGCTGTAAAAATGCAGGGAAAGAGTAATTGTACTGATAGGGAAGATACTAGAGCTCTGTGAGGTTAGCTGGCTGGAGTAACTCCTGGAAGGAGTAGGGATCCTGTTTAAATTTGAAATAGTAGTTCTAATTTGAAATAGTACAAACCAAAGAGTACACAGTCATTTCCTGTATAAAGATCATAGTTAATAAAAAGAAAAGTTTGCGAGAAAACATACTTGCTGGATTTTTCTTACACGTCTTAGAAAAGATTGACTATCATTTTTCAGATAACTCAGTCAAGGTTTCTCTCACCTGCCTTGGATACCATAAGATACAGCATCTTTTCTAAGTCTCATCTCCGCTCCTTCTCAGCCAGGAGGAGGGAGAAGCTGTGCAGGATGCATTGCCATCCAACGGCCTCTCTGTGCTTGATGCCAACAGCCATAACTGGGTCAGATTAATCCCACCCATGGCACGGTTGTCAGCGCTTGCAAATTGACTTACTGCTCTGTTATGATAAATACCAAAAGAGGGTCTTGCCCGGCACCTATGTAAAACACCATGAGCCTCTCACTGTAGCAATACCCATTATTCACTGTGTCCGTGCCAAAGGCTTGATGGGTTTTTTTTCAGTTCACAGCTAATTGCAGAAAGGGAGACAGGCAATAAAAGTGCTGTGAATGGTGAAGGAAATGAGTCTGACTCACTTCCATTCTCCCTTTCACGTTTTTAATCCTGTACAGTGCTGCCTATGACAGGAGTGGGATTATGCTGGATTTACTGATAGCAGTCTGACCTGCTGTGTAGATGATTTTATTTTCAATACATTCCTTTTCTTTTATGAATCTGTTTCTATTTATTTTCCCATTTCCTTTTAGTGACTTCTATCTGACAGAAATTTAAGTCCCTACCCTTTCATTCCCATTCCTGCTGCAAGCACATCTCTTTGCAAGTAAATATGTTTTGAAAGGGAGAGGGAAGAAGAAATAAAGGGAACTTCACTTTCCACTTTGGACTTAAGAAAACAAGAAAAAAATGGGAAGGTGAAAGGACTGTTTTTGCAGTGAAACTGTGATGTTTTTCAGAGGAAAGCTGAGGCTGGTTTCATTTTCAGACGCTGGTTGAAGCTTGATAGAAAACCAGGTGACACTGAGTTTATGTTGACAGTCCAAAGGCTAGGAAGCGGAAATCAAACAGGTTTCACGACATTAGTTAGCAGTTCGTAAACAAAGTAGTCCTCATCACCTTACTTCAGGTCAGCCTTTGTGTGTACAAGCATGAGGCTGGGCAGATTGGGTCAGTGTTTGCTGTTGCTTGCTGGTTTAAATTGACCGTTCAGGTAGAGTGTTACAAAGCAGTTCCTGGACAAGTCAGGCAGAGGGGCAATGTTCAGGGCATGACACCATCGGAAAGGATATGGTGGGTGTTTGCACTGAATTTCACATGGCCCCGGCTCGGAGATGTGCAGAGCAGTGATGGAAGACTGCGAGAAAACATAAGCTAGTAAACAAGGCGAGGAGCTGGTCGTGAGCAGGTCCAGGTGCCCAGCAAGGGTCCATGACTCTCAATGCCAGAGACCACTGCTGTGTGTTTGCATACATGTGTCTTCACCGAAGTCTTCTGCATAAACAAACTCAGCTCTCCAATGAAAACAATCTATTTATAATCTATGCTCTTATTTTCTTTATCCCCAAGTAATGAAGTGCACCATTTGAAAACAATAACCATCTTTTAAATATCAGAGGAACCTTTTCAACCCAAATCATTTGCTTAGCTGCAGCAACTTAAGTCTATCTTCTTTGGTAACCTGCATGCAGAATAGTCTTCTTGTTCGAGAGGTTGGATTGTATCAAATAGGGACAGACATGTAAATATTTACTGCCATCTTTTGGGCAGTGCGGGTATGACTCAACAACAGAAAGGATCAATCCAGTCCCTTAATTGTCATCTTATTCAGATTTGTCAACTGATTTGACCACCAAACACAGTTCACTGAGGAACATTATTTATTGATAGTAGTGTTATGAGTCTCAAGCTACAAGTGAAGCAGGGATCTAGCAAGAGGAGCTCACTTCAGTTTGAGCAAGCTGATAAGTTTGGGGAACAAAGCTAACAGAAGTCTTTGAATATGTCTGCCATTCTCCAGGTTTTGAGACAGTGTAAGTAAGTGCATTACTCCAAGGTGCCAGGAGCTTTGTGTTTTGCTTTGCTTTAATGCATAATGACTAGAAGTTGGAGAGGTGGTTGGAATTCTTGAAGTCACAACCTGGAGATGCTGTCACATGGTCTATGGTGAAACAGAATGGCAGATCGTGACCTGAAGAAAAAGTGTTTTACTGCAATTAAGTGAGGTTTTAGACTGTTTAAAGGGGTTTTTTTCCAAGAAATGCAACTTGGGTGCTCTTCAGTCTACAAAAATATTAGAATGTCAGCAAATACTGTTTTATTTCAAAATGCATATGTTTTAGCAGGGTAGGAGTTGTTGCGTCACATCCCTTTCTTCTTATATGGTGTGCTGTTCAATTGAAATGCTGATTAGGCAACCTTTCCTAATTGCAATATGGTATTTTTCACCCACTTAGAATGCCAGGTGGCATTTTTAACCTCTCACCTAATCAAACTTTCAGTCCTGCAAGGCCATGCAGAGACAGGTTTCCTGCTGCAGTAATAACCCATTCCTTAAACTACTTTGAAATTAATAGCGACGAGGTCCTTCACTCTTTCCAAAAGACCATCTGTCCTAGTGCATGGAGCCTTCTTTTAATGCAAGGAGATCTGTTATTAGAGCTTTTTAGAAAGATGAAATTTTAACCTGGGATTTATCTATATTGCTGATTTTAGTACAATTACCATCTGATCCTTACCAGCTGGACCTCCACAATGTGCCACAAGGGAGTGTTAAAAACTTGCTCAATGTAAAACATGGTGTATTGTTTATTTAGGAAGCAGCAGGATAGCTAATTGTCCTTCCGTTCAGTGTTGTCCGGCTTACATTCAACAAGCAAAATATGACTCTTTGCTCTTGTCTTCTGTTTGTTTGGTTTAGGTGAAACTTCCTTTTCCTGTAGATCAAATCACAGATCTTCCAAGGAATGATTTCCAGATGATGATAAAGATGCACAAGCTAACCTCAGAGCAGCTTGAGTTCATCCATGATGTCCGCCGGCGCAGCAAGAACCGAATCGCAGCTCAGCGCTGCCGCAAGAGGAAACTGGACTGTATTCAGAACCTAGAATGTGAAATCCGCAAGTTGGTGAGTTGTGTGCTCTCGCCACAGCCCCTCTCACCTTCACACTGCAGCTCGCAGGGCACCAACAGCCTTTCCTGTCCAAAATTTAGTGAGTTCAGTCAGTTTGTATGTAAGTAAGCAGAGTCACTAGTATGAACACCTAATATACAAAATTATATTTGTATGTGTGTATATGTAATATATAACACAAAATTCCAGTGGAATGAGGCCTAGATTTCTCCATATTTTGACATCTCAAGAGCATATTGTCGAGTGAGTTGGAAAAGGAGGGAAGTCTGTTTCACAGCTCCCTCTTGCAGCTTAACCTACCCAAAGTACTTAAAGTACATCCACAAAGTCATTTCCTCACCTTGGCCCCTTTTCCATGCCTAACTACCATAACAATCTGTTGGATAGAGATTCATGGAGTGCTTAAAAGAGATAGGTGTGAAGAGACATTCTGGCTGTCTGGTTGTCTAGTCCAAACAGAAGTATGGCAGGGCCAACTTCATGTCCACATATTTTCCTTTTCTTTCTTGTGCTAGAAGGCAGATCAACATTTTCATGATGTTTCAGCTCAGTATGCCTTTTCTTCAGCACTTTCATTCACTGAGCAAATGGCAGAAATGGCAAGGGAAGTGAAAAGCTGGGAATGTGAATGTCCAGACAAATGGGCATCCCTTGGTGTAGGTCAGTGAGATGGCACGTCTATTTTTCTCCTTTCTGTCTTCCTTTAACACTCCTGATGTGCTGTGGACTGAAACTCTCCTATAACTCAGAGACTATCTAACATGAAAGGCCTGTTCCCACTCCAGCAGGCCCTAGCCTAGGTTCAGGTGACAACCGTTGATTCACCTTGACCCTCCTTAATGTGTATCTCTGGCAGTAGCCTGCTGTGGAGTGGAGTGCAAAGCGTGACCTGCTCACTGGCCAGAGCACATATGGGGACAGGTCTCCTATGTGCCAAGGTGTCTGTGAACATTGCTACCACACATTAATCTACAGGAGTGAGATGACTGAAGCAAGGCTAGATGGCTGTACAGGAAATTCCTCTCTCTTTCGGTCATGGTATGGATGCCTCAGGTGTCGTTTGGGTGGCCAAACACAGATATCTACAATATAGACACCTGTGTTGGAGCTAGTTGTCCTGGCTTCCTTTATAGTCAGTGAAGAGAAATAGATACCTGTGGAATCTTACTTGTCTTATTTTCAGCAGAGGAGGTGACATGCAACCCAGAAGTGCCTATTCCTCTCCATCACCTGGAGAGCCATATCAGATGTAGACATCTCAGCTATAGGCACCTTAACTGAAAAAACTCTCCTCCTTTCTGACACTGCCTCTGTGGTCTGAGGGCCCTGCTCCTCTTCCCCTGACATGTCTTGCCCACTGAGATCAAGCTGATATACAATGAAACAAAGGCTTGAGGCAAGGGTCAAGAAGGAAGACGTCTTCAGGGTGTGTCTCAGCAGGAGGAATGCAACACTGGAGCTTTGAAACAGGCTGGCACCTTCTTATCTGTTTAAAAGTTCTAAAAGCTATCTGAGACATCAAAAGTAAGGCAATAGTCCCAGTTCAGCTGTTAGGAGAAGTGGGTGTGTGCAGCATGCAGGACCAGACAGTTTAGTTGCATTACACAGCATAGACTTTGGAGTCCAACATTAAGCTCAGCCTTTGAATATCCAAGAATTTAAGTCATAAATTATTTAATTCATATAGATAAAATAAAAGGTGCTGAAGGTGATTTCGTTACTGAGATCTCTGCATACCCAGCTTCCACTAAAATTAAAGGTTATTTGGAGTCTTTGATTTAAATGTCTTATGTGCACATTTAAAACATGCTCAATTGTAGGTTTTACTTGGTGGGTCTGTGGAGCAGGGTATTTGTTCTTGTCATAACAGATTGCGTGTTGAAACTGGTCTTTAGTGTAGGCTTTGTTGTGCTCCATCCTCTGTGCAAGCTATAGCAAACATAGTGAGAAAGAGGGAGGGATCTTTTGGAAGAAGCTGAGTTACCGTCACTTTGTAAATGGCAGAATGCCACATGACTGACTTTGGGTCTGCTTGCCGTCTGTAGCACGGAGGTGACGCTGACCCCACAAGCTGATTGGGAGGCTTAAATTATCAAGGCCTACAAAGTTTTCAGATGCCGTGCTGCTGAAGCCGGTGGGGGTTGGGGGTTGGAGCAAGAAAAAAAATGAAAACATCGTTCATCATTGTCTCCACTGATGCAAAACAAATATCAAAAATAAAACAGTGAGCAACAGCTTCCTGCACCAAGCATAACATGCAGTGTATGCAAGGTGAGTCCGAAGCAGTTCTGCAGGGTGAAAGAGCAACTCCTTGTCCACGTTGTCAAGAGAAGCAGGTCCAGTCTTGCTGCACGTGCCTGTCCCTCTACACTGAGCTGATGATGGGTAAGAGTATGTCTCTTGTTCTCCAGTACAGAGCACTAGAGGCAGCACTCTAGGGGCTGGACTAGCAGCAGGGGGGAAGTTCAGCTTGATACTTGTAGTTTTCACTTGCAAGTTAATTTGGGTTCACTGGCTTTACATAATCCTGTGACATTACCATTGTTTCTAAACATAATCAACTGTGTATAGGCAAAATATTTTTTTTTTAAGTCCCCTTCTCTCTCCAGCACACACACACATCTCAGGGAAGTGAATGAAAGATGTATTGAGTGACTTTGTGGGCCTCATCCATGCTGAATTTCAGGAATCAAAAATCCTTTGAGGTCCAGGATTCTTCAAAAGAAATGTTAAAGTTTGTATTTAGCAAGATGGGTAAAAAACTGGCTGGATGACTGGGCCCAAAGAGTTGTGGTGAATGGAGTTAAATCCAGTTGGTGCCTGGTCGCAAGTGGTGTTCCCCAGGGCTCAGTGTCAGACCCAGTTTTGTTAAACATCTCTATCAGTGATCTGAATGAAGGGAGTGAGTGCATTCTCAGTAAGTTTGCAGGTGACACCAGGTTGGGTGGGAGTATTGATCTACTTGAGGGAAGGAAGGTTCTACAGAAGGATCTGGACAGGCTGGATCGATGGGCCAAGGCCAATTGTGTGAGGTTCAACAAGGCTAAGTGCAGGTCCTGCTCTTGGGCCACAACAACGCCGTGCAACACTGCAGGCTTGGGGAGGAATGACTAGAAAGCTGCCCAGATGAAAAGGACCTTGAGGTGTTGGTCAACAGCTGACTGAACGTGAGCCAACAATGTGACCAGGTGTCTAAGAAGACAAATAGCATCCTGGCCTGTATCAGAACTGGTGTGGCCAGAAGGACCAGGGAAGTGATTGTGCCCCTGTGCTCAGCGCTGGTAAGGGTGCGCCTCAAATTCTGTGTTCAGTTTTGGACCCCTCAGTACAAGAAAGACATTGAGGTGCTGGAGTGTGTGAAGAGAAGGGCAACGAAGCTGGTGAAGGGTCTGGAGCACCAGTCTTATGAGGAGCGAGTGAGGGAACTGGGACTGTTTAGTCCGAAGAAAATGAGACTGAGGGGCTACCTTATCACTCTTTACAACTCCCTAAAAGGAAGTTGTAGCAAAGTTGGTATTGGTCTGTTCTCCCAAGCAACAAGTGATAGGATGAGAGGAAATGGACTCAAGTTGCGTTGGATGAGGTTTACGTTGGATATTAGGAAAAATTTCTTTACTGAAAGAATGGTGAAGCATTGGAACAGGCTACCCAGGGAAGTGGTGGAGTCACCATCCCTGGAGGTATTTAAAAGATATCTGGATGTGGCACTTCGGGACGTGGTTTAGTGGTGGACTAAAGTTGGATTAATAATCTTAAAGGTCTTTTCTAACCTAAAAGATTCTGTAATTTTATGGGATCTGATAACGTCATTCTGAAAAAGGGTGTTCATAAAAAAGACAGTCACAAGGTATGCAAGAGTATAAAGCTGCAGAATTAAACTCATGCAGATTTAACTTTTCCTCTCAAGCACTCCTGCCCTCCCCTGTAGGCATGCTGTTCAAGCACGTAGTCCACTTCAAGATCTTACTTTTACTCTTAGGAAAATCAGCAGTGAAACTCCAGTTGACTTCACAACTACGTGATCACTGGAAATTCCTTTCTCATCTTCTGTCCACTTGGTGACCAGTAATTTCCAGTCTCATGGAGTGTGTAATAGTAGTAGGGCTTAAGGGTTTCTCACTAGGCTGGGTCTTTTTCATGAAAGACTGCTTTCACCCCCTACACTTACTTCCTCTAAGTCGCCCATCTTCTTGACACAGATGGTTTCACAGCACAGAGTGAGTGAAATGGTTGTATCCTCTGAGTTTGATACATAATTTTTTTTTGCCTGCTTTCCCTCACTCATCCGTCTACCCACTCACATTCCCTTTTTTCCCTGCTAACTCTCAGCATATTCTTTTCCATAATTCATTATCTCAAGATGTACTTGAGCATCTGTTTATTTTTTTATTATTTTTATGCTTTCTTGATAGATTCATCAATATTTTAGCAGTTGGTTCTTTTCATGTGCGCTGCTCTCTTTCTCATTTGCACAGCTGTATGCTTCCAGTGCAGGCATCAGACCCAGGGCAATACTATCAGCTGTCAACAGCCACCCATATTTGGATTATCTGAGTTGTGGAGTTTTCACACCTCAGATGCCAAGGCAGCTTGGGTTTAGCAGTGTTACTAGGTGAGGTACACGTCTGTGCTGCTTTTTGGGCCAGCTCCGCTCTGGAAATAGCTCTGATACTCTACAAAATTTCATCTCCTCCCTCAAGCTATCTGCCTACCTTCCTGGTACAGAAAGTGATGTGCAGGACCGTCCTAATCAGTCTGCACTGAATCAACACTGGTTTTCAGAGTTGTAACCCCAGGCTGGGTCTGGCTCTATGCCTAACCCCTCCGAATCTGCCTCCTGAGCACAGGGAGGGCAGCGCTCACCCCATGAGGGTCTTGCCAGCCATGTGAGGTCTAAGCTGGAGATGACTGCCACCACAGCATGTCATGTAGCACCCTGCACCAGCTAGGGTTGGGGGCCTTACCCGTGCTTTGATGGATGCAGAACAACCTGAGCTCCTTTTCCTAGTTTTTGAATCCTACATGAAAAATTAAGTCCCAGTAAACTTTCTCACTGTCCCTCCTCACCAGCACTGTCCTGCCTCTCACCCCTTCTAGAGCAGCCTGCTAACACAGCAAAACTCTGAAAATGCTCAAGCTAGATCTTGGTAGAGGAGGACGTGTAGGAACACGAGGCAGAGCTTGAGCAGAACAAAGGGGAAATTATATTGAGCTTGCTGTACTAAATGTTAAGAAGCCCACCAACCTTCAGGGTTTTCACATGCGTTTTCATGGAATTATCTTGATAGGTCAAATGCAAATCATTAAGCACCAGGACATAAGAAAACAAGCCATGGTGCAGGCCACAGAACACACAATCAGATCCTCTCCTCTGAATAACACACCTCTCACTGGTAACGGGGGTTCAGCTGGCACACAGGCCAAAGTGGATGCACCCAGCTTAACCAACCAACCCAGTAGTTAGAGGGTGGAGTGAACATGTCCTCACTTCAGGAATTAAACCCTGTTTTCTTACTGTTTAGATGGGTAATGCCTTTCCTCCGTCACAATTTCTTTCTAAGTGTTTTTGTATCATCTGTCAAGCAACCTTAGTTAATTAAGGGAAGTAACAGTCTCTTGGGGTTAGCTTGTGACTCTATCACCTTGCAACTCAGATGTTTTTCTTCAGATGTCTGCTGAACTGTAGCCCACACAAATTTTATGGTGGTCAAATGCCTGATAGTTCTGTGACTTTTCCTCTGCGCAAATCAAAATAACTGTGGCATATTTGTGTTCTTCTTGGGTACTGCTGCATATATGCCCACAGTATGCAGCCAACGAATGGCCCTTCCTCAGCCTAAGATGCCTTCTTTCTTTTTCAGGTGTGTGA
Source organism: Cuculus canorus (assembly GCF_017976375.1). Taxonomy (NCBI): domain Eukaryota; kingdom Metazoa; phylum Chordata; class Aves; order Cuculiformes; family Cuculidae; genus Cuculus; species Cuculus canorus. Next base: position 22,680,324 of record NC_071403.1, on the reverse strand, counting down.
GAAAGAGAAATTGCTCTCAGAAAGGAACCAGCTGAAAGCAAGCATGGGAGAATTGTTAGACAACTTCTCGTGTCTTTCTCAAGAAGTTTGCAGAGACATGCAGAGCCCGGAACAGATCCAAGCTCTCCACAGATACTGCCCCGTTCTCAGACCCATGGATCTACAGCCAGCCACCACCATCAGTCCCTCCCCAGCTGGTGTGGAGCAGAGCCTGGTGACCTCCCAGTGTGTTGGGGAAAGCATGCAGTGCTGCTCAGAGCGAGGTTCAGTGCAACTGGGAGCACCCTGGCTGCCCAACAATGTCTCAGAAAATTGTTCGGCCGCAGGGGGATTGGATGGAGCCGACACAGGTACTTACCCCGAGAGAGAGCTTCCACCAGAACAGAGCAGCCAAACAGTCACGGTAGACTTCTGTCAGGAAATGACTGATAAATGTACAACAGATGAACAACCTAGGAAAGATTACACCTAGTGACTTGTAACCTTAACATTACACCTGGTCAGGTGTTCTTCAGTCAGCCAGTGGCAGCGTTCATTTGTTGTCTAGAAGAACGTTATTTGGTGCACACTACAGTGGTCTTAGCAGCAATACTGTTTTTAAGTATTCCCTCCTCTCTACAAGCAGGAGTTCTCTTCACAATGGTGCTATCCCTTGCTCAGGCAGGGAACGAAGCAGTGGCAACACTGTCTGTTTTTGTATGTTGATTTCAATCTTAACAGGGATGGACATAACACCTCTGAGGACCCAACCACAGCTTTTTTCTCAGTGGCCCATGTCACAAAACCCTAACTCAGGAATTTCCTCTGAATGTTCAATTTTTCATTGAAGACAGCTTCTTTACACATCAAAGTTTTATAGCTAAACTGTACATATTATATATAATATATATAAAAAATATATATCCATATGCAAAAGTCCCTGCATGCCTCAATTTTTCTCATCCTACAAACTGGAAGCTTTCATTTCTATTGTATAAACAAGTTCCAACATTCCTTTTTGTCTTCGATGCTAGAACTAGTTTGGTAACTTGTTACACAATATTTTTTTTTTTCTTGGTTCGCAGTTCAGCAATATCATTCGATTTGTACTTATTTATAAAATTTTAACGTTGGAAACTTATTTGAGATTTTATTATAGACAGTTTTTTTGGCACAGCCATTTTGTGCCACTTGAGCAATGTGGAGTTATTTTATTTTATTGCAGATACTGTACAGTAATGGTCAACTTTGCCACTTGCACTGAGTTTCTGGTCAAACCTCTTTTCATAAATGAAGTCATGACTTCAGTATAACTTGAGTATATGGTTTTCTTTGCTTTATGGCTTAAAGAAAATAGAAAAGTTTTAGCTAATAGACAAACACTCAGGAGCTCATTATGTAGTAAAAACGGTCTTGCCAAATACTGAATTCACTATACAATTTGTAAAGAGAATCTGCTTGAATTATTTTTATATTCAGACTTCTTTCTGTTTCACAAACCAATTTTAAGTGCTGTTAATGATGCTTATGGATTCTTATAGGGGAAAGTATATTTCACTCTTTAGAAAAAAAGTGTTTGACAACTGGATCACTTCATCATACGTTCCACGAAGTTAAGCAAACGGAGATCACATTGATACACTTGGGGGGCTTTTTCTCCAGCCCCGCTCTGCATCCTTTACTCATGGAAGCAACTGCTGCTCCGGCTAGTCCCCAGAACCTCACCTCATCTGTCCTCAGACATTACCTGTTTTCCTCACCAGACCTGAGTTGCAGAGATGGGTCTGGTGAGGTCAGTGATCCTGCCAGGGTAGGCAGAGTTGCAGGATCAGATCCTTAGTTGTTGACTTTGGTTTCCTTACAGAAGACAAGTTAGCACTGTATCCTCTAAGAGCAAAACATACATCTGCCAACACACGATTTGGCTGATTATCCATCAGATTCTTGTGTTCCAGGATCCTCTCGTCCTGCAGCATTGCCCTCAGCACAAATCGCAGCTAAAAGAGTGCTGTCTCAAAGGAGACTACTCAGTGAATTGGCTTAGTTGTAACTGTATTGGATTTGTATCTTAAGCAATGTTGACTCATGTTATGACTGTATGAGACAGCAGCTTTCCAAGCATAACATCTGTATGTACAGTGTAGACAGAAAAAAGTCTCCTAATGCTTTTTTAATAATTATTATTATTATTCTAAGTGTACTGAGTTTTTATTTTGTGGTTCTTTGCCCTATGTGTGCCAGGTTGCGTGGCTTTATCGACAACAACTGTCGTGTGCTTTACTGGCTGATATTGTTTGTTCTCACTGAAAGAAAATGACCAGCTGTTCACACCTATTTATATTAAAAAAAAAGAAGTGGGGGAAAGCAGCTTCTCAGAAGCACTGATAGTGTGGTCTTCTGCACTAACGTTTACACTAGAGGTGTGCGCTGGTGCTTTTTTGAGGCACTCAGTAGATCAGCATCTTGACCCTGGAGGAGGAATCAGCTCCCTCTCTCCACTTCTTCCATCTTCAGACTGTGCTCATGGACCGTCACCCACTAGCCACAAAGTCTTGCTTTTACCCTCTTCACCCAAACTATTGTAGCCAAGCTACCGAGGAGGAAATGCATATAGCATGTGCCATGTTTGTTGAACATACTTTTTTTCCCCGCATGTACAAAGAGAAACTAGTATATAATGTAGGAGAATATTTATGTTTAAGTATTAATCGTTACTGTACAAAATCCTTACCTTTAAATGTTCAAAAATATACAAATGCCATAAACTCCTAGTTCACATGGTTGAAAAAGGGGGAGGAGTTGTCCTTTCTTTTTAAAAGAGCTTAACTGAAAAGTAACTGAACCCCCTCCTAGCCATCTTTTGCAGGTAAATGACTGAGAAGCTCTTTGGCAGGAGGGGAATTTGATTTTCCTTTGAATTCATTGACGTTGCAAAGCAGTTTTGTGCTTCGCAGAGAAGTTTTGTTTCTATGAGACCATGGTGAAAGCTAGAATTTAAAACTAAATGTGAATCACATTATAGAGTCATAGCTACTTGCGGGAGGGGGCTGGGGGGGTGGGAGGGAAGGGTCAACTGACGCAGTATTTTAAAGATGTTTTTCTGTTGCCTTTTTTTATTTTTAAGTGACCTCCTATATATATGAATAGATAGAATGTTTTATGAGTATAAAAACAAGTTTTAACTTGCTTCCTGACATGAAGATTTACTCTACTAACAACTCATGTGCAACTGGTACTCTTGACCTCATTCCAACGGTTTAAAAAACCCACCCACACAACCCATTGCGCTGCAGCTCTTAGGTTTGACCTGGCTTCATACTGGTGCTGGGTCTCTTGATTTCCTCTACCTTGGGAACTGATATATAAAACCACTGCTCAAATAAGTGTCTCTTCCTCAACCTTTCTCTCCTTTCTCTCTTTCTCTCTCTCTTTTCCTCCCCTGCTAGCTTTTCTGGATGTTTGGTTTCATTCTTTCCAATTAGAAGTGGCTGGTTTTGTGTCATTGCTTCCTATATTTACATGTATTATGGTTTTTCAGTGGGGTTTTTTTGGTGGTAGTGGTGGTTGTTTTTTGTTTCTATTTTGTTTTGAGGGTTTTTTTTGCTATTCCGAACTACGCGGCTCTCAGAGCAGTTACTGGGCTAACGTTAAAGGAAGAATTAGTTTCAGACCTGGACACCAGCTGACATACACAACTGTTCTTGTCATGAAATCAAACCAAATGACCACAAGAATACTGTTGGAAAGAGAAAATAATAAGGCTGACTGCATTATTTATAAATTTCAGGAGTTTGATCAATGGTCACCATGATCTTAAGAATCTCTTTGCTTTTGTCAAAGAGGATACATGCAGCATCGGTCCTGTCAGGTGTTACTTGGGAATGGTATGGTGAGACTCCATTTCCTGCTGGGCGCTGCAACACTCTCATTGCTGTGCAAGTCCTTAAAGCTTTGTCCGGTCTGTATCTGGTCCTCCTTTTCCTTTGCCATTGCTATACTTGTATCGCCAGGAAACCTCATTTCATTTAGTTTGCTATGCTTTGTCAGGTGAGTACTACACTATATAATGTGTTTGTTTCTCTGCGTTCTCTGGGGGTGCCTTGAACACAATTAAAGCTCATCGCAAGCTGATTCTGGAACAAAAAGGTAGTGAAATAAAAAGGGAAAAAAAAGAGAGAGAGGAAAAAAAAAAACACAAGACAGAAAACAAGCAAAACAAAAGCAAAAAATGTTGGCTGTGTTATCAGGAGATCCCAGTATTTATATCACGGACTTCCTAATGTGATGACTCAGGCGTCAGAGTTTGATGCTGCAGTATAAAACTATTATTTTATATATTGTACAAGTAATTTATTAAATGTCTTTCTAAGGGTATATGCTGCTTTTAAGATGCACTATATTTTTGGATCTAATCCTTGTATTATTTTTTTTTTTCCCAAGGAAGTAAAATGTGCTGCAAAGGCAAGCCACAGTGATTAGTATGCTAACTGCTACTTCTCTTGTCAAAGGAGAGTGGGAACTAGATATGTAACTTTGCTAAATGGATTAACTGCTGCCAGAGAAATGATTAATGCTGATAGTGTGGTTGTTAATCTGCAGCCCAACACTTTGTCAAGTCTGTATTCTAAACAGTGGTTAAATAGAAGTTAAAATGCCTAGATATATAGTTAGATTTTTTTTATGTGTAACTTTATGGTTGCCTAGTAAATAAAATAAATCTGCATGCTGGAGTCAATATAGTCCTGTAATAATGAAATCTGATCCATTAGGAGAAAGCACGGTGAAGTGTTGCAATTCTAGAATCAACACCACATCCTCTCTTGTGTCTTGTAACCCACTGCTTTGGTAGCTAAAAAAGAGAGGAGTGGGCTTGCAGAATAGAAGCCCTTTAGTGAATTTTGCAGGGAGATGAAGTGAACATTTGGCAGGTTTACAGAAGCTCACAGTTTGCTCTACTTCATGTCCTCTACCGTTGCAACAAGGAGTACTGCTTTCACCTTTTTCTTCTGATCTGAGATGTGTTTGGAGGTGCCTCTGGGTGAAGGCTGTAGCCCATAGTTGCAGCGCTTTAAAAGTGTCTATTTTAGGGCTGCCTAGAGAAGGTTTAGCTCAGTATGAGCAGCGGAGCTTATGGCCTTGCATAAGAAGGGAGTATGATAAGTATGGAGCAGTTTATTTTTATCGGAAGTGAGGTGAAACTAAAACCATTAACATAAAGAACTTCTGCTCTCTTTTCTGCTAGAAATTTTCTCAACAGATTTTTACTTCATTTCAGTTTTGTCTCTGCCAACACAGTCCAAGTTAATTATATATACCTATATATAATACATGTATGTATGTATACATACATCTATAATTCTAGTCAGAGTGTGTGTTTGTGTATTTTCCTGTTTATAATACATATATGTATATTTATAATACTCCTTGGAGTATTTCATGACTCAGGCATCAGATCTGATGCTGTAGAATACAATATATGTGTATATGCATATGTTCAAATACTGTCTGTATATTTAAAAGATCTGGTGGTGGTGGTGTGTAGAATAATTACTCCCTTTATCCTCAAAATTTTAATGGCATTACTTGCAAAGACTAAGTGCACAGTATTTTCCTACACTCCACCAAGATAGGTATTATTTATATCGAAGTCAAATATTGTTATGCATTTTAAGGTATGACACGGATAACATTGCGATTTTTGCAAATGAAATTGCTTTTTGGCAGGAAGGAATGCTAAAAATGCCTTTTTATAAAGTCATTACCCCAACCAAATCACTGCTGAAAAGCCAAGTAGATGACTCCTGTTCTTGTATGAATTTTAGTGACTGTGGGCAGAGCCCTTTCTGTAGGTGAAAGTCACTGCATGGTTCATGCAGTGCCACTGTTGTCCCTTTTGGCTAATTAAAGGCATGCAGAGAGAAACAAGTATCCTAAAATAGAAATGGCAACTGGCAGTGTTTGATTTCATTGATTGCTTAGAAGCAGAGACAGTCTCAGGCTACGAACCCAAACGACCCCTCTGTTTTGAAGGGAGCCAAGTGGGTGCTGCAATTGCCAGCTGTGCTCATCCCTGCAACCGGAGGAGCCCACCTTCTGGGATGTGGGCAGAGAAGGGGGCTCATGCCGGGGGCTGTGTCTGGGATCCCCTGCCCAGGCCAGCGTTACCCTTCATTTGCAATGTACCCAAGAGAAATGTGCGTGATTTCAATCCTGTTCTCACTACTAGGTTTGCTCTGCCTGAAGCTATCTGGATCCCTCAGACCAGCAGGAATGATACTAAACACTTTGGTGATATTCAATGCGTGGGTGTTTTACTCATAGTTCCAAGCATCACCTTTGATTTCAAGGGTGGGATTGCCATAAGAGTTTGTTCCAGAACCAGTTGGTTACAAGTGCACCTCTTATATATGCCTTACAAACTTCAGAGGCCATATTCAAAACAGGGTTTTATCAGTGTATGCAAGGGGGTGCAACCCCTCTTCTCTTCCTCCCCAGGTCAAACAGTATGGACAGTTTTCACACATATCTACCTGTATAACCCTCTGTACCTCTCATAACTGGTCAATGACTGTAACAGGTTACATCAGGTGTTTTTTCTACATACTTTTTACACAAATTCTATGCGATTAATGTAACTTAATTCAATGCATCATTTTATTGTACTAGTTCTTAAGCTTGTCTTTATTTTTTTTCTAGGTGACTGTGGTTTCTTGTGATTTTTATTGTATAAATAAATGAGGTGGCTGTTGATGCTTACTCTCTGTTACTAAGAATTTTTACCTTTTTGGAAGAAAGCGTTGCTATGAACTAATGAATTTAAAACATCATTTAGTCATTGTAAATACAGTATTGTGCAAAAAACAAAAATGAAAAAAAACACCCAACCCTTTTCATTCATTTGAATTGCTAGTGTTAACTGAATTTTGTCTAGACACCATTTCTGTTGATGAAATAAAGACATATCATTATGTATTGTAAATCGACTCCTCTTCACTCTGAGGTTGCAGTGCTTGGTTAATGTGTGGGTTGTAGGTGAGGTTCGGGTGGGTAGGTTGGATGTGGTTGATACTGCTCAGTGAATCTCTGGGCTGAGGAGGCCACCTCCTCTCACATAGTCCCATTGCTAATTCACTAGTCGGCTTTGATCCAGGGATTCAGTTACCTTTGATCTGCTGCAGGAACAGCCGAGGGTATTTCATTGCAAAGATGAAATAAGTTGTTTTGGAAGATCAAATAAGCTGCATCTATACCCATTCCCCTGGCACTTGACTTACGGCAATTCTTCTAAGTCTTTGTTTTGGTCTTCTAAAGTGTAGTGTATGTGCTGGGGGGCAAGGGAAGAGATTGGTGTTTGTTTCCCCTTTACAGAAAACCTCAGGGAAATTGAGAGAGGTTCCTGTAGAAACAAAATGTAGCTGAAAATCTCTGTGTGTAACCAAAATACCGTAGTGTTCCTTTCCGAAGGAGGAACTTGTGCCGTGAACCATTAGCATCACTTCTACTGCAGAAGATCCAGAAAGGAAAGAAGAAATTATAACAGCATCAGGTGCTATTAGCACAAGCAGGATGTGGAGTCTGGCAGGAGATTTTTGCTCTCTGGGACTCCCAGATGGTTCAGAGGCAGATTCCTCTGTCCTTGGGCTGGATGCAACCCAAGAGCCTGCTCAACAGCTTGGCAGGAGGAGCCCTGGGAAGGGTGGATTGGCATGACCAGTTGTCCTACCCTGGTCCACACATTTGCTGGGATGCTGCTGTGAGGAGCAGGCAGGAGGGAGCCTGCTAAAGGGAGGTCCCTGGGTTCTTTTACCATCAGCAAGGAAGCCCTAGATAACGTGCCCTAAATTATCATCCTTGAAGATGCAAACTCTGTCCTCAATCTGCAGCAGTGAAAATTGCCTGTGATTTTTCAGTCCAAATTTTCCTGTTGAGCATATATGAAGACAGCTTCCCGCCCCCCCCCAAATCTGTCAGAAGACGTAGCATCCACCACATCTACACATAGCCTGGCAGTAGAGAATGTACTTATCAAAGCTGTTTCTCCATCCCTGATCAGTTGTTGCTGGCACTTATTGGCCACCATCTTAAGTATTTCCTTTTTTTGCCTTAAAATACTAAACAAATGCACAGCAAACTCTCAATGTAGTGAGGCAGAATATGAATGTAAATCATGCACTGGAACAAAACCACGGTAATCTCAAGCAATCTTGACTCTTTTTTTTTCCTTGCTTCCTGCTAGCCTTGCCTTAGAGTTGTCAAGCCATAGAGGATTATGCATAGGGAAATTGGCACAGCAAATGAGCTTGTTCCAAGCATTGCTTGCCATTGAAGTGATAACAAATGCAGCTATGATAAGCTTGTCAGATAAAAGCAGCCAAAAGCATATGGACAGAAACAGGGTCAGGGACAGTCAGAGTAAGTTGCTTTATTTTCCAGACACACAAGTGGAAAGAACTGCTTTCTTGGGCTCCAGAAATCCAACCCTCCAGAGCTAGTCTGTCCTAGCAAAGTGAAAATGAGCTCCTTTTGGCTTTGTTTATCTTTCAGTTCCTCTTTATGAACTAAAGACAGAGTGAAAGGAGTAAGATTTTCATGAACCTGAGGTGATACCTTGCAGATCTTCTTGACAGCAAACTGAAGAAAAGCACAGATGTTTCGCACTTAAAATAAATTGCTTGGATTTGCTTAGTTTCAATTTTGAAGCTGAAAGAATTAGCTATGAAGATGCTACATTAGCATGGAAAGTCTCTATCAGAGCTTGGGGACTGCATTAGCACAGCCAGGTGAACAGCAGCATGTTCTTCAGCTTTTTTATTTTTTCTCTCTTAAATTCTCTGTCCTTTCAGATTCCTTGAGTGTGTCTCCATCTTTTATTCATTGGCTGCTGAAGCCTGGGGAGACAGAGGCCACATAGCCTTCCAAGTTCCTTTCAAATCAAACTAACCCTGTCTTGTAGGTGCCTTGGGTCCTCTGCTGCCTTGAAGATCTATGGATCAGGCTGGCTACTGATATGAACACTACTAGCATGCACAACAAGTTGTACATCCCAAAACGTTCTCCCAAAGACACAAGGCTATTTCTGCAGCAGCAGCACACACTAACCAGATCAGGCTCAGTCCGCATGTGAAAAATCTGGAGTTGTGGAGCAAGCTACCCGTTAACACCAGCAATTAGAGTACAGTATGGTTGGGGCTGGTGTAAAACAGAGGAAGAAAGTGCTTGCTTTCTTAAACTATGTTATGAATTTAACATCGTAGCAGCAGTGGCAGGGAACATATAGCAACAGATAATCTGCTTTTTATCTTTCTGCTGAAGGTGGTTTGTGCTCAATTCTTAATTTATCTCTTCTCTTCGGAAAGTCATTACTTTTTCATAATAGATGATAGTTCTAGTAGCATGCTCTGAAAGATAACAAGAGAAACAAAAGATGAAGCTGAATTGGCTTAAAGCAGAAAAAAAGAAATATTATCATAGTTATTAACTCATGTTCCAGTGCATACATATTTGGGAAGGTGGGAATCTGGTGTTTACCTGACAACACACGTACCTTGTAGGGCTTTGTTCAGCACTAAGGGGAGGATGGGGAAAAGGGGAACACCTTAGTTTCAAATCAAAATAAACACACTAATCCCTGAAGTAATTTACTTGAAATCAGTAGACCCATCCTAAAGGCCTTTCTTTACACATTAAGGGGTTTTGTGTATTTTTTGTTTGCTTTAGAATCATACCAAGGTGGACTCAATCAGGAGAGTTTCACTTTCTAAAATCCAGCTTATCTGTTTGTTGCTGCACAAACCTTCAGAGAGGTTCATTAGTTGTTCATTAGTTGCTGCTGATCCCCAGAGTTTAGCTGTGTTTGTGCAGTTGGTGAATGGTTACTTTTGGTTCACCAAATAACTTTTGCAGGATGACTGGTACACTGGCTGTCATCACCACAAGCTTTTCCTGAGTGCTCCAGGGCAGGATAAAATACAACTACTGACTAAATTAATTTCTTTTTTTTAAAAATAGGTGCTTGCATAGAATATCTGTACAAAACAAGCAGTAGTTACCAGTAGGTGTAAATGAGATACCTTTAAGGATTCTTAGATATTATACAGGAACAGTGTTTTACCAGTCCCTGACCTCACATGTAGATTGTCCTGGTGGAGTTCAGCTGTCTAAAAAACTTCTCCGGGGTTATTAGGTTTGATATTTCAATGTACATTCACTCTTAAACTGTTTCCAGACCCAGGAGTGAGAGCAGGTGAGCTGATAGTTAAATGAGTAGGTATTTATTCCTCAAGTGTTGTTGAAAGGGTGAGTAAACATGCCTTGTTTTGGAGAAGACTGCAAGCATTCAGGCTGAATAGCAGCTCTCTCTTTTATATCCTGCTCACTATGGAGTATTTTCCCACTGGGTAAAAAGCTCAAAGCTGAATGGAGAATTGAGACATAGAAAAAGAATTGAATGATACAGAGGAATGAAAAAGCAATGCAGTGAGGGAAAACAGACCCAGTGAATAGTAAAATTTCCCCAGCTATGCAAGAGCCAGGATTTCAGGACCAGATACTTTCTTTACTGCAAATGAATACAATCAGTAGCCCCATCTCAGTCCAGTTCTGTGAGTAGAGAGTATGTCAGCTTTACCAGCTGCTTCAGTATCAGCTTTATCCCTTCTCATTCACCATGAGGAGGGGGGGCTTGCTTTTAAAGACAAATCGATTACTTTGAGGCAAAATAATATAGGTTTAAAGAAATAACATTGAAAGCACAAGCTCTCTGGGGCTACAGATAAGGAATGGACACCAGGGTAATGAAAGCTCAGCACTTCTTGAAAAACAAGAATCTGATGTTGAGTGCCTAAAATGCTTATTCTTTCTGAAAATCTCTGTCTAGTACTTATGGTTTCCCAGGAGAGCAGGTTAGCTAAAATATTGCTAAGACTATTATAAATCTACTAATTACTTCCAATTTTGTTTTGTGATTCCAGGAACTTATCTTGGCTCAATGACAAACCACAACCATTAGATAACATCAGGTCTCCCCTCTTCTTATATCCTTGGCTGCTCTAACAAGAGGACTAGCACAGCAGTACTCTTAGCGCAGGTTTAGGCTTGGGGTACAAATGTGGTGATAATCTAGTTCCAAATCATCTGACAGATGATGCCTTTGTAAGAAGCATTGCCAGTCTAGTGTAAATACTCCAATCCCTGTTAACCAAATTGAAACTCATAGATTTTTAGAGCACGTCTTAGGATTCTTTAGAAAATTATTATATATAGGCCGAAAAGAACTGATGTGCTCAGGTAACATGCAACTGGAGTTCTCTGCTTTAGAAAGGCAAGGAGAGACACGGCTAGCAAAAGACTTCAAACACAGTTAGCAATGAAATATCACAAAATCTCCAGCTTTTGTAGAAATATTTGCTTTCAGACGTTGAATTGTGCTGACCCTGTGACATCCTGAAGATGCAGCACCAGGCTGTGGCCATGCCCAGCTGAGCTTCCAGGTGCTCTGCAATTTTTCCTTTTGTTTGTAGAAAATGGCCGAGGAGGAAGACTGGTTCATTGTTGCAAAAGATGACTTTGGAAGCAAAGCTCTCTCCCTCTCTAATTGTCAATCTCTTATTTTCACCTCCCCAGAGAAAAAGAGAGTGATCCAATGGGTCTAACGGCTTCATACAACCTTGCACACATCAGGCAGTGAGACAATACACCTTAGTGCAATGCTCTCAGAGCTGGATGCCTATTATATGCTGTAATTTCTGGCCTGCCTATTTTCAAGAGACCCAAGATTGTATCTGTACTAGTTATATCCCGACCTTCGACAGCATCAGTCTATTAATTTTATCAGACTTAAAAATGTATTATGCACCAGGCAGGTGCCTGACTGGTGCAAATTTTGCTTTGGGGCAAGGGGGGCGGTTCTCATAATGTCATTCATGTGTGGTCTTTTAAGGATTGCTTGCCTAAGGGAGGCTGTCAGCCTATGAGCATGCAGAAGGTGCCTCTGCTCCATAGCTGTATCTTCCCTTAACTAAAAGATAAAATGTGGCAAGAGATGCAAAAATTAGGGTGTTTTGTGTGAATGTGCGTACCCACAATACCTCTTAGAAGGTAAGGTAAGATACCATATATTCTTTAGGATGCATCCTCTCAGTCAGCCTTGGAAATTATTAGTTGGGAACAGTTATCTGCAAACAAATTGTTTGCTATCACTTCAAATCATGCTGTCTGCATGGTTTTGCAGGCTTGCAGACAGCCTCTTTTCAACTGTACGCAGATGCTGACTTCCCCTGACAATGCAGACGATAGTAACATAATTTATCTGAAGTCTCCACTGAGTTGAGATTAGCTCACCTGTATAGTTGGTGAAGCTCTTGTCATTGTGTTTAGGTGGACTGCAATCATTCGGAAATTACTCTTATGTCATGCAGTGACTTTCTCCTCCTGTACTTTGCTGCGTGCTTTCCCTGATGAAATGAAAGCCCAGTTTTGGTGGTCTGTCCTCAGAACCTAACAAATCTAAAGTTTGACCATCAGTGGCTGAGGGAAAAGATACTTTTCCCAGTTGATCAGAGTCTCTCAAGAAACCTTTAGCCTAATAAGTCGTTCAAGATTTCTGACTCTCTCATTTCCATTTCCCAGTTTGAATAATGGGTAACTTTGGGCAATGCAATGACCAAGAAACTGAACACAGAGTGAGTGGTTTGGATGTAAAACTAAATAGTTGGAGAGTAAATATTTTTCCAAGGTTTTATATCACAATTGGACATGAAATAAAAAAAAAATGGCTCTTCACCTCCACCAATTCCAGATGAGGAAGCTTTAAATAGCCTTGTTAGTTTGCTCTGTGGCCAAATATGCTTAGTCTTTACAAAGTGTACCAATGGGAAGGGCATTTCTTCTTTTATAGATATAGCTGAGCGATTCTCATGCCAAACATGCATTCTGTATTCAATATCCCACTAAGCTGTTTCATGAGGGTTTTCAGTGAAGGTTTGAATGTATTCTCCTGTAAGGATCCAAAGTAACCTTTCCTCTGAAGAGGAATTCCTAAGAAGAATTTCCTGTTCTTTTTGAGGGATGTAGTTTTGTCTTCCTTGGAAAAAAAAAATCATTTGGGCATGACCTGGCCAACTACTATCCAACACCTGGCCTTCATGGTTTGATCAAAAGAGAATTTGTAGTTTTCCTGCTAACTTGGCACAGAGTATGGGTATGGATTTGATTAGAGGTTGCTAGAATGCTTCTTAAGGTATAGAAAGTGGTATATTGAATGTTCAGTTGATACTCCTCGCTCACTGAACTAATGCAAAGCATGCTACGGACATACTCTGGCAGAATGCTATGGATTAAGGGAAAAAAAAACAATTGAACTGATATGGAATTAAAGATGATTGTTTGGGAAAGTTATCAAAGAAAATTGAAGAACAATGCCAATTTCACTATGGTTTTGCTCTATTTGCCTATCCAGCTTAGATTAGTAAGATCCAGGCTAAAACAGATTTTATTTTGGCTGTTTATAAAACATTTGCAGGAGGGGTTTCATTGTTATGTTAAGAAATGTCTGTCCTTTCTCTGCATTACTCTTGCAAGTCACTATTAATTAGGCATGGTGGTAGATAATTTTTTTGTCTGCTCCTTTTAAGTACACTTTTTTAGACAGTATCACTAATTTTTGAATGCTCCTGTCCCACAAATAAATCTAATCATACATATTTTTCTTTTATCTAAATATTAATACGTTATGATTGTCTCCTGGAAGTCAAATTTAAAAAAAAAAAAAATCAAATCAAATGGGCAGTCTCATCTGGTGGGAGGTGTCCCTGCCCAGGGAAGAGAGATTGGAACTAGATGATCTTTAAGTTCCCTTCCAACCCAAACTATTCTATGATTCTATGAAATCAATGCTGAATGTCTTTGACAACCAAAATTAAATAGTGAATTTAGGAACTGGGAATTACAATCCAGGAAGATATGCAACCATTAATGCCTAGATTCAACATTTTTATGATGCACCAGTGTATTTGTGTATTGAAAGGGGTATTCATAAAATGCTGTAGCAATGCTAGCTGTCAAGTGAATTTGCCAAAATATTGACTCGGTGGTACATAAAAGCCCCTTTCCTTTAAAATATCATGTGCTGTAAGCAGGAAGCAGCAGGTGGCACACCTACATGAGTCACATTCTAAAAGGCTAGTACCAGTCCCATCCATAATGATCCCCAAAGGCAGCATGCCAGAAGAGCGTTGCTTTCAAGAGTGGTGACATTGCTTTGCAAACTAAATACATTTCTCTGCAAGATCTCTCCCGAAAGACAGCATCATAGTCATCAAACACTAGAATCTGCCAGGCAAATTCTGCATGTTCCCGACAGGGTGCTACTGAAATTCTTTCTTGCATTTCACCTTTTTAGAGAGCCTTCTCATCTCAGTATCAAAAAACAGTAGAAGATGGACAGACTGTGCTCTAGGCCCTCTCCCTGTATTATAAATGGTGAAATGGAAAGTGATCAAATGGTTTCTAAGTGTCTTATCACCTATGAACATAAGCAAGCTTCGACTGTGTGGCCAAAGAATGGAACAGTTGCTGAAGATGCAATGCTGTAGTCATTGGCTCTGGCATTGCAGTTATTTAGTGTTTTATATGTAGATTGTCTGATTTGTTCACTGAGCAGTTATTCAACTTGGTGATTGCCTCTGGAGAAACCTCCTGAAGCTGAGAGAAGTTGAACCATTGAACTCAACGCACTCTGGGCTTCTCTTTCTTACACTGTAAAGCCTGCTAGAGCTGAACAAGCTTCCTGAGGGACAGTCCTCATCAAGTTGATTGGGATGATGTCATTGGCATAAAGAAGCTGAGATCCAGTGACTTGGACAGCCTCAGGACCAATTATTCCCTACTGATGTTTTGGGATCAACTGTACTGGAGCTTGGCTTGATCCAGGAGAATGCAAGGCATTGGGGCTGTGCAGTATCTTGGCTTGTATCAGAAACGGCATAGCCAGCAGGGCCAAGGAGGTTATTCTGCCCCTGTACTCGGCACTGGTGAGACCGCACCTCGAATCCTGTGTTCAGTTCTGGGCCCCTCGCTACAAGAAGAATGTTGAGGCTCTGGAGTGTGTCCAGAAAAGAGCAACGAAGCTAGTGAAGGGGCTGGAGAACAAGTCTTATGAGGAGCGGCTGAGGGAACTGGGATTGTTTAGCCTCAAAAAGAGGAGGCTGAGGGGAGACCTTATTGCTCTCTACAACTACCTGAAAGGAGGTTGTAGAAAGGAAGGTGCTGGCCTCTTCTCCCAAGTGACTGAGGACATGACAAGGGGGAATGACCTCAAGCAGCGCCAGGGGAGGTTCAGACTGGATATCAGAAAAAAATTCTTCACAGAAAGGGTCATCGGGCACTGGCAGAGGCTGCGCAGGGAGGTGGTTGAGTCACACTCTGGAGGTGTTTAAAAGACAGGTAGACGAGGTGCTCAGGGACATGGTTTAGTGGCAGATAGGATTGGTTGAATTCGATGATCCAAGAGTTCTTTTCCAACCTAGTTATTCTGTGATTCTACGGTTCTACGTCGCGCCCTCCCCCGCTGCCCCCCTCCCGCGGGTTCATACTTGCCATGGACACTCGGCGCCCCGTGGCGGCGGCGGGGAGCGGACTGCCGGCCGGGCTGCCTTCCACCTGGCTCTTCCCACCCGAGACGGAGCCGGGGCTGGGGTCGGAGACACCGCCGTGGGAGGCTGGGCTCTCGCTGTCGCTGCCCGCCCGGCTCCCGGTGAGGCCGCGGGAGAGGCAGCTGGACTTGCGTGTGCCCGGGCAGTGCCCGCTGCCCGCGGAGTCCCCGCGCTCCTCCTCCGGGTCGCTGCCCCGGCTCTGCCTGCGCGGCCCCCGCGGCGCCTCCTCGCTGCTGGAGGAGGGAGGCTGCTGCTGTCCGTGGTGCTGAGCTGCGCTGGGGCGGCGCCGGGGAGGTGGCGCGCCGCGGAGCTGTCCGCGGTGCTGACGGTCCGGCGGCCCTGTGGGAGAGGGCGCGGGAGCGGGGGGCGGCGGAGGGGGGGCGGTGGCCGGGCAGCTCGGCGGCACCACGGAGCTCTTCTTGGAGTTGTAGAGGATGCTCTCCTCTTCGCAGGGGCCTTCCAGCCACCACGGCCGCCCGCAGAGGCTCTTCTGGACCTTCTTGAGGCCCAGGTGGGCGATTTCTAGGATGTTGAGGAAAAGGGAGACGGCGGCGATGCTGTTCATGAAGACCATAAAGATGGTCTTCTCTGTGGGTCGGGACACAAAACAATCCACCGTGTTAGGGCAAGGGGGCCGAGTGCATCTGTAAAGGGGGGACATGTGAACCCCGTATAAAAGATACTGACCTATCATAAAGCCCACTTCGACCACTGACCGGGTAAGGATATGCAGGACATAGGTGCGCAGCAGGGACCCTCTCAGGGGTGCTTTGTTCACTTTCCTCTGTTCCTCCAGCTTACGCAGTTCCCTCTCCACTCTCCTGTGTTCCTCGGGCAGGGACTCTAGATCTTCTAGCTGAGCCCGCAGGTGGGCTTTTCTCTTCTGTCGCTCTTTCTCAAGAGCCCTTAACCTGTAGAGTGCATGGCCCATGTAAACTAGTGATGGAGAAGAGACAAATATGATCTGCAGTACCCAGTATCTGATCAAAGAGATGGGGAAGGCTTTGTCATAACAGATATTGCTGCAGCCGGGTTGTTCCGTGTTGCAGACGAACTCAGACTGCTCATCATCCCAGACATCTTCAGCAGCCACTCCCAGCACCAGCATCCGGAATATAAACAGGATTGTGAGCCAGATTTTGCCAACTATGGTGGAGTGGATGTGCACTTCTTCAAGGATGCTGCCCAACAGGTTCCAGTCCCCCATGGTCAGGAGTTCATATCTGAAACAGAAGTATATATACATAAGTCTTTTAATTCAACACTGTATTTAATTTTTAGTATTTTGTTTTAAATAATGATCCTTCATATACATTTTTGTGATAGCAGGAGAGCTCCCAAAAGTTCTTTTCTGCTTAATGGGTTTTTAAATGAAAACAGACTTTACGGTTACTGGTGAAAGATGAAAATGTGAGATTATTTTAAGCTTAAGAGAGACTGATTTCAGCTGTAAGCCACAGTACTTCTTAACTGCCTACAGTTTTACACTATTTTCTTCCCACTCGGAAAGAAGACAATTTTTTTTCACTTCGCAAATTCTTTGCCAGCTATGGCTTAATTCTACACCCACTCCATTCTACTGTCTGTGATTTTGCCATAGTTTTGTGTGAAGAACAGCTAGAATAATATCTAATTCTCATTACTTTGATTGGGGTTTTTTTTGATAGAATTTTGAGAAGCATCCTATAGCTGTAGCTGAAAAGTGCTTTATATTGTACCTCAAAGTAGTAGCATTGTTAGTGCCATCCATCCAAGATTTTCTCATCTACCAGGGTAACAAACCACAACTTTCTCCCTTGTATTCATAAAACTACAAATACATAGCTAATTCACACATAGCTGTATGTCTTGTATATGTTATACAAGGAGGTTGTAGCAAGGTGGGAGTTGGTCTCGAACAACAAGTGACAGAATGAGAAGAATGGACTCAAGTTGTGCCAAGGGAGGTTTAGATTGAATATTAGGAAAAATTTCCTTACTGCAAGTGGTGAAGCATTGGAACAGGCTGCCCAGGGAAATGGTGGAGTCACTATCCCTGAAGGTATTAAAAAACTGTGTAGATGTGACACCTTGGGACATGGTTAAGTAGGCACGGTGATGTTTGGCTTATGGTTGGACTTGGTGACCTTAGAAATCTTTTCCAACCTTAATTATTCTATGTTTCTCTGTATAAATTGTCTCAGTTCTAGGAAAATGTTAATAAAAGTGTGATTCTAGGATTAATATATTTAATTTGATGCATTTAAAGTCTTAGCAAATCCCCAAGATTTTGACTTAATTATAAATTTCAACAAGAGATAAATAAAACAGGCATTACTAAATGGAAGTTTTTAGCTGTGAGCGTGAAACGATCTTTTTAACTACCTCTTTTCCAGAGGCTCTTTTATTCACTAGCAGATTGATGTACATTCTGCTACCAGATGCCTGATTTCCAAGCTGCTTCTCTGGAAACTGTTCAGGAACTTCATGTAATGTAGGGAACTGAAATAGAAGGTATCATTATCTGATTACAGATATTAAGGTATTGTTATCTGGTTACTTGTGAATGTACCACACATCCAGTGTTGTGTACCTGGAATTCTTTCTGCTAATATGGTAACAAAATACTGAAAGCTACTAAGGTTGTATCTACTTCAGGGTTCACACATATTTTTTTATGCTATTGTACTTCCAAAACTTCCTAAATTCCAACCTTTAGTGAAGTGCAGTTCTTAAGGGGTTTTTTAAGAGTGGCTGGTGGCAGTACAGAAAATCTTACAATTTTAATTGATAGCATAGATGAGTGGTATCATCGTTATCAATATAGCTTTTTTCTGATTTATGATATGGTCCCGCATAGCATGGTTCTGCTTGGAGACTGCATTTATCTACATTGAAAGTAAAGATTCCAGTTGTAATCAACAGTGCAGTCATTCTCAGCAGAGGCGTCCTACAGACTTCATTATTACATTTCTGTGTTTTGTCTGTTTGTTTGTTTGTTTGTTTTTCCTGCAAATTTGAATCTACACAGTGAATTTCCCTTTTTTGTATGGGGAAGTGGTTGAGGAAACCTAGCCAGCCAAGCAGCTTCTTAGGTGCTTTCGTGCACCTTGTGTATCTTCTTTCCCTACTCCCTCCCTGTCACGTATTTCATTGAAATAAGATAAATTTTTAAAAAGTCAGCAAGAATGATTGTAGACTCTTTTCCTCCTCTTTAAAGAACAATGTTAGATCTTTCTTCTGACTTCATATGGATTTTTTTTTCAGAGCCGATATCAAATTGCTGCAACTGCATATGTTGGGTGGGTGTAAAGATGTTCATGTGTTGAAATGTTTACTGGAAAATGTTACATCCCAAGCCAACAGTGTTGAATCTGTTTTTCTGGGCTTGGAAGTGCAGATACAGAATAGTTCGCCTTCAGTAAAGAAGGAGAGGATTATATAGGGCAAGCTCACAAACCAAGAGTAATCAAGAGGCCAAGTACAGATGGGTGACGCTTGCTGATTGCTCTGTACTGCTTCCCTGGAAAGGTGACTGAATAGCAGCAAAGCAACATTTAAGTAAAGAAGTTCTGGGTATATTTGCTGGCTTATGAATGGCAGATCCCTCATCGGAATTGACAGAATGCAAAAAAACCCCAAAAAAACCCAAAAACCCAAGTGAGATTGTAACTGCAGGAATAAAAGGGAAAGGAGATATATTTTAATCCTAAAGATGAAAAGATAGCATTCCTCAAGCAGTAGGGATTATAATTGCCTGTTTTGTAACAGAAAGTGGATATAATGATTTGAGGTAAGAGAGGACAACAAGAGGAGTGTGTGTATATGTGTATGTGTATATATACATACACACACATATATATATGTAGGAGTATATATATATATAGGTGTTTATATGTGTGTGTATATATATATTTATATCACTCTGCCTCTGTAGATGTGTTTGTTTCTTACACCTTTTCCACCAGCATTTAAACAACACTGTCCTCATCTTTCCTTTATAATGGCCATCAGCAGACATTAATTGTAAGGGTGGTCTAATTCCACTCTCTAAGGGAGCTTATTGTACCAAGACACTTTCCCTCAAATCAGCAGTAGTAGAACCGCAGTATGAATAGCGACACAGTGAACATTATACACAGTGCATAAATCAAAGAATTTATCTAGAGCCATGAAAACCAGAATTTCTAAGAAATCACTCAAAACTACTTCACAAACTTGTCATAGCAATGTGTTTCCAATTTTTGCATCTTTCCTTTCCCTAGTCTTATTTGAGCTCTGTGTATTTCACTTTACTGTGAAAGTGTAATGTCAAATATATTACATTGTTTATATACCTATATACAATGTATATAATTAATATAATTAAATATATATCATTATTTCCAGTCTACTAGTGTACTAGAAATTCTAGTATTCTAGTATACTGGCCTAATATACCATTTTTAGTACAGATTGTACATGCCTGCAACATTTCTTCTTTTACTATCTGACTACCTTTGTGTCTGTCTAAATATTTTTATATGGTCATTTCAAACAATAAGAAAAATCACGCATGCAATCAGTTAGTACCAGATGGAAATCCACCATTTCTCTTGGAGGGAATTTCTTTATTTCTTATTTTTCTTACCTCTCCGCTTTAAAGTTTATTTGATAATTTACCACTATTCAAATCACTTTGGTATTAAATTTATGCCAGGTTTTCATTAGCCGTAATTTGAAAAAGCAGAGTTAAATCTTTAATTATTTGACAGAAGAAGTTGCCAAGAAACAAATACCCCCGGATTTTATTCACCTTGCTTTGAGTCAGAGAGGGACCTGCCTGCTCCCTACTGCTCTAGGAAGAATTTTTTCTGCTGCTTACCTCAGGACAAATCGCGTGGTTAGTCTATCTTAGAGCATCGCAGAAGGAACACGCAGCGCTGCTGATCGCCATAACTCAGAGACTGTCCTTCGACACTGCTAGGACATCCTTTTTTTTTTCCCCAAGAGCCAAAGCAAGAGTCTACTGAGCAGATTTCTCGGTTCTTTGTAGCTGGATGCCAAGATCGCTCAGTCTAAACTATCTGTGCATGGTTTAAAAATCATCAGATGATAGGATAGTGCCTCTAGCCAAAATTATCATGCAATTATTTCAGTCAGTGGCATCTAACAAAGCCATTCCCTCAAGGCTCAATCTGTACGGCAACAGTTTGCAATGACCCTATGCCTCATTTTAGTTGGTTCTTCAAACCTTACACCTCTTCTCATCTCCCAAATTACATTTTATTTTGTAAAATGGCTAAATAGGCAGTCTTTACATTATGATAGATTCTTGCATTTTCTTTACATTCCATTAGTTTCGCTTCAAATCAATGTCCAAGGATCGATCGGTCATGTCCGATTTCATACTCTGTTGCCTTGTGAGTTAATTTAGAATGTATCAGATTGAGTCTTTGAAAATGGAGGCCACAGAAACAGAAACTCAAGCCATCAGTTAGAAACACAGGCTTTCGGCACAGTAATATTTCTTCAACTGGTTTAAAAGAATCAACGTCAAGCCCATTCAGAATTGGTATCTGTGAGGGAGAAGCTTTTAAAAAGGAAGGCAAGTTGCCAAAATGGGATTTTGTGAGAAATCAGGGCCGCCAGAGCTGATACTAACAGCTTCTGCTGCCCAATACTGTCCAGACTTACTTTTAATGGAAATTTCAAATACTCGTTTTTCTCTCTTGCTCCAAAACTTCTGGCTATTTTCTTCCATCTGTAAGGTGTGTGGCTGATTTCCACTTCAGGCTTTTCTCCCTGAAAATATTCCCAATACTCAGTGACCAGTTCTCAGAAAACACAGGCACCACCTCTGCTTAGGGATTATTTCAGATTTATGTACCAGTGCATCCTTCTCTCCCACACAAGCTTGTCTGCCTGCAAGTCCTGTTTATATATGTCTTTCAGAGCCTTACCCTGCAGCAGATGAGGTGGAAACAGTATGTTTCCTCTAGCCTCAGTCTAATACAGCTGATGTATGGTCTATGCATACATTACAAATGCTTTAAGGGCAATAGTGCTACACTTCCCATTCCTCAAGGAGGTGTCAATACTCATGCAAATTACCCCTACCTCCACAGGCCTTTCTTATCCATGTTCTTGTGCTCTCAAGCCCATGTATTCTATGATTCTATGTACCTGTCACTGCTGTTTTATTTTCACGTCTCTTCTTTCCATATTTGGTCACAAAGTCCCTAAGGCTTCACCTTGTTGCTTCAGCTGTCTTAAAGCTTTGACTCTGGCCTAGGTGCCCTTTGCTGCCTTACAGGACGGTGATGTTGACCTGATGTCTGCAGTAGATTCCACAGCTCCCAAAGGCTGAGAACCAGACAAGAGCTGCAGAACTTATGATTTATTCATCCTGTTGGAGAATGTGCTTTGTAGCTCGCTGCAGAAGCAGCTTGTTTGTGGCCCAGCACGCTTCTGTCCCACATCACCCCCTTAGAAGGTCACAGCACTAGAACCACAGGGTGCCTGCCTCACTCTGCCCTCAGAGTAATCTGGCTTATGGGTTTGCTTTTCTTTGGACAGGGGAGGTGGCAATAGGCTGTTTAGGGACAATTTGTCATGTTTCTGCTTTAGCAGCAGAATAATTGGTGTTGTTAGACTGCTCATGAAAGCTTGTTATTGGACCATACAATTAATTGTATGTGGAAGGGAAGCAGGGTCAGGGCACAGGGGGTGACAGGAATCAGGATGAAGAACAGGAGTATGGCGTAGTTCTTTGCATTTGGAGCGGAGCAAAAATCTGTGGTGGCTATAAGCATTTGCCATAGGAGAAATCAGCCCGCAGTGTGAACGCTAACAGGCACATCTGCTGGGGATGGATGGGGTGGGTGGCTGTGTTGAAGGGGTGGGCAAGGAATATCCTGGAGTTAAGAGAGATGGGATCTTGGCCAGAGATGCCTGAAATGGGTAACTCAGCAGTGGCACAGCAAGAAGACCGTGGGAGGTTCAGGTTGGACATTAGGAAAAACTTCTTCACTGAAAGGGTTATCAAGCACTGGCACAGGCTGCTCAAGGAGGTGTTTGAGTCACCATCTCTGGTGGTATTTAAAAGACGGATAGATGAAGTGCTTAGGGATTCAATTTAGTAGTGGACAGGTACAGTTGGGCCTGATGATCTCAAAGGTCTTTTAACCTTTGTATGTGGAAACTCCCAGCACAACAAGGACCAGCACAACTTCATGCCTGACCTTCCTGGATCAGAAGAGACCTCCCTGCTGGAAAGCAGAAACTCAGGGAACATAGCACTGGGGCAGAAGCTGGAGACAACCAAGTAGGGTAAAAGCTCTGTCTTGCTGGTTGTTCAATAAATCCCAGTAACCAAATCCAGCATGGGGTACTTATTCTGTCTTGCCTGTGACAACATCTAAATCGTGAGTGGCAGCTATTACAAAATAAGTTCTTAAAACATTAGCATTGCAGCTTTTGATGTTCTTGTCAGGGATTCACAGATTTGAAAACCAGAAAAGGATATATGTGGGAACTAATTCTTGACCTTCTTATAACACAGACAGTAGCATTTCCTTGTAGTAATATATTACTATTCTGACTCAAAACAGACAGCATTACGGGGTCAAAGCCACTTCAAAGAGCACCTGCTTTCTGCTGTCTCACCGACCCCACCATGAAACTCTGATGCCAATCCACATGAAACAGTGAGCTGGAGCGCAGCTGAAGCAGGTACAGGCATACTGAAATGCCAGGATGAGACTGCACAATTCTACCTTTAGCCAAAGACACTCCATGTGCAGCGGAACCCGACTGGCTAGAAAACCCTTGGTTTATTAAAAAAGTTCTCTCACTTGAACTTGCAAACTTTTCCATTTTACTGCAAATTAACATTATCAGTACTAGACTTGCTCCTTCTGGGAAGAGTTACCTTTCACAGGAAGATGAAGGATACCTTACCTTTACAATATGAAGTAAAGCAGGCTAGGGATGTCTTTGCAGCCCTTAGCGCTTACATAGCTATACCCTTGGATGTCTACATCCAAACTACCTACTGAGACCTGTCCCTGCTCCACACTGCTGTCTAAACTGTGTGAAGGATAGCTACACAGTTTGGGACTGGGCTAATTATCAAAGACGACACTAATTAATTTAATAATCATAGAATGGCTTGGGTTAGGAGGGACCTTCAAGATCATCCAGTTCCAACCCCCCTGCCATGGGCAGGAACACCTTCCACTAGAACAGGTTGCTCAAAACCCCATCCAACCCGGCCTTGAACACCTCCTCCAAAGACGAGGCATTCACAATTTCTCTGGGCATTATGTGACTCACCACCCTCGCAGTAAATAATACAATCAACTGTTCCAGTTCCTAGATTCAAGCCACAGGCCTCTTTTATTTTAACAAGAGCAGTGCAACTTCCTTTCTGTTAAAGTATTTCTCTATTTATTTTATTTCTCCATATTATCTCTTGTGACTCAGATGGGTTTGCTTTTCATGATACAGCACAGTACTTTCAAACTCTGATGGGAGAGGATCCAGACACCACTGAAACTTTATCCATCTTTCCTATTGAAGACAATTTTCCTCCTGAAACAGCTCTTGATTGATTTCATAGATGCCCCGAAGAAATACGTACACCTATTGCTTGGCATGCTTTATTACTGCTGTCTCCTTTCATGAAGACAAATTGCTAAAGATTAATCTGCAGCTGGTTTTAGAGTGAAGAGAGTTAAAGACTTAATGTAAATAGCTATGGGTCGCTGGATCAACACCTAAGAAAAATGCCTTTCGTCCAGTCACCCTGTTCTCCCTGCCTTAGAGAGAATCCCTCAAAATCCAAGAGCTAATGCTATGTGATTTCACTATTACACACATCTCCATAAACCTGCTCTCAGAATTTCCACTCTGGAATTTTTTTCCAATACTTATGTCCATGAAGTTTTTAAACTCAGTCCCATAAAAATGCACATGTTGGATAGAAGCAGACCTATTTTTCAATAGCAAATTGGAGCATGACACTTCCTATGAAAAGCTTTGGGTACCAAAAGTCTCTCCTTTGTCAAGTTCTGCTCACCACTAACCAAATGTTTCTAGGAAAAAAAAAAAAAAAAGAGGAAAGCTGTAGGTTTTAACTCATAAGTGGTTTGAAGGTTTTATGTACTTTGTGAAATTGTCCAATTTTTGACCCAGTCACGTCCACTAAGAAATAAGCAGTATGTATTTGGAGCAGTAATTGATTAGATCAGCAGCTGGTCACCTCCATGTTTATTGGCCAGAACATCAATATACCTACTCATTTATACAAACTAACAGAAGTCAATGTTAATGATGCTTCACAGCATTTGCAATTGTCAAGCCACTAGTCAACAGTTCTAGAAAAAGTTTTCATTTACCTGAGGTTTCACAAATAAGACTGCAGATTTACATACAGTACATTTTGCATATATGTATCAAAATCCTTATTGGAGAAATAAATTAAGAACAATGGTACAAAACCACTCCAAGCCAAACTTTGTTCAACAAGAACGGGTGTGTGTGAATTGTACAGTTTTATTTTTTGCATTACTCTTACAGTAAGCAAACTATTTAATTTATACAAAATAAACCTGGAGTTTTATATAGTTAAAAAAATCATCTTTGGCTAAACAAAGCGCTCTCTATTTTTATACATATATTTATATATATATACACACATTAGATATTTTACATGACCATGTAGGAACCTGTACACATACTTACAATAGACAGAACATTAAAAAAGTTTCATAATTTAAAAAAAAAATGAATCCAAGTCAGAACCAAAACGGTCAAACCCCAACCCCGCAACACCTGTACAGATAAGAAAGTAAATAAACACAGACAATGAATAAACAACTTTGTAATAAAACACTGCCTGCCTTCATGAGACAGAGAGGAAGCACTTAAGTGGAGAGAAGCTACTTCCCTCAGTGCCTTCAGATCTGTGCACATTTTGATCTCTAAAGATACAGTTAAAAGAACACTCTTAGTAGAGTCTGATTTTTCCACAAACACGAACGCTGCTCTGCAAATGCACTGTTCTGAGAACAGTTGGATTTAAGTTTCCAGTAAATGAACAATCATCACAAATGTTTGTTAGGAACAAGCATGGGTAGCTATACCAATCCCCCACTGAAATGACTACGTGCGCCTGGTGTAGCATGAAAGATGACACTTGATCACCAAAAGCAAATGTTTTAGAAACAAGCACAGAAGATGGAAGACTGCCAGAACTGATATCATTACCTACTAAAGTCATTCCTTGTAACAGTTTCCAGAGTACAGCCTAAAATGAGAATGATGCGCTCTGTTTGGCAGCATGACAATCGATTCCATAGGTCACGTTTACAATACTCCAAAAGTGTCACTGACAAATTATCTGATGGTTTATTAGAATGAGAAGTCTGTCCCACTAGTTGAGGAGAAAGCAAAAAAAACCATTACATTGAAACTGAAGAAGCGGTCATCAGATTTTGAAAAAAGGCCGATCTAATCCAAGCTAAAAGGCAACGGGGCTTTTAAAATGAAGTCTAACTAAACTCAGCAAGTGTTCTGACTGAATAAAGACAACAGCAATTCTGTTCCTCAATAAAGAATAAAACCTCAATGTTAATGAATCTGTAATACAAAAGCATGCAACTTTTAGGAATGTTGCTTAGGGGAAATAAAAAAAAAGAAAGATTTTTAGAAATTTTTATAAATTTGGGATATAAAAGAGGTGCGTGTGTATACATGCGCATATATATATATACACACACGCACACACATTTTTAGTAGGTCCTAGTAAAACTGGAAGCACTTATAAGAGTTCTTTAAAATAAAACATCATGAATTTCTAATGTATGAAACAATTTGTAAAGATAGATACAATTGCTGTCAAAACATGACAAACTGACAAGCTTCTGAAACTGCTTGTTTTTACAAAAAAGTTTTTTTCCTGGTTAGTAAGTAAAAAGTCACATTTTATAAAACTCTAAAGGTCTGTTTCTAAATTAATCTTAAGAAAATCACTTGTCAATTTTTATTCTTTTTTTAAACAAAACAGAATGTTCTTTATGTTGAAGACCTAACTTAAGTACCTTTCCTACATGTAATTTGGAACAGAAAAATGTATTAGCCTTTTTCCCAACAAGAAAAACAGGAGGAGGGAAAAAAAGAAAAAAATCCAGTAAGTTTTTCATGGGGGAAAAAAACCAAAGTATTCAAAATTCAATGCTAACTTGTTTTAAACGTCATCAAGCTGTGTAACACTTAACTGCAAGGTAGCACTTCGTAAGTCCTCATTACAGCATTTCACAGTTTAAAAGAAACCGAGTAACTGGTCACAGCATTACTGACTGGCCTCACTCTCTCACAGTGGTTAAGACTCATTTTATTTGACTTCAAAAATCGGAAAGTTAGGGGTCTAATCTAAGCCAATTGTCTTTCTTCATTGTTGATTATGACAGATGGGCACTCTGAAACAGAAATTCATTCACCTCTGTTGAACGCTGGAGTGATTAAGAAATTACTTAGATAACGTGCTTAAAGTTGGAGACAAATCCCACATTCTTTGCCAGATCCTCTCCTTGAAACCCGCTATAAGCAACTGACAAAGCAGCAAGAACCAGCAAGAACCCACCCACCCCTACCATCAGAATCCAGTAACTACATAAGCAGCTTTCAGAATCATTGCTATCATTGGCCTAACTTCTTAAAATACATTTCAAGGTAACCAAGATGCTGTACCTGTCATTTCCAGGACTATCTACCTGGAGACAGTCCAACTGCATTCCAAAGCACTCTTACTTTAATATTAAAGTTCAACATCACCATATGCAGTACTTCTGACCAGTTAATCAAGAACCACCATTTTCACTTGACTGCCTGCCCTTGTCCTTCCTTATAAAACGTATTTACCAAACAGATGCCCATCCCTTGAAACAGTACCATTCCATTTGTATGCACCCATTCTTTCCTAGTCAGTTTGTTTGTAAAGTTCCCTCTGCATTCTGATGAAGTACTTCAGAGGAAACATGGTCAGGGAAGTGAATAATCAACAGTGCATCAGATTTATCACTGACTTGGATATCTCCCACTAATCCCACCATACGGATTCAGTGGTTGTAAATCCATCGTTGCTGTTAACAGCTAAATCCTGCTAACCATGACACAACTTGGTGGTAAATTTACTTGCACTTGGATTTCTTGAACAGCTTCATTAATTGTTTGAATCTTTCTGAAACCTAAAGGAGGACAAAAAAGATATCATTAAGGCCCCAGATTTCCATATCTACCAAGACAGACTGATTTGACAGCATAACATTTTTTTTTAACAAGACCACGATTTTGGTTTTTATTTGCTTCCAATAAATTTTAGTGGGAGAATTTCAGGAGCACCGTTAACAAGTTATACACCTTTGACATCTGAAATAGCCTTCAGGTTAATTACAGACAGCTAGAGCCAACTACTCATTTAACATAGGTTTCCTTACAACAACAAGGAAAAAGATGGAAGCTTCCAAGTCAATGAGACTTGAATTTTGCCAGGTATAACTGTGAGTAAGATTCAAATGTAAGGACAAAAAGCTTATTTTGTACTCCACAAAAAGCACAGTTTATTGCTTTTTTCCTACACTCTTGTACAACTGTTGCTTCAGTTATTTATGGCTCATCATGGAGTAATCTGCCTCCTAGGGATTTTACAAAACTGGTCTGCAGATGACAGTCAAACACCTTTTTCTAGAGCATAGCTACAGCTTACATTCAATTGTAAGCTATTTCTTATCACTATACGCATATTGCTATAGCAGATCTACCATCCACCAAACAGCTAACAGGGAAGAGTGGCATAAATGCACAGATAACACTGGTTTATCCGAACATCCACCCCAACAGCTTTTAAACCCCACAGAGACTCTGTAACCACACAATACAACAACCTAAAAGCCACCCTGAAGATGCAGAATTTCCTAACTCGGTCAAATGGCTGTTTCAGATTTGCAGGACAGAGATTAAGATGGCAATTCAAGACAAGTACAAAGTTATATGCCAATCTCTGGAAATGTTCTACATCAATTTGATATCTCTGTCTTTTGAAGTTTCTTAATTAAAAAGTGAAAGTAAAAAAAAAAGAAACATTTTCATGAAAAATGTCCTTTCTGCAAAATTCTGCTACTTTTTTTACCAGTTATAATTTGAATCTTATTCTAGTTTGTTAAATGTGTGCAAAGGATTTGGGCCTCTCCAAATTGCCTTTCTTTACTTAAGTACTGATTCAACAATAGAAACAATCCTGTTTCCCTGACTTATGAGTGGATGCAGCAATTTCAAGGTACCAATCAAACAAGTACTG
This sequence comes from Cuculus canorus, assembly GCF_017976375.1. Taxonomy (NCBI): domain Eukaryota; kingdom Metazoa; phylum Chordata; class Aves; order Cuculiformes; family Cuculidae; genus Cuculus; species Cuculus canorus. The sequence continues at coordinate 22,651,377 of NC_071403.1, read as the reverse complement.
AAAAATCTTTGGACCATAATATCACTATAATGTATGTTTTTAAAAAGTAACAACTGGAAGAACACCCTAACAAAAGACAAGAGGAAAAAATAAGCACAAATTAGCAGATCTCTTAATTGCAATCATAAAAGTAACAATATAGAATGATTGCACCCACCTGAATTGGGCTTTTGTTCAGCCTAGTAGCCAAGGAAACAAAGGTTTTGCTTGATGGTCCTTTGCTCTGACATTCCAGTAAAATTTCTCGGTCATCATTTCTAGAGCAAAAATACATATTTAAAATATTTATCTATATATATGTATATGTGTGTGTGTGTACATACACATAAACAAACAAACAAAATACACACAAACATATGTAAAACTCTTAAGTATTTCCAAACTACAGAACATGAGTTCAAACAGCAGCAACGAACTTATGGAGGATTACCCCCTTCCACCAGGCCAGAGTAACAGAGTCAGTACAAACAAGTGGTAGTAGAGATGATACTACCCTATTAGGAAGTGCAGGATTACTACTATAGAGTTAACCCAAACCCAAAGTCATCAAGAAGTTTTAAGCTTCTAAAGCACACATTTAAACTACCATTCAAAAGAACTCATAAATTCACCAGGGACCAGTATTCCTAGGCGGACTTGCTTGAGTTTGCATGGCTAGGCAGTGGCTTTCACCTAAGGCCCACTGACATTCAAAGATAAAACAGGTGTTTGACTTCTGTGAGTGGCTTCATACAATAAACATGCCCAGAGCACATCTGCAGTTCACACAAGAATAAACGACTAGGAATCTATTCTTAAGTGTGTCACCAATTTGCTGTTCATACCATTAATGAATTTAGCTATATGCAAAATGTACATAGGCATAGTCCCTACACACTAACTACCATGTACCTTTGCTTGAAACCTGACCTATTTTGATAAATTACATTAAATTTCCTCCACTTCAAAGAAAAATGTAATAGTGAATTATTTTTTAGGCATAGTTCAAAGCTGGCCAAAGACTGTGACACAAAAAACCTAGTCATATTCATAATCTATTCTCTATATTCATAATCATCTCTTCCTATTTCATTGGTTTGCATGTTAAAAATCACATTACTTTTTGCAGTCTTTTTTTTTTTTTTTTCCATGAAGCAGTAGATTTTCTTTTAAAATGCTACCTAGAAAATGCTACCTAGAAATTTAATTTACATCCAAACGATAGTTCAGGAAAGTCTGTCCTGAACATTTTAGGAGGCCCTTTATAAAAACTGTTGATTGTATCAAGTTGTAGCAACAGCCAAACCTGCTAACTATTGTTTCTGAAGAATACACCACATTAACTTTGAACATATCTTTGACACATACAGTCACCTCACTTGTCAGCCACATCCTACCAAGTAGAATATATGGGCTGAATGACTGGCTAATACGTTTGTGAAGACTGAGTAGCATAATTTTCTCTTTTGGGGTCTGTTTGCTCTCATGCCTTCTCTCAGTGGGGGAAATCTTTAGATGCTCTCCTTTACCCAGTCACTGCTGCTTCCAGGCCCTGTAGGAATATCAAAGACCTCCATCCCCTACCAAGCCTGGCTGGAATTTTTGGACAGGAAAGGAAATGGGCAGAGGAAACAAAAATTACAGACAGTAGGTTACCATAGTAATAAGCTTTAAATACAGAAGCAAAAAGTACTCTAGTTTTGAGTGATCTGGGTAAGTGATGGAATGAGTTATGATGTATGGAAGCCACTTTCTATAAGGAAAATCTGATTTAGTGTACTCAAGAAATAACTAAAAATTGTTCTCTTCCAAAGGCTGCTAACAGGATTACATGAAATCAGCTGATCTCTTAAATTTGTTTTCCTCTAGATTACTATTATAGAAAAAGGACAAGTTAGACTTTTGGCAGCTTTCGGTAGTACTCTAAGAGAAGATATCGATCTCATAAAGTCATCCTGCACAGAGAGAAGACGGTTCCTGTTCCACTACTTACAGAAAGATACAGAGCTAGAGAATATCTTCAGCCATCAACGAAATACCCTTTTCTTCCCATTGTTCAGTACATCAAATAGCTTAAAACTAAAACAATAAAACCAACCAAATCAGAAATTACCTCGTCCAGGAAACTACTACTTCTCCCTTCTTTTTAATAATGTTTTTGGCATACAGACTAGGTGATGATGCAGATGAAGCTGAAGGAGAAGAGTCTTTGTTCTGCTGCAACTCATTCTTCTTATTGGAACATTGTCTAGGTGCTGAATTTACCTCTTCAGCCTTCACATCACTTGCATTGTTCCCTTCACCTGCTGATTCAGTTTCTGTTCGTTGTCTTTTGGAGCTGAAATCCTCTTCGACAACCTCCTTTTTCCTTTTTTTACTAGTTTTATCATCTATACTTATCCGGCCACCTACATCAGCATTTGAAGTGGATTTTGTTTCAAGATCGCATTTATCTGCTACTGTCTCACCGGAAAGCTCTTCTGTTAAGTCTATCAATGCATCAGAGCACTCTTCCAGTTCCTCTTTTTTATGACTGGTTTCAGAGTTTCCTGTAGAAGTTTCCTGAGTCCTGTTATCTGCAGTGGATTCCACTGCACAACATGAATTTTCACTAACAATATCAACTGTTAAGTCTATGTATGACTCCATACTGCATCCAGCAGGAAAAGAAGCTTGAGATGTAACACCCATTTCATTTATGTTGTCAGATGCTTTCAATTCGTGCACCAGAGATTGCTCAGAGCCTTCATCTGGGCTTTCAGTATCACGGCTTTCTGCATCTGAACATTTTCTAGAGGGCCCAAGCAACCCAGTAGTTTCTTCCTTTCCAATACTATTATGTGACTCCTTTAGAGACTGAGGTAAGGCAGGATTTTGTACTTGTCCAGTGCTAATGTGATGCAACTGAACTGGCTTAACCATATACAGTTTGACAGCTTCTTGTACAGTGGCTGCTGTGGCACTCTGAGCATACTTTTCTTTTTCTTCACTTTTTATTTCTTCTTTTTCAATCTTGGTTGAGGTTGGGTGTACCTCCTTCACTGAAGCCATGTGATCAGATGCTGGTGAGGTAGATGGCACTGCACGCCTAATTTTTACAATGAAATGATCATTAGATTTCTCCATGATTACTGCTTGCATCGGTAGGCTGGGGCGACACTGAAAACTGGGAGCAACAGGCCGACTTGTCCATGATGAAGAACAACTTGATTTACTGCTTGAGTTATCAGATTCTAAAGCCAAATGAATGTCTTGTTCAGTGGCATCCTCCTCTTCAAGGAGTGCATCTTCGCTGTAATGTGCACTGAGAACACCCTCAGGAGTAGAGCTAGAATTATTCTCAGGTTTTAGGAAGCTGAGGTGAGCATCTGATTTCAAAGGTGATGGAATAGTTAAGGAAACAGCCAAATCTTCAAGGAGAATAGAAGAAACATATGATTTATTCTTTTGCAAACTGCACTCATCTTCCTTGCACGAAGCTGCGTTTGTAGGAACCTCAAACATACAGCTTTCATCTAGTATGTCTGGATCAACAGACATCTGAAGCCTAGATGTTAAAGAGGGAGCTCTTACAGGCGAAACAACAGGCCAGCTGGTATCTTCTACTGGTCGAGATTCCACAGAAGCCTCCTTTGGAGCAATCTCTTGCACGAGTCCAGCAGTATTACCTCTGCATTTATGACTGTCTAAGAACTGTTTTTCCGGTGTCCTGAATTCCCACTCATGTCTGTCAATATTGCCACCATTTTTTTCCAAGAGATCAGAACCTTGCAATAAGCTTTTGAAAATTTCACCCATTTGAGCATCACTTACAAGATTAAATGTAAGACTGGATGCTTGCTGTTCTGTGAGAAGTTCATAACCAAGTTCAGACTTGTTAGCATCTCTGGATAGCTGGAATCCTTCCTTTTCATATTTTACACCCTTCACTGGAGTGAGGGTACCTTGTGAATTATTCTCTTTAGGGAGGTGCACTTTGGTTTGGGAATTCCTTGTGTTATCAATGGAATTAAGACATTTTGTAAAGGCAGTTTTTGGTGCATCTGTTTTAATTTTCTCTTGGTGACACCTGGGTCGTTGGTAACCCACAATTTGCTTTGAAAGGATATATTCTTCAGGCTTTTGAGGTCTGGCTTTCACGGATTTTTTTCTAGATCTTTGTACATCATTTTTATTACTGATTTTGTGGTTTTGCTTTCCTGCTCTTTCAATTTTCCCTTCCTCACTCTCATTTCCCACATTTCCTGCATCACATAGTTTTATTATCATTCTCCTTATCTTTTCAAATAAGTAATCAAGCTGTTCATCTACAAATTTCCATAGCTGTTTTTTCATATCTGATACTTGTCGTTCAAAAAGACTGTCCACTACTGAATTCTTTTTAACTTGCTTAAGTTTGGACTCTATGATATCACAGATATTCATTTTTAATGTCTCACCTAAATTAGACATCTTGGAAAAGTTCAAGTATTTTATTAATGATGTAAAATTTATGATACCAGATTCTATAATTCTGTGAAAATGCTGAACTGGAAAGTGTACCTTGAACTTCATATAGTTTTTCCTCATCTGCTTTCGTATAGCTCTTAGCATCTGCATGATTTCTTGTACATTTGAAGGTTCAACAATAACATGAACTATTTTTTCAAGACAAGCAATGCTCACAGTTTTATTTTTCTTCATGTCCTTTGAAGATCTGAAAGTCTGATTTTTATGTCTCTCTTTGTTCTTCTTCGTATTTATTTTCACAGAAACAAATTTTCCACTATCCTCACTGCAACACACAGTTTTGCTGTTTTGATTCTGTGGACTGCTGGCCAAATTTCGTGTCTCGGGAGAAGCTTTTGGTCTTGACTTTTTCGTATTTTCAGAGCACCTTTCTGGTTTAGATTTTTCTTCATCTTCATCACTACTTATGATTTCTCCTTCTTCTATTTCATCTGAAGAGATGCTCAGCTGAGACTCCATCTCTAAGTGTTCATCAGACATGCTAACTGGCTTTTGATTTTCTTTGTTTACCTCCTTTGACAAATTCTTTGAGGGACAGACGACAACTGCACTTTCAGGAATCAAATCTATAAAATGAAAACAGTTTAATAATCACCATAAAGAATGGAATTATTAATAGACATTTTCAGAAAAACCTAGAAGATTCTCTTCTGTAAAGAGACTGTTCAGAACTGCTTGTTTGAAACTGCCAACGACTCAGAAAGTTTGAGCTATGACAAGTTTGGATGGTTTACTTCAGCAGCTGCTAGTTTAAAGCCTTTTTTCCTGAGCTTCAAAGGGCATATAAGACCATCACCAAACCATGTAATCTCTCTCACAAATACATCCATTGAAAACAGAAATGTAGCACTTTCCATCAGTTTTGAACTTATTTCCATTTACTTTAACAAGCTTTCTTAACAATGCACAAGCTAAATTTTAACTTTAACATCATTAAGGACTAACATTTACATAAAACAGGTGTCTTTTCTTTCACAACAAAAGCAAAATGAGAAGAACTAATGATCTATTAATGTTTGCATTCAACTATCTTTTCCAGTGCTGATAAGGTTCTTTGAGTCTTTCAATAAACCAACTTAGTACATAAAAAAGGAGTACTAGGCACTGCACACATGATAAAACTCCTATTTCATTTTTTATGCATTTAAGATTACCAGCATCCAGTTACAGCACAACAACTATGCACAACAGCATAAAAAGCGTCTCCCTTACAAATTTTGTCAAAAGCCTCCAGTTCAGGTTCCTGAATAACAGGAATGAGGAACATGAGAGAGGAAACGCTAAAGTTCTGCCAAGTGTAGTATGCCTTACTCAACCTCACAAGTGAGTTTATTAAATGTTTTATATTTTTGAGATACCATTAAATATGTATGCACTCATTATTTAAAATTCAACCTAAATGCTATTTTGTTAAGAAAAACAAGCAATTACAGCTAGCCACAAAGCAGCATGTTACAAAAGATGAAAAGGCAAACTCATTTCCATTGTACATAAATTCCACTGAAGTGTGTATGTATTGATCAATGAGATTTGCAGTTAATTTTCGGCTTGCTGGGCATTCGAGTTAATAAAACACTCATGTTCAATTGCACATAGATTAGACTGCTTAATGACCTCTAACAAACATTTAATCCCATAAAAGATCATATCTAAATTGATCCCCATAAAAAATGAACTTGTGATTAACACTTTAAAGCAATGTTTGAAAATGTTTACTTTTTACAGATTCTATGGAAGTAAAAACATATTCTATCACTGCCTCCCTTTCAGTTTTAAAAGTAATACCTTCTCAAACTAATCACTTCAAAATTTTGGCAAACCAAAATAGAAAATGAAAGTGGTCAAAATACAGTAGTGATATCGTAATGTACCCCTGTCCTGTAGAACAGCAAAAAGGTGAGAACTGAATTTCAAAACCAAGAGAAACCATAGCCTCCTGTCAATTTAACAGATGAAGAACATTTGGTATGCATATCATTAGTCAGATTACAAAGACAACTAGGCATCTAGCTTCAGAGCTGAAAATCACTGGTTTGGAATTTAGTAGCAAGTTTTGGAGAGTATGAATTCCTCTAATAAGTTACAGTGAAACACTACAAAATTAGACAAATACTGTTATCTGATGTTCATCTACTCTGATTCCAAAGCTCTCATGTCCCTCCAGATATCTCATAGAATATCAACTACTGCAGAAATGAAGAAGAAACTGCTAAAGAAATTCACACTTAAGAAAGCAACTGTCTTTGAACACAAGAGACTAAATTCCAGAGTAAATTACACTAAGGTTTGCAAAAGACATAAGGATTATGCTCTGAAGCATAAGAAAAAGAATTTAAATGCCACTCTACCATTCCACTTCTTCTAGTAGGAAATCTAAACTTCCAAGAAACCATTTTATTAGTTGCAGCAGGACACTACAGGAAGAGTTAAATTCACACAACTAATGGGTTAAAACATCAGGTCAGCTATTTCCCTGTCAGTGCTGTCATGTTTTATCTCCCTGCCATTTACTTAGGAGTTAGCTCTTACTTCATTAATGATAAATCCTGATGTTCTATTTGTTCCTTTTTTCCCCCCTTACCAACTCACAATTATAAAATATAGAAAAAACCATACTGAAATTAATTCAGATGAAATTGATTCACATGGAGAGCACACACTTCTCTTAGCTGATATTCCTAGAAATTAAGTCTCAGGTACTCTCCCCAGCTTTCTCACAAGTAGATACTTAGAAGAACATGATCCTAAGTAACTTCGCCTCTATAATATCAGAGGCGACTTATGTATTTCTTTTAGAATCTAGTATATAACTCTTCTTTCAACCACACACCTGCTAGCAGTGACAAACTTCAATTTTTATAGCAATAATGTTCAACCAGCTACAGTCTCGGCTGCACTGTTAAATAGCTCCACTACAAACAAAAAGGGCAACTGAGAATTATACAGCTTAAGAAGAAACAATTTACAGTTTTGACAAAGCAGTTAAAATAAGTCATTTCCACTTCCTATGAATGGAACTTCTAAGCCTTTATGGAGAAAAGAAATTGGAATATACATATACTAATACCTTTAATATAACTCTTCACAAGACTTTTGCAGGGACTTTCCATCTTGAGTGCTTTAGCCAAAGGTCGTATTGGACTGTTCAGCGGGCTGATTGCCTTCGGAATATAGCGCAGGTGATTGAGATCAATGCTCAGTATTGAGCTTTCATCATCAATAGGAACTGGGTTAGTTTCCCTCTCTTTAGCTCTAGGATACATCTCACCATTAAGAGAAGATGCTGTTGAACCAGTTTCAGTTAGGTCTGGCTCCATACCACAAGCATTCTGGTCAACTAATGCTTCATCCTTATCAGTTAACACAGTTCTATCAGGTGACTGAGATGTATTCATATTAATTTTGCAGATATCCTTTTCCTCAATGAGACACTCAACATTTTCTGCAACCAAGCGATCATCATTCTTCACTCCTTCCATTAAAGAGTCTTGTTTTATTTCACTAATATCATCTGTGACACCACAGGACTTCAGGTCACCAGAACCTTTGGCTTCCGAGTCACCTAAGACAATGTTTTGAGAGCCACATTGGTCTGCTGAGCTTTCCACACCAGCAGCTAGCCACATTTTATCTTCCTCTTTCTTCTCTGCTGTTGACTCTGGAAGGTCTTCCATAGTTTCACTAGCAGTTTCAGATTGTGCCACTTCTACTGCTGGTACATTATCATCTTGTGTCACATCTACCGCCACAGGCAAGTTTTCACACTCTTCCACACTCTCTGCCACCTCCGGGGGCAAAGATTCAGAGTGATTCAGATCAGTCATAGCTACTGCTGTTGCCGAGGCTTTCAATTCTTCAACCACATCACAAGCTTCTGCTGTTGATGACAACATCTCAGTCTGTATCTCATCGGGAACCAGTACCTCTGCAGCTCTTGGCAAGGTATGGGGCTCTACCTGACCCACTTCTGCTTCTGATAAGGTTTCTTCAGACTGTGATGGATCTGCTGCTGCTGCTACTTTCAAGGCTTCATTTTCAGAAGTGACAGAAACAGGCAGTGCTGGTTCCACATTGTTTTCAGATGCACTGTCCAGAACTTGTAGTGTTGAATTTGTTTGCTCTGTGGGACCACAGTTAACAAGGGGGGAAGAATCTAACAGTTCTGCCTGCAACGTGAGCTCCGGGCTTCCATCATCAGTGGCCTTTTGGGAAGGTGTTTTAAGTTCATTTGTTGGAGAGAGACATTGTTTCTTAGCAGGAGAAAGAGTTAAATTTAGCTTTTCCATAAAGCTAAGTTTTAAGTCTTTGCTTTTTGTCCCAGTGTGATCATCTTTAGTTTTGGGGATTTTATGGTCTTTTACGCTATCTGCTACTTTGCATGCTTCTTCTAGCTTATAAGATCTGTTTTTCTCACTCTTTACAACATCTGTACCTTTCTTGGATTCTTTTCCAGATTGGTGAGAAATCTCTTTTGCAACTTTTCTTTCATTTCTAAAATGTCTGTTTTCATCCTGATTCTCTCTTTCTCTTTTCCTTTTTTCTTCAGTTCTGTGTCTTTCTGATTTGGAATGTGCTGTTTCCCATTCATGCCTACTACCACTTTCCTTCAAGCGTGCATATTTATGCTCTCTGCTGTTGGAATTAGAAGGTGAAGCCCTTCCTTCTCGAGAAGAATGATCATTTGTTCCCCTGTCTCTCTTGCAGTCAACGTCTCTTCCTTTTCTAGACTCTTCCAGGTGACGTTTACGTGACTCATGACTTTTTGAATGTTCATTCCTTGAGTGTGGACTACTCCCTCTATCAGACCTCCTTGATGGCTCTTGTAGCTTTTCATTTGGTTTATTCTTTTGAGTACTACTTTTTTCATCTTTATCATGTGTTTTAATGTCTTTTTTGAATAAATTTAGTGATTTCTCATCAGTATACAGTTCATCTCTTATCTGAAATCTGTCTTTACTGGTAGTTTGTTTCTCCCAGGAATAAACACTCCTTTCTACTCTTCTTTCCACACTTGGACTGTATTTGAGCTTTATGGTCTGACTTTTTTGTTGTGACTCATTTTTACTAGCCTTCTCTGAAAGGGTTTTCAGCTTTTGCTGAGGATCTGAATTCCCCTCTTCATTGTCACCACTGTTACAGTTACCATTGTTTTCAGTGCTGTGATGTACTTCTCTTTTGTATTTGTTGACATTTCCCCTACTATACTGTTCATTACTTTTAATTTCTTTTCTTTCCTTTCTATTATCCTTGTTGGAGCTATGGTCATGGTTCTGTAGACAAGTAGGAGTACCACTGTTGCAGAGCTCTTCAGGGGAGTATCTCGGTAAATATGGAGTGTTTCTTTTTTCGGAGCTAGACTTCCCATTATCTGTATCATGAGATGAGCAACTGTGGTATGTATCTTTTGAGAAGTCATTTTTCACTCTATGCTCCATCTTTATAACGTCACCTAAATCAGAAGATCTGAATTTGGAATCTTTTGTCTTACACATCTCAGAGCACCTTCCATTAGCTGATCCTGGATGGTATGTTCTGGTGAAGCTTCTCCGATGATTGGGAAATTCCGATAGCCTGTTGACAAAGAGAGAGAGAGAGAGTTACATAATTTTTAAATTTATTTAAACATAACTAGAGCCAAATTTCAAGGAATCCATATATCTCTAAACATTTTTCATGCTTTCTTTCAGCTTCAAGTTGAAAACAAGTGGGATAAAAAAATAAGTTAAATAATTTCCACTAGCACACAGCAAAGGAATATAATTTTATATATATTTTCCAAATGAATTTCTTCTAAAGAAAAAGCAAGATCTGTGGGAATTTACTGTAATTGGTCTAATTAACATTTTCAGTAATTCCAATCAGTATTTCATTGTCCAGCAATAAAAAGAACCTTCTCCTAGGAAAAAGGAGTTGTTCCTTACAGCATTTTGAAATTTAAAAAATAACAAAAAAGTAATTCAAATACCAAACAGTTTACTGTTTGGTAAACAGGCAACCAAAGGAACAGGTATGATGTGACTCTACTTACTCTACCCAATAAGCAAATAAGCTACAATGTTTAGAACTTGCTGCAAGCTACAGGAAAGAAGTGGTAAATTAAGATAATCAAGTCTCATCAAGGCTACGTGGTAGTGTTCAAGGTCAATATAATAAAAATTAAAAAGTTAAAACAAAGAAGGGCACATATCACTGATGGAGCTCAAAGTTACCTCACCAGAAAAAAACAACAAAAAAAAACAACCAAAAAACCCCAGATGCTTTCCTGCCATATTAAATGAAACATTTCATTAAAATCACATGATTAAAGACAATGGTAACCTTCTTAAATTCTCTCCACTATCTAAAAAGAATGACTGTGTCTAATCCATGCAGCAAAAAAACAGAAGTGAAAGTCACACCAACAAATGATGTCAGCAAAACACCAAACGCATGGTTTGTTTTTAGATAGTCAAGGATTAAGTGGCTGCTACACACGGACATTTGGTTTGGGCCTAAAATACTACATTGGTTCAGTATCCAGCTGTATGGAATCAGTTCAAGCGTAAAATAATTCCATATTGATCACCAACACAAAACCGGGTTGGTTTTGCTTTATAAAACTGAACACTTCCTATAGGCTGATATAGTAAATTTAAATATGCAATGATCACCTTATATGACATTGTGATGTGAACTGAATGTTAAATTAAACAGCAGTGCAGCTGTTTTAATCCAGACCTCTTTCGTATAATTTTGAACTATACTGACAAGTTTTCACCATGTCTTAGGCTGGCTGTTATATCTGCAAAAGTGTGTGCTGAAAGTAATTCTATCCAAGCATTTTATTATTTTTAATTTGTTTTGAATTAATTTATTTTAGGTAAGCACTGGAAAAAAGTCTCCTCAAAAATATTACCTTTGAAGTAGTCTCTATAGATAGGTAGATTGCTTAAGACGACCTAATTTATTACAGACCATAGAGTAGACAAGGCATGCTTCTAAGATGTCAAAATGCCATTTTCCCCATGATTTTCATGTAAAGTACCTAGATAAAACACCTTGTTCATAAATTTTCATCACCACCAGAAGGTATTGCAACAGAGCTTACAAACTCTTTCACTAGGGTGATTATTTAAACAAAGAAAATATTTTTCAAACAATTTAATTTAAAACTCAGAATACTACACTCAAAGGTGTGAAAGTGACAGATATTGTGTCAAAGCAAATCAACTGAAAAAACTGTACATTAAAATCCCTTGACCTCCAGCAGATTGTATCAGCTAATTTTCCATTTTTAGAAAAAAAATTAAATCATGTAGTTAATACAGCTTCTTCTTCTACACTGTACTGTCAGACAAACCTTTTTTATGATGCCTTTTGGTGCAAGAAAATATTAAACTGTTAAATTTAAACAAACAAACAAATTATGTGGCTGACGTCACACACAAGACAAGGAAGTGGCCTTACGATAAGCTGGGGGTCCTGAATGTTGGGACCCCAGTTCAGAAACCTTACACGTGGCAGCCTTCCCCTCCATACCTCAATATTTACAAGTCCTTGCAGTAAGATCAGTAGCACGCTGAAATTATGAAAAAATCTCTAGCTGCTGTCACCCACCACTGGATAATGGGCTTTCACACCTTGCCATGAAAACATAATATAGTGTCTTTATTTTTATTTGTTGGCTAGAAGTGTTCCATGGAATTCATATCTGAGACCATAAAACAGACTAGATCTGAAGCTGAGGAGTATAAGACAAAATCTGCTTTGAAACACTCAAGATGGTTACAGAGCCCACCAAGAATGGGTGATAAAACAAAACAAACAAACAAAAGAATTCAGGCAAATGGTCACCCATTCAGATTCCTCCTTGTTCTCTTAATTAGAAACCAAAGATCTCATCAAACAAAGAAGATGCATACCTATTTCCCCTGAGTGTACCAGTACTAAACCCCACAAACAATTGTTTACTAAGTAATGATTTTCTTCATTAGTTTTACTTAAAATATACACAAAAGCTTTTATATAAATATATAAATGCGAGCAGACAAAAGCCACGATTGTAGTTTCACTGTCTAGTTGTACCTTTGATGGAGATTACTGATTTCTTCATCTTTACGCTTAATTTCAACTCTTGCTGTTTTGATAAGTGCTGAAATATTCTTTTTGAGAGCTTGGTTTTCATTCTGCAGGATGACGTTCTAGTTTAAACACACAAGGGAGAAAAAAGAGAGCAAAAGAAAGAGAGTAAAAAAGAGAATTAGCTTAAGTATCCAAACAGGTAATGAAAAACAGTGCAAGACAACCATTAGAACAAATCCCATCATATGCAAACTGACAGTAGAACATACAGGAGCTGTTTTGGAGAAGTCAGGATTAAGTCAAAACCATTAAGATCCAAAGGAGATCTTTTGGAAAAAAAAAAAAAAAATTAAAAATAATCACTCACGTTTATGGTCCTGTTTTTATTCCTGGTATCTATTTAAGATATTTTCAGTGTAGAATTTATTAAAACTGAAATATGCCATAACCCAAGTAACCGTAGAACTAAAAAAACTTATGATCTGCCCTGTTGCTTCATTCTTTTAATCCAATTCATTGCTTTCCTGGCTACCAAATCAAATGAGATGTAGCTTTCAAGCACTGTCAGGGAAAGAGGTTGGTTGTATTTCTTTCAAGGTATCAAAGACAACTTTGGGTGCTCTGTTATTCTAACATTCCCAGACATGATGTCCTAGAACCTATCTGTCAGTCCTAGATAGCCCCTTCTTTAAGTAACTGTCCTCAGCAAAGCCTGCTCAGAAAGGCAGAGAAGTTCTGCAGAAAACAATACAGAAGTGTCACACGGCAGAAGCTATTTACCACCACAAATCACAGAACCTGGTTTTATACAGTACAGCACGTTGCAGAATTGCCCAAGACAATCTAACTATACAGAATGGCACAACATGGGGGTACTAACTCCAACTGAGAAGCAGTTCAGCGTTATCAAAATGGCACTATGCTCAAGGCAACACCGACATCCTCTTCCAGTTCTAATCATAGCTCAAGTACATTTGCAACCCTCTCCCTAGTGCATTAAAGACATATTTTTTAAAAAAGATAACTGGATATCTTTCTCGTAACTACTGACATGCTTATTTTCTAATTAAGAAGACAGAAAATATCTTTCAAGCAACGGAAGTCTTACTGCACGCAACATGGTGAAACAAGTGAAGTTACCAGCTGGTTTTGTCAGTAGGTTATCCTAGCAAGCATCCTAGGCAGAACAAGCCCCTAGTTCCTACAGAGGTGCCCTACAAACCATTTGAACAACAGATTAATTCTGGAAAACATAAGAAATTAACTCTCTCTCAAAGCAACATTTAGTTTGCTTTACACAAATCTTCACAATGCTACCCTTCGAACTACAATACCTGTGCCTGTATTTCCTTAAATTTCTTCATCAACTCCTTAATTTGCTGCTGACATTTCCCATATTCAGCTTGTAACTGTCAAGAGAGAAAAATTCACAGTACAGAAGGGGATTTCATTACACAGAAAAGTTACTCCTCTAGATTATAGTTAGTTAACATCGCAATTGGTATTATAAAGCTCTTTTTTTCCAAAAGCAACATATTAAAGCCATGTTAAAAAAAAAAAGGTTCAATATACTACAACAGGTATATATAAATTTCTCAAACATCACATACACTCAGATAAGAGGAAATCTACATGTGCTTGCCCAACAGTAATAGACTACAGACTAACAGGAAGCCATATTATTGTGAAATTAAAGACAATTGTAGGGAAGCAGGAGTTCTCAGAGCCCTACAGATGGGAACTTGTTTGTCAGATTTTACATACTACAAAACAGAAACGGAAAAATACAACAAAAAGTTACTACAAACAAACCTGGAATGCAAAGGACGTGCTCCTGTTGAGATCACAAAATCAAATAAAATGCATTTGACGTGAGCCTTTCTTTAAAAGAAGATAGTGACAAAACTTTCACTAAAGAATGGACAACTTCACTACTGTCATACTTGACTGTCAGCTAATTCAAACTTTCAAATAGACATTTTTAACACTTAGTAGACTCTTAGAGGTTTTTCTCCTGCTTCTTCTGTAGTGCATTGTACCTGTGGATGTCTCTTCCTTTTACTACATATCTCAGTTATGTATTTAAGATGTATCTTACAGACCAGGACAGGTGATGCTACGTAAGTGTTTTGCTGATTGGCTAAAAGCAGTTATCTACTGCATAGCCGTCTTCAGTCTCAAGGACAAAATTTAATGACATTTAAGATTAATTCATGACCTACCTGCTTTAGTCTGGTAAAATTTGTTATAAGAAATATCAAGAACACTTTTGTATCAGACATCTGACAGGTATTTAACTAAAAGGAAATTAAAGTCCATTTTCGAATAACATAGCTGATGCACAAACTGCATGTAAAGGACGTTAAATAAGAACAGATCACGTCACAGAGTAAGCGATCCACCTATTTTTCACTTGTTTTAACTTCTTTATTTAAAAACAATTTCCCTGTCTTTCTTATGACATCAGTATACTGACAACATTTTCTGCACTTCACACAAGAACACCTGGAACAAAAAAACCCCAAACCACCAGAATTATTTTTGTCACATTAATACATACCTCGTTGTAGGATGCTTCTTTTGCCGTTCCTTCTTCAATTAATATCTCATCAAATAAATTTAAGCTGTTACCAGCTGGTGTAGAATTTGGAGCAGAACTGTCTGTAGAAAGAAAATTAATTGCATAAAGAAAAAGGTATTTTTCTAGCCAGGTTGCATTGTGTCACTGAGGAAAACACACAATCTTATCTTGAGAAATTCCTATATTGAATTTCAACATTTATGCTAGTTTAATTGGAAATACATGATCCAATATATATCGACATAAAAAGTAACAATGAAAATTAAAGTCTAACTGAAAACATTGTATTAGAAAAAAAACCAAGGTATAAGGGACACCTAACAACAAATATGGGTGTGCTTTATGACTGTCTAGTAAGTTGTTTTAAGACAATGGAAAGTAAGCCTTTTTTGCGTATAGCATAAACCTCACCAATCTTTTTATATAAAAAAAAGGTTCCTCAGAATTAGACTATATAAAATGTTTGTTCTGCATTGCTATTCCTCCTTACGTATTTTCCATTTAGCATTTTTACATTACAATGCACCTCAGTATGTGAAAAATAGACTTAGAGAATACTGTTGTATGCTGTAACAAATAGAAAACGGAAATAGAGAAAAAGAGGTATAAATGCTTTATGTACGTAAGACATAACATAGTGCTTCTATAAAGATTCAAGGGCCTTACAGTAGTGTGGTTAGTAGAGAAACACTTGTTTGAATACTAGAAATAGTATTTCATTAAATGGTACACTAAGACTCCAAAAAAACTCCACATGCTGCATCTACTTTTTTTACCTTCAAAATAGTTAAAAGAAGAAATTAGTTTACATAAGCACGTGAAATTGAGAAAACAACAAAAGATTAAATGGATCTAATGAACATACTGTATCACAAAGAAAGTATGTTTCAGAACTCTGACTAGGGATTTAGTGATGAGTGATGGTTCTGGTCTTGAAGCTACTACAAAACAAAATAAAGATGCTTTTTCCAAGGTAAAATGTCCTATATCAAGGCACAAATAGAACAGCTGAGGTTTCTCTGCACTCCTTTATATAACCAAGACTCTTAAAATAGTCAGCATCACATAAAAACTATCTTGCAATCATTCAGCTAACAGATTTTAAAACCCTCTGTGGTACTTATATGGTGTAACATATACGTCTTGAATTTAAACAAGTTCACTTGGAGCATATGTCACATCAACTAGATGTAAATGTAATGCTAACTGTTGCTTTACTCAAAATCAGCCTGAGAACCACAGAGACACTGCAATGCTGCAAGCCAAGCAGCAAGATACAATCAACCTACCAGGAACTGTCAAACCATTGTCCAAGCCATCGTAAATATCCACTGAGCTCTCATCACCTTCCTTGAAGGGGGAAGCTTCAGCTAAATAGAGAAAAAAAAAAAAAGCCCAAAGAAAACATTTAGTAAACTCCAGCCTCTAACTTTCCCATAAAACAAGCACAGCGTAGAAGTAGTAGCACAGACCAGTAAAACACAGGAGAATTTTACCCAGTAAGCTGCTGCTACTGTGGAGAAAAGATCTTCAGTCACTAGGGAGCAAAGGCAGTCTTGTAAGATCAGTTCCTAAATATTACAAGAACTGCACATGAAGCAAATTATATGGTTTTCAGCACAAATAAAATTTAAAATTATAAACTGCCAACCTGATCTGAATTTGAAACTTTTCTAGAATACACTGAATACAAAATTCATACAACTTTTAAACAAAATTAATTAGCATGATAGAACCACTAACTGCAACAAATATTTTTACTCTAAAGAAAAATATCAACATTCATAGCCCTTCTGAGGCTGAGAATCTCACAAATATGCCTCAAATCAATCAACTGCAGAGCTGCAAATAATGTTCAGAGTATCTTGACTGCTGGTACTATATGAGATGATCACATATTTGCTCTTAAAAGTAGCAAACAAAGGAACAAACCTCCTCATGTGTCCAAAGCTACCCTTAATTAGGATACAGTGAAGGTTAAATGACACACTGTAAAACACAGGGAAGAGGCCAGTTTCAGCCATTCCCTCAAATTATATCATAAATCCAAAGTACAAAGTTATGGTTTAAAATTCAAACTTATTAATGAGATATGGTTTATACCGATAGTGTGACACAGCTATGTAATTGCAGTTGAAGCTCATCAGCATTCATGTCAACTTAAATTGTTCCCATTTTGTTTTATACATTAGTTTTGAACCTGTTTATTTTCATAAGATTGTTTGTGCTATTCCATTGCAAAACAGAAAGTAATCTAACACATCTTACCACCATAGTGGATATCAAACAGTCCCAGTCCATCCTCATCTGTTGCCATGATACAAACTCCCTAAGGCTTCCCCATCTATGAATAAAACACCAGAGGAAAGATTAATTGACAATTTTAGAACTACTTTGTAAAACAGAAGCATCTTGAAATAGGTCAATTACACAAGCTACCTGTGGCCCTTGCTTTTCCGCAAAACCCAACACTAAAATGAGGGAACTCTTACTTCAAGATAACAAATGTAGAGTTCTATCAAGAAAAGATATAAATAAGCCTTCTGAAAAAGATCAATCCAAATTATTCTATGATATGTTATTCTCATTAATTAAAGAAAGATCCTAGAAAAAATGGGTATGATAAAAAGCACTGCATTCTATTAACAGGTTGTCTGAACGCATACTTTAACTAGTTAAAATAATAATTCCGATTTCTTCTCTGCTGACCATTTAAAAGCAACTTTCCCTTGTCTGACACCACCAGCCAAACCAGTAATAAGCAGCAAGGTATGTTTTGCATGCCAAGTCATACAGCAATCATGCTCTGCCACAGGATGTCCTGCATCCACCACAACAGCGACTGCAGAGTGACTTTACAAGCACAGACACTTGTGGCACCGACACCCAAGCACCTCTGAAGCGAGAGCAGCTGCCTGCAACACCAAGACACGGCAAGAGATTCACAGAATGGTTTGGGTTGGAAGAGACTCTAAAGATCATCTCGTTCCAACCCTCCTGCCATGGGTAGGGATACCTCCCACCAGACCAGGCTGCCCAAGGCCCCATCCAAGCTGGCCTTGAACACCTCCAGGGATAGGGCAGCCACAGCTTCCCTGGGCAACCTGTACCAGTGCCTCACCACCCTCATGGTGAAGATATTTTTCCGTATGTCCAGTCTAAATCCACCCCTCCCCAGTTCATACCCACTGCCCCATGTCCTATCACCACAAGCCTTTCTAAACAGCACAGAAAAGAGCCGGGGCGAGCAGGCCTCAACCGCCCCGCTCCCTCCCACGGCGGAGGCGCTCAGGCCCTCCCGGGAGTCAGGGCGGGACCGGGCCGGGGCGAACCGCGCGGCGGGGGGAGGGGAGCGGCTGCAGCCCCACAGCGGGCGGCGGGGAGAGGAAGGAGGAGAAAAGCCCACTTCGGCAGGGCCAACAGGCCTCACGCACCAGTCAGCCGCCGCCGCTCCGGCCCGCGGCAGCCCCGCAGCTCGCCGCCACCGCCGCTGGTCCCGCAGGCCGGGCGCCGAGGGGGCGGGGCGAGAGGCCCCCGCGGCCAATGGCGGCACACGCATGGCGCGGCCCCGGCCGTGACGTCATCGAACCCCGCCCCCGGCCCGGAGCAGTTGGCGCCAAAGCGAGGAGCGCGGGGCAGCCCCTCGGCATTAGCCCCACCCCACCGCATTAGCCCCGCCCACCACCACGCCCGTCCTCGGCCGTGATGTCACCAAACCCGTCTCTCGGCCCGGAGCAGTCGGCGCCTAAGCGAACAGCGTTAGGCAGTCCCTCGGCATTAGCCCCGCCCACCTCAGCGCCACTCCCCGGTCACGTGACCCTGGCGCGAGCCCCAGCGCGGGAGCCGAGAGGCGCGCCTCCCGCCTGCGGCTTCCTTGTAGGGCGAAGCGGTTCCCGCTCTGGGAATGGGGGAGGAGCGGCCGCGGGAGGCTGCCAAGGCTGTGCGGGGCGGCCGCAGTGCGGTGCGGGGACCAGAGGCGGCTCCGGCCGCTCTCCCGGGAAGCCGGAGGTTCAGGTCCCACTGTCGGGGCCCTCCGGAGAGCATTGGATCCGCCCCCGGGCGCCGTGAGCGAGCGAGTGAGTGAGGAGAGAGGAGAGAGGTGGCGGGAAAACGCCAGCGTAGAGCCGGCCGCTTCCTCCCGAGCCCGAACTGGCTGCTGCCCCGGCCACCGTGACCTGCCTTGAAAAGGCTTCAGGGCGACTGCCCTGGCTACAATGGCAGTGAATTCCGTGGGAGATGGGGAACAGCAAGGGGAGCTCCGCACACGCGACCTTCCAGCGCCCTGAGAAAACCGCAGATACTCGCTCGACTCCCGGACGGAGCTATCCCCTGCAGAGGGGGCGGCTCGTGGGAGACTACAACTCCCAGCATGCACCAGTGGCGCAGAGGGTGGGCAGACACCGACTGTGGCGGAGCATGCCGGGAGTTGTAGTCACGTGAGTGGTGAGGTGCCGTCACGTGGCGGGGGCGGGCTGCCATATAAAAGCGGCGACGTCGCGCGTGGGTGACGCTGCCGGCGAGGCGGAAGCTGGCGCTGAGCGGCCCCACGTGCTGCGGCGCCCGGGCCGCTCCTGCCGCTCCTCTCAGCTCTGCTCCCGCTCCGGATGGCGGCCGACCTGCGGTTCCGGCTGGCGGAGCCGCTGCAGCTGGTGGCGCGCAGGAACGAGAAGAGCAGCGCGGAGCTGAGCCGGTTCTTGGCGAAGCAGGTGAGTGGGCAGAGCGGGGCTCGGCGGCAGCACGCCCTGCCCCTCTCTCTCTCTCTCTCTCTCTCTGCCTTCGGGCAGGTCTCCGCCGTCCTGCCTTTCGCCTTGTCTCCCCGCCGTTTTGTCCTCTTCTAATTACTCTGTTCCGCTCCCTCGCCTCCCCGCTCGCTCTCTCCCTTCTTTCCCTACGGGCTTGTGGCTCTTTCTCTCCCTCTCCGCCCCTTTCGGGGTTATGTGAGTGGAGCTCCGCGGGGCTGGTCCTCGCCTGTCCCTTCGCGCCCCTCGCATTGCATTTCCTTGGGAGGCATTTTACCCTCAGTGCGAATCTGCGGTGTGGACACCCTTTGGGACTCAAAAATCCATGTTTCTGTTTGAGTGGTCAAGGTCAGGTTGGACGAAGCCTTGGGCACCCTTTTCTGGTGGGATGTCCCTGCCCTTGGTAGGGGGGTTGGAACTGGATGATCTTTAAGGTCCCTTCCAACCCTAACTATTCTATGTGTCGGTAGGAGATGGAGATATCCTTTTAGGGAGCACGAGTGGAGCCCCGTGAGTCTGGTCCTCTCCTATCCCCCTCCCATTGTATTTCCTCGGGAGTGAAAGCCTGTGGTATCTTCAGTGTTCCTGGAGTGAGACTGAATAGCAAGGGTGATAGCAAGAGATTGTACGTCCTTGCAAGCACTGAGCTGGTTTCTAGTCCCTTAGATGCAGCACGTTACCCTGATGTTGTTTGCTGTCTTCTTTTATTGGTTTAAACCGGCATGTAAGGTAAAACGACGGAGCACCAGCATGTAAGGTAAAACCACGGAGCACTGGATTTCCTGCTGTTTATTTCCTTTTTTAGTCACTGTAATGCCTTGAAAGCTTGTTCCTGCCTTGACTGGTTTTATGCTTTGGTTGCTTGAACTGTGAAAAGCGGGCCTGCTTTTCAGGAGAGTTAAGCCCCAGGTAATTTCTGCATCTGCGATATATCTTGGAGTGTAATAACAAGGTGTCAGCACATCAGATGTCATATAGTTAGTACTTTTCATGATAAAGCTTTTGAAACCCCCAAGTTATGGGACTCAAAATCCATGTTTCTATTTGAGTGTTTAGGAGATATTCTTTCAGGGAGCACCAGTGGAGCTCTGTGAGACTGGTCCTCTCCTGTCCCCTTGCACCCCTCCTTCTTCCTCTGGAGGTGTTTTGTCCCTCAGTGGAAACCTGCGGTATCTTCAGTGTGCCCTGGAGTGAGGCTGTACAAGGGCGATAGCAAGAGATTGCATGTCCTTGCAAGCCCTAAGATTGTTTCTAGTCCCTTAGCTGCAGCATGTTACCCTGACAGTATGTGATATCTTCTTTAAGTGTTTTAAACCAGCACGTGGGGTAAAAACGATGGAGGACTGGATTTTTTACAGTTTACTTTTTTTTAGTCACTGTGATGCAGTGAAAGTATGTTACTACTTCAACTATTTTTATGCTTTGGCTGCTTTAACTGTGAAAAGCAGGTCTGCTTTCTAGAGGAGTTGAGCCCTAGGTAACTTCTGAATCTGTAATACTTGAAGAAGCATAATAACGGGATATCAGCACATCAGATGTCATATAGTTAGTACTTTTCGTGATAGAGCTTTTGAAGCCCCCAAGTTATGGGACTCAAAATCCATGTTTCTGTTTGAGTGTCTAGGAAGCGTCCCAGTTGTTTGAAGATGAAAAGCTTAAATATTTTTTTTAGGATATTTGCTTTCAGTCAGAATTGCTGTCTCTTATCTATGGTTGGGGAAGGCTTTCATGCTGGTAGTTGGTAGTCAAGGTTCCCTGTTGGTAGGCAGATGGCTTTTTTTCTTCTGTTACTGTAAATCATAAGATCAAAGTAAAATTGATGTGAATATGTATTCCTGTGTTTGAGAGTTGATGCTAATTGGTGGGAAGCAGTGATGAGGAACTGCTATTCAAGAGAAACAGCTGAGGAATAGAGATGGGGTGATGCAGATATGTGATGTAGCAGACTGATAGAATGGTGTACTAGAAGTGAGTCACCAAGATCTGGGACTGGGAAAGAGACTATGACCCTTCCTTTCTGCTGACTGTTTCAAGAGATATGCTTCAGGTTTAAAAGTGTTGCTACATTGGAAATTATTAAAGAAAAATTACATAGAGGGAGTCTGGAACAGCACATTAATGAGCAGTGACTTGTTATTTTGAAAACTGAATTGCTGTTTCCAAGCTTTGAGGGTACAAACAGAACATTAATGTTATCTTGTCACTTAAACAACCACTGGCTCCAGTCATCATACCCGATTTCCTACCATTGGCTTTGTATCTAGCTTAGGAAGCATTTGTTCTGGAAATAAAGACCTCTGTTTGCCCTGCTGCTTCACTGTATTTCTGGCAACTAATTTTTTCAGTGTTCCTAAGTTGCTGCTGATGGAACATGCCCACCACTGCTCAGTAAGGAACAGCATTTTGAGATTAATAATAAGGCATTGTTTGCATGGTGATCTTGCTCCCTGTACATCAATATGTGATAGAAATAGAGACTTCTATGTATTTGTGCACCATTTAACTCTGCAAAGGTACAGGAAATTTCTGTGCTCTTAAATGAGGAAAATGGGATGAAAAACTCTCTAAGCCAGTCTGTTTCCTGCCTTTCTATTTTTGGATAATTTAAGCAAAGTGTATAAGTAGTAGGGCTCTGCAAAGTGCTGGAACGTGCTTTTGGTTCCGTTACCAAAGGTCTATTGAAATCAGAACATCTTCCTGGCTAGAATTCCAAATACAGATTTTGTGCAAACACATTTTTTTTGGTTCCCTATTATGGTGTAATTTCGGTAGAGGAGTTCATTTATTGTGAAGGTTAAATTTGTAGTAGGAATGGAACTTCATTGCAAAAATATCCTTATTGGTATCTGCCCCTTCCCATCCACTACAGTTTTAAGTGCTGTACATGTACTGAAAGATATAAATAAAAAAACCTGTCCTCTTTGTGTATTTTCTGTCTGTGGAACTGTTTTAAGTGAGCGGAAGATCTTCAGCCCACCATCACAGAATCACCAGGTTGGAAAGGACCCACTGGATCGAGTCCAACCATTCCTAACACTCCCTAAACCATGTCCCTAAGTACTTCATCCACCCTTTCCTTAAACACCTTCAGGGAAGGCGACTCAACCACCTCCCTGAGCAGCCTGTTCCAGTGCCCAATGACTCTTTCTGTGAAGAATTTTTTTCTGATATCCAACCTGAACCTCCCCTGACGGAGCTTCAGGCCATTCCCTCTTGTCCTGTCCCTTGTCACTTGGGAGAAGGGGCCAGCTCCCTCCTCTCCACAACCTCCTTTTAGGTAGTTGTAGAGAGTAATAAGGTCTCTCTTGTTCTATTCTGTTGGTGTTTTAGCTTGGCATCCTTCATTTTGCCTTTCTTTTTTCTATGTAGGAGTGAGAATTATTTTAATAATAATGCCGAGTTCTTATTAATAGCCCTTCAGTCATAGCATTTTATGGCAAGTGTCTTTGTTCCTTTATTTTAGTATGTCAGGAAAAAGAGATGACTTAGCTGTCCCGAATTTGCCCAGCTACTCATCAGCTGTCAGAAAAACATCCTGATGTCCAGGCAAATAAGGAAGACTGTTTTTTTCATGAGATAAGACTTCTAGTTTTTATTTAGGCTTTACATTATTTAGCATTATAAATAAGGGAGAGTATGTTGTACTTCTGCCCTGGAGTGTATTCTTACCTTCTCCTGCTTCTAGTTTTTGAAGAGCTGTGATTTTTGGGAAACAGTCTGTTAATAAATACCTTGATTGCTGTAAGAAGAGTGCAGGTTCATGTTTTGCTTTATCTTACTGAACTGGACATCTGCCAAAATGAGTGGTCCTAGTCTGTTTTCTTTTTGCTGATTCTCAAGGCTAAGCCACGCCTCTCTCTTGTCTCTTATCCTGAACCTAGGGAGTGTGCTGATGTGGAAAATCCGTTCAGCTTTCCCACCCAGTGGTAGACTTTGGAAGAAGGATTAATTTGGATCATCTTGCCAAGATGATTACTGCTGTATAGCTGTGCAGGAGAACTGCTGTGTGAGGGAACAGAGCTGAGAACGTGTTCCTGTGTTAGAAAGGAAGGATTTCCCCTGCTCTTGTGCCCTCCCACCCTTTAGAAGTATCCTTTTGTTAAATCTACGCATGATGTAATGTTCTGTGGAAGCACCCATGAGCTATGATCAGAAATGTGGCATTCATGTAGGCCCAGATTGTTCCTTGCCGTGATTCTTTCTCTTAGTAGTCTTGGGTTTTTTATTGAGCCAGTTCTTCATAAGTGGTTCTGTACCATGTGAGTAAATGTACTGTGCAGTCTGGGAAGGAGATATGCAACATACTGCTAGAGGAGCAACATGGATCTTGTTTGACTTCAGTTCTCGGTCCTAGCTGTGTTTCTGTTTAATGTCACTTGCATTAATAATAGGCAATGTGTATATAGTCAGTATTTTGAGGGATGGTCTTTAGTGATGCTTTCTTAAAGCAGCTGTTTTGAACTGTGGATGCAGACTTACTGTCCTGGCTTTGAATGCTAGAATGAAATACTTTTAGATCAGCTGTCCTTTGCTGCTGATTGAGGTAGTTGGGTAATTCACAAAGCTGCCTTTAGTTAGAAATCCCCTCTAACAGTGTTCTTGTCCATAAAATTTTTAATTTAGACTCTGGAGGGCTCTGAAATCAAACAGGCAGTCTCTTTGTAGAATGAGAAAGTTGCTGCTGTGAGTTTTTTGAACTGTTCTATGTGTCCTAAGGGTA
This sequence comes from Cuculus canorus, assembly GCF_017976375.1. NCBI lineage: Eukaryota > Metazoa > Chordata > Aves > Cuculiformes > Cuculidae > Cuculus > Cuculus canorus. The sequence goes on along the minus strand of NC_071403.1, from coordinate 22,626,788 downwards.
CTGTACACGGTGATTAAAAAAACCTGCTTGCTCTCACAAAATTGCTAATGGAATGGATTTGTTGTACAGCAGTCATGTAACTACAGAATATTACTGAGTCAGTCACATTATTTTATTACTAATGTATTGTTAACTGTTCCTTTTATTTGATATTGAAAGTTCTGGTTAAAAAAATGAAGCCTCTTGTGCCTGTTTGGGTAGCCAAAGATGTAACTGGTTTGGCAAATGAAGGTTTTTGGTTTTTTACAGTGGAGTTTCTCTAATTCTTTTGAGCCATGCTGCCTTTGAACAGCTTGTCTTATCATTTTGCCACTCAAAATCTGATCTCCAGTAATGAACAGCATCTTGCTTGCTCTGATGGATGCAGACCTTCAGGTCTATTTTTAAAGGTTTTTTTGATGCTGCAGCGTTAGGTGAGAGGAAGATAAACTTACATCATGTTTTGTACAAAGAAATACAAAGCATGTTAGAAACTACTTGCAGTTAAATGTCATAGGTTTGTTTGTAGTGTATACACTGCAGTTTCTTGTTAGGGAATGAATATCTTTTCAAGATCAGGATACACAAGAATCTGGAACAAGCATGCACATATTCTGGAAGAATGTTGACAGTGGAGTATTGTTAGGAGGTCACCTTTTCAAAGGCAGTGTGCAGGACCTCTGCAGTCTGTTTATCTTGTAATAATGAAAGCATCCCATCCGCAGACCCAGGAGCAGATTTTACCTAAGTAACAAAAGTCAAAGAGAAGCAGAAATTGACTCCGCATGTTGCTATAATGAAAGACTACCCGAATTGTGGGGTGTTTCTGCAGGAGTTTAGTTGTAGCTTGTTTTGTTTTGAAAGCTGACTTGCTTAGTGGTATTTACAACTGTCTGCCCAGAAGGATAAAATTGTCTTGATGGGATAAGGGTTCACTTATCAAGAGAGAGGAGAGCAGGGAGGTCAAAGTTAAAGAGCAAAACCGCTACAGGGCAAATTCATAATCATGATTTTTCACAAACCAGAATTACTTATACTGCATTATATGCCAAACATCACAGAAATGGAGACATGCTAGGGTAATAACATGAGCTTAAAGTCCAGAGGAATTGAAGCATAAGCATAGGTTGTTGTTCTTTAGTAACTAAGTTAGAAATGTTGAAGGGGGATGTAAGAGGGAGGTGTCTTTGTGGTGGGTTAAGGTTTTTTTTTTCTGTTTTCTTAGCAGATGTGAATGTTTTCTGTCTATTTGACAGCCTGATATTGTTTTTTTTGGACCATTTTTTTATAAAAGCAAGAAAAAGGAAATCTCAACTTCAAATCTGCAGATGCAGGCTGCTTCTTATGAAGAGTGTTGCTCACTATAATTGCTGTCAGAAATAGGGAAATACAGCTGTAATCATGATGGATTGAATGCTGTGTTTTTGAAAAGAGCTAGTGAACACAATGCAACTCACTGTTTTTAAGAACTGAACTTCTGAAGTGTTTTGTGGCTCTTGTGAGACCAAGCTGTTGAATAAGAAATCTATTAACAAAGATGTATTAGTTGTTATAACACTTTCCTTACTTATTCTTTTAAAAATATTTTAAAATATTTGCTTTATCTTTGAGCTTAAAATATAATTTTAGGATTTTTTTGTGATTCTTGTTTAGCATGTCATTCTGCATGTCACTCATCCTGTTTTCCAGTTTTTCAAAACATGGGGAGTATGTCAAGCAAATACTTCCATTGGGAATCTGTCTTCTTTTTAATATTTACTCCTGTATAATTCACTGCAAATCCTTCATGAATAGTTCTGAAGTTGGAAGTCCACATAATTCTCTTTAATCTATGCTTGCTTTCCATTCCTCTAGATTTGGACTCACCAAGATAGACAATGCATCCTTGATACTTTAGCGCAGTTATTACTGGATAAAGAATGTACTCTATTGATTGGCCGTCAAGTTCGGCCAGTCTTGTTGGATCTGTTGGAGAGAAATGCAGAAGCCATTAAAGCTGGTGGCCAAATCAACCATGATCGGCATGAAAGGCTTTGTGTAGCCATGAGCAAGCTGGTTGCTGACCACCCTGATGTTTTGCCGTAAGTAATGTTATGTCTCTTTGTGCAGCATTTGGACTTAGCGAGTACCTTCTTGTCAGTTTTTATTTGTGGTGAGAAGTGTTGTTAAAGTTTGGATCGTCTCCCACAATAAGAAATGTGTTTCGAATTGAAAGAATGATTTAGAAGAAGAATCTAAAATCCATGTTATTTAATTTGTCTTGTAAGATCTAATGTGATTTTCATCTTAATGATCAAAAGAAAAGTAAAACAGCTGGCATGAAAGTTGCTCGCAACCAAAATTCTGCATTTAATATTAGACCTGCAGACCAGTAGAGTGAGTACAAAGTTATCTAAGTAGGAATTGATATTACTTTTTCAGTAAACGGTCGTTCAAAGATTTCACCAAAGGCAGTACTGTTTCCTCTCAATTAAGTAATGATTTCTGTTAAGGTAAAGTATCTGTTGTCAGCTGATTGCTGAAGTAGTCTTTCCCAAGAGTGGACAAAGTTAAATATAGGCCTTAGTTCTCAGTATACAGTCAATTACTATTCCAGGACCTCTGTTCTGACAGTTTTATTAGTGGCTGTTTTCCTTTCCTTGGTCTTAAGTGTCTGTGTTCCATCTCTTTTTTTCTCTTTGTTACATAGGTTTGCTTTGAGATATTTTAAGGATACATCACCAGTTTTCCAGAGGCTTTTCTTGGAGACCTCAGATGCAAACACAATCCGATATGGACGCAGACGAATGAAGTTACGGGACCTCATGGAGGCAGCCTATAGATTTTTACAAAAGGAGCAATCAGTTTTCCGAGAATTGTGGGACTGGAGTGTGTGTATTCCACTCCTAAGGAGTCATGACACTCTAGTCCGTTGGTGAGTTAAAATCCTCAAATTTTCTCAGCTGAAAAAGACTTATCTGTATCTTGATTTGTATTTAACAATGTTCAGATGCAATGAGGAAATCTTCAAATAATACTGGAAAAATCTGTACCTGTGCTTCTTGATCTTTTGACAGCTGCAGGGATCCATCAGAGTGAAATGTAGGCTAGCTCTTAGCCATGCTTAAAACTGTGATCTGAAGAATCTTTTCAAATAACTTCAGTTTGCCCAAGTTGGATTAATGGGAAATGTTGAATTTAGTGGAACATGGACTCTGAGCTTGTTACTGTATTGCATGCGTTCTAGCCTGTTATCCTAGAAGAAAGTAGAGGTGAATCTGCTCTCACTCAAAGTCACAAGAGAATATACTGTTCTGCATTGAGGTCCTATTAATGAGGTTTTTTTTTTCCCTGTTACTTGTATATAGGCATCTCGGTCACTGTAGAGTTTAGCTTGTTTAAGCTATACTTCTTAATTGGCCTTCTTGCAGACTTTGCATGTGGTTTTGGTCAGATATTTAATGTAGATGTCTGCCTGCAGGGCTTCAACTTAGTCATATAATCTGGTTTGTGAGTAGTGGCATTGATAGGGCATTTTGTTTATTTAATAGAAGGTCTTTAATAGTGGTCTCTTTAATTAAAAAAACCAAATTCAGAATTATGTTGATAGCACAGTTTTAAAATAAGGTGTGTAATTTGAGAAGGACAGGAACAGGGATATTGTCAAATCCATTGCGCATTTATGAAGCTCTTCAGGATGACAACACACTTATAGATTATTAGAGAAAGAATAGAATTCCCAATTTATAGACTGGAATTGACTTACATAGTATTCAGCTAATAGTGTTACATAAATGAATGATCTGAATTAAATTTTGTCCTGAACCAGTTGTCTTCTGGCAGTATCTTTCCCACTAAGCTTACTGAAAGCTTTATTCTTGGAAGATAAAATCAGTGGTACAATAATGAAAAGTGTATGCATAACTTGTATGAAGTGTTCTTTTGTTGCAACACAGCTTTATGTAGTAATGAAGTCAACGCTTGGCACTGAGGCTCAAGTTCATTGTGTTTGGGTTATTTTAGAAGTAGCATAAAATAGAAAACAAATCTGAAAGGGGAATGGTAGGAGAAGGAAAAAATAATCGTGCAAAGAATACTTGATTTTTGCCTCCTGTTGACTTTAATTTTCTTTGAAAAAGTGCTCTCCTTTTGCTGTGTTTCTTTTGATCATTTAGTCCTTTGGAGAAAGGTTAGCTATTTGATGTATAGATGATAAAGTATGCCATGATAGAATTGAGGTATTTCTCTTGAGTTTTAAGAATGTTAAGCATAGCACTAAAATAATATCTATGAAGAAAGTTTTCTGCCTATTTTTCCAAATGTGTTATTTTGGTTTATAGTTTTGTCAAACTAAATTTCTTAAGACAACGTTTTGACATGTTTTGTTCTAAATATGATTTTTAGGTATACTTCAAACTGTCTTGCTCTGGTTACATGCATGAATGATGAGCATAAATTGTCATTCCTGAAGAAGATATTCAGTCCTGAGGAGCTGATACATTTCAGACTAAAGTAGGAACTTTTATAATTTTAAACACTAATTTTTTGTTGATGGCTTTCAGTTGAGCTAATAAGCATGGGTTTCACAGGCTTCTAGAAGAATCTCGGCTGCACAATGTGGAACGAGCCCTTGTTTTGGCCAATCCAGACTCCTCATTTTGGCAAAAGGAGAAAGAACTGCAGTATACGCAAGGACATATTGTGTCGGGTGATCTCTCTGCAAACGTAGTAGCTGTCTGTGGTATTGTGCTGCCTAGACTACAACTTGTTTCTGAAGGGCAGGTATGTAACTCAAATGCAGTGAACTGACTTTATTTCCTGCTCAAATAGTGTTGAGATACTATGGGTAATATTGTACGTCTTTAGATTTCTTGATGGGTGCCATAAGCTAGTGTTTTGTATTGTGACACTGCAAAGAAGCTCTGCAGTAGAATGAAGCAATGAAGACATAGTAGTGCTTTTCATTTTATCTTCATGTAGCATGTGTAAACATGCTGCAAAAGAAAATTCAGTCTTACACAGTATCTTCAGCCCAAGATGGGGTAATATTCCATAGCTGAGTAGTCTACCTACATTGAAATAGTTTTTGTGCTATACAGGCATCTTATAAACAGCCTTTCTCAAAACATATTTTTAGTTTTCCTCGTAAAAACAAAAGAAAGAAGGCTGCTGCTTACTCGTTTAGAAGGCAGAAGAAGGGGAGAGGAAAGGGAGCAAGAACTGACTTTTTCCATTTCTTTTGACTGAAGTATAATGCAGAATGTAGTGCCTCAGTTTTAAGAAGTCCACCAAAGGTGTAAACGTTTCTGAGCAAAAAGTATTTAACCTTTTTTTTTCCTCTTGAGACCTAGTTCATCTTGATCTATTCAGGTAGTTCACTGTAGCTGCAGCCAGTATTTTTGACTATTCTTCTGCATTTGGCTACATTTTGAGCTCTTAGATGAACATTATTCAAATTTGCAGTGCTCATCTGCAAATGAAGGACAAAGAAATGTATGAAGATTACCATTGTTGAGAATTTCTTGAGTAGCAGAAGCAAGGAAAGAGGAATTTCCTCCCAAATTGTTCCCTCTCCCCACTCCAACTTCTGTAGCTGAATTTTTCTGTATTCTAGCTTTTTCTTAATAGGGTTGAGGGTGTAGTTTGAAATTCATTGTAGCAGGGGTAACTGAACTGTTTGAGGAAATTCTTATTCCTGTGCCAGAGCCATTGCTGCTACAATTGTGCTGAAGATAGGCCATGCTATAAACTGGATTGCTGAAATACTTTCAGCATGGTGAGGGAGGAGAGAACTTCCCCAAAAGGCATCCTTTTGTTTTTTAATAGCTGCAGGTATTTCACTGATCTGGTATGCAGTGTAGTTTCAGTTGCACTGGGGTTACAGTGACAGCTGAGGAGGTTTGGTGAAACTGCAGAAGCAAGCTGAGAGAAGGCACATACTCTGAAAAACTATCACTGTTACTAGAGAAGTATGTGAAAGTATATCTGAAAAGAAAATCAAACATGAAATACAGGACACTTGTTTTGGTGTGGTATGTACTCCAGTTTTTCTCTGTGGCTTTCAGCCGGAAAGCACTAATCTTTGTACCATATGCGGATCTGTAAGTGACTATAGGAGAGTAAGAATATTTGGAGACTCTGTAGCATTGATTAACTACTGTTGAATATACTATATTCATTGCATTTGACTAAAATAAAAATGTTAATGAATTTACCCTTTTTTCTGCTTCCATATGCATTGAACTTAATGATTTTATAACTTGGCCTGTGCAGAAAGTAATAAATGCAACACTTCAGCTTAAATATTCATATCATCTAAGTCTAATTGCTGTTTCATTTGTCCTGTGACTTGGAACCATTGTCATGACTTAATTTGACTTATTGCGAGTTTTATTTGATTGACGTGTGTTGTGATTGAATAGTTACCATGCCTGTACTGACAACTTAGCGTGAACTCCCTTTGGGAACAAATGGTACATATAATTTATTAAATGTTTTGCCTATAGTAGATTTTTGATTAAATCTGTTTTAATAGCTGTCATTATATACAGCTTTACAGTCCTTTATTTTGTGATATGTGTTGACAGATCCGTAGACCAAAATTTTCAGTTGTCAGACTTGCTTTCCTGACTGTTCTGTTATACAACCTGTACAAAAAGTAACAATTTCAATGTAGTAACTCACATTTTGCTTCAACAGGAAGATAACACCAACCATTTCGTTTTGGTTGAATCTGCCTTCACAAATCTTCAAAACCTTGCTATCGCTGTAGCATATCAGAGTCCTGTTTTATTAGAAGGACCAATAGGATGTGGCAAGACTTTTTTAATTGAATATTTGGCAGCTGTTACAGGAAGAACAAAGGCACCTCATATTTTGAAAGTCCAACTTGGGGATCAAACTGATAGTAAGGTAAGTGATAATGTTTTATTGTAGTATGATCAAACAATTTTTACTTAAAACACGGACTTAATTTTCTAATGATATGTTTAACTTTTCACCAAAGACTGCACAACCCCCAACTCTATAATGTTGCTCTTAACTATTGCTGAGATGTTTTCACTCTGAGTTTTTAAGGGATGTAATGAACAGACCTGTAATTTACTGATTTATTTCTGTCATAGACACTGCTTGGAATGTATCGTTGCACAGATGTACCAGGGGAGTTTGTATGGCAACCTGGAACCTTGACGCAAGCTGTTACCAAAGGTCACTGGATACTTCTGGAGGACATTGATTATGCCCCTCTGGATGTGGTATGTAGATTTATTTTTTGTTAAGTGTTGGACTTAAGACCTGTATGAGCAATTTTTGGAGTCTTAAGTGCTGTGTGTTCTGCTGCAGCATGCTGAAAATGCTGCCCCTCTCTAAAAAGGGTGAAAAAGAATGGTATGTTGTCTTCATTCACATATTAGCATGCTGCATTAGTTTTTGTCATTAGAGTAGTCATGACACTACCATTGCTGCCATGTTTCATTTTGAAGATTTGGCTGGACACTCATAATGAGTGATGTATCTTTTAGATCATGTTTTATTATTTGAAAATAGATGTGGCTCCAAACACCAGCGGATGTAATCACTGTATTAGAGTGGTGCTGATAATAAGATTTCTTTTTTTGTGTTCTCTCTCATGGTTTTGGGTTTTTTTTTATACACTTCTTACCTCTGTCTTGAATTTAAAAAATGCTTTGTGTATAGCTTTTAATAGATTTCCTGGTTTTAGCTCCAGAACTACTACTTGTTAAACTGTCATGCTTCCCTTTTGAAGTAATGACTGTTGAAAGCATGTCTTCTGCAAGGACAGTGTCATAGAGGTCTTTTTCTGTATAGATCTGCTGGGTGTTCTGCAGATGTTTTCTTTTATATCTGTTCTATAAAGCATCTCCTTTGTGTGACTAAGTAACCTGACAGCTTGTTTATTGGGTTTCTAGGCTTCTGAAACATACGATATTTATGAGAAATCCAAGAAATACTGATTGCATATACTAGAGTTTTTCATTGCTAGAGGGTCAAGTGCTTACTTGCTTCTGTGAACTCAGCTCGTTGTGCTCATCATAATCATGTCCTGAGTAGTATCCTGCATTCATCTGTCCCTTTCTTCAGGTGCTCCCTGTGGACATCCTGTCTCCTTTTCCTGTATCAAAGTCTATGTGCTTACCTCCCTTTTCTCCTACCGTTGTTGCTGTCCTTCTGCGTGGAAGGATAGATTCTTCAAATTGATACTGAATTCTCCTGGGGGTGACAGGGTATACGCTGACAAATCATAATGAACTTTGAGAATCAACTTTGAAATGCAGGTCATATTTGTTTAGGCAGATATATAAGGTTTCTCATGCTTCTAAGGAGAAAGTCTCTAGTAATTGATTTGACAATTCAAGATAAATAGTTTTGATTTGGACTTGCATTGTAAAGAATGTTATTTCTATTCTCTTCTATTAAATCTGGATATAGGAGAAAGAAGATAGGGAAACATACCTCTGACTCCCAATGATGGTTAAAATTACAAGAGACTCCACAATTCCAGTTAGCATCACTTGGAAGTGCAATCTGCAGGAATGGTAGTTACTGAGAATGTAGTGGTGCTCTGGGGAAGTACTGTAGCATCTCAAGTGTGAAATGAGTGTGGATGGGTGTGCTGTGTTGATGTTTCACAACAAAAGCTTGTATAAATTCTCTTCTCCAGATCTCTGTGCTGATTCCTCTTTTGGAAAAACGAGAGTTGGTAATTCCCGGTCGTGGTGACTGTCTAAAAGTAGCATCAGGATTCCAGTTTTTTGCAACCAGGAGGTAGGCATGTAAAGTTAAATGTGATTAAGAGCATAGATATCCTATTTTTAAGTCAAAGACAGCAAGTGCAAGGTACTGGGGCAGGATTAAATTAGCAATTCCCAATTAACAAGCAATAGAAGCCACAGAAGTTGTTAAAGGAATTTTTTCACTTCAGAGCAGCCTTATATTACTACTGGGTGAATCCAATCTTTGTACAGAAAGGTCACTTCAACAAGGTGAAGGGAATAAAATTTGCAGGGGGAACCCTACAAAATCAACCCTTCACCAAAACAAAATAACACTCTTGGCAATTAATGTGTGAAGAAGGCTTATGATTTATATTCACAAGGTGTCTTGACTTGCTAGTTTTATCGGCACTTGCGTAAAATATTTCTAAGTTTTGCTGATATTAGGGTGGTTGGTAGTCTGACTACTGTGTTTAGTTTCCTCAGTTTTATTTTTCATTCCACCTCCTTGAGCAATTGTATACATGTGTCACTTGGAAGAATTTTTTTTTTAAGAATTTCATAAATAATTTTAACTGAATCTTGCATCTATAATAGGATGAAGTTATTTTATTTGGGAATCATGGAAGAGAAATGGAAGGAAATTTTTTTTTTTAGAAAATCCAATTAGTGAAAATTTTGTGTCAGTATAAGTTTGTAATGTTTTCTAACCAGAAAAAAGATTTTAGATATTATCCCTGACAGTTTCACTGTAGTAATGGCTCAGGCATCACATGTCAAAATTTCTTTTTGTGTATTAGGACATAATACTGTGTTAAGATTGAAGATTAGGATCTGTAGAAGGGGAATGGTTTTCAAATGTTTTGTAGTTTTCTCAAAGCATAATAACTTTTCCTGCTTTTGTCTTCCTTCCATTAATTTGTAATTACCTTTGATTTATTTGGTCTGTTTTTTCTGGAGTTGAGTTTTTTGGATTCAACTTGCTTTTGATTGCCTCATCTCCTAAAATCATCTTTTTCTGTTTACTTGGTTAACAGTTTGTATAGCAACATATAGTTCCTGTTGGGCTAGTTAGAGCAGATTCAGTAAGCCTGTTGCAGTTTCCAGCTGTGGAATATTATTTAGCCAGCCAACCAACAATAAAACCAAAAATCAAACCAAAACTCCAAGCCCAAACAGTGCACAAACCCACCAGAAAACAAAATACAAACCACAAACCTGGTATGTAATTCTTTGTGTGTGCAAGGCCAGTTCTGCCATGAGTATAATATATGGTTGTGTAGTTATTTGTATACTTAAAAAAAAAGGCATGGAATAAAATATATAGTGTAAAGGACTGTGAGCTTGAAGAATGAGGAGAAATAATCAGGGAAGACTGTGAAGGGGACAGGGACTACACATGGTTTTCCCGCATCTCTGCAAGAGAGCACAGATCCTTTATGATCTGTGTAAGGTATTTCCGAGGCCACTTCTTTCAGGCTCCCCTTTTGACAAAGGATTCTGTATGTTGCTTCTGATATACTTAAATTATCATCTGTCATTTTTCTGTAAGTAGCTCCGATGAGATTTTTGCACTACGGCTTGAAAAAAACATGATAAAAAAACCCTAATAATTTGAAAAGCAGAGATAGTAGGGTATGTCATACAGTGACAAACAGTGGGTGTTCTAAGCAATATGTTCTTTGCACAGGAATACACTGAATCTTGAGTTCTTCAGCAAGATACAACATGCTGTGTTTCTTCATGTTATTTTGATTTAGGATATTCAGTTGTGGTGGAGGTTGGTACAGGCAGCAAAGCAGCCATGCTGCTCTTCTGGACAAGTACTGGACCAAAATACATCTGGATAACATGAGCAAAGAAGAACTCAAGGAGGTATGGTGTCTGTTGCTCTACTGTGGTGTGTGAATAGCTCTTCCAATTAAGAGTAATAAGTGCTTTGCAGTAATACGTTTGATCCATATTTTAATCCTGAAGTTCCACAGTACACTCTTATTTTGGATTTGTCCTACCAATTTTAAAGTAAACGGGCACTTTGCCAGAAGAATTTCAAGTGAATTGGACAGATTTGCTAGAATTTGCCTGGGGAAACGCAGTTCTACTTTGAATGGGTGTATGAATCAAATTACTTTGCCATTTTGTAGCCCACACAGATTTAAAAACAGAGAAAGAGTTTAAAAAAAAAAAATCTGAGCTTTCTCCAATCCTTTGCTTCTAAGCGTTGAGAGGAAAAGTAGTTTGTCAGTTGTCAATTATAAATAACTGTTTCTATTGATGTGTTTTGTTAGCATCTCTAGGGAATGTTTGCTTTGTGTAGTTCTTCAAAATACTAAAGTATCCTGGGCCTTAAATGAAAACAGAATTCTCTGGAGATTGTCCTTGTGATACAGAGCTTCAGAAGAGGATCCAGGTTTTTGAAAAGCTTTGCCTAAGGCAAAAGAAGGTGAATAGTCTGTAGCAGAATAGTTGAGGATAAAGTTTTGGTTTTTGTAGAATGAAGAAGATAGTATTTCAAAACTATTTATTCAGTACTTGGAACTTGTTTGGCAGCCAGCGTGGTTATGTGTGACCCTAAATATGTGTGTTTCCATTTTGGCATTTATCAGCTGGTTGTTAGGAATGGGGCAAGAGCAGCATAATTTCTTACTTGCAGATTTTGTTGGAGGAGACACAAGCAGGTGCATGGAGAGGCCTCTGCAGATAATCTGCTGTAAATGCTTCTACTACAAAGAGACTCATGGGGCAGGAATTCTAGGCAACAGTATTATAAAAGCCTATCTGGCCAAACCCATGTCAAAGATGACCTCCACAGAGGATAATATTGAAATAAAACTTGGCTTTGGGCTCAAAACCTTAAGCAAAAAGGAAGCTTTGGTGTTAAATGTGTCATGTAGCACTAGGTTCTTTTAGTTCCTTTTTTGTAACTGTTTAGCTCAGGTCACAAAAATAAATAAATCAAACACTCTGCAAGATTCTTTAGTAGTAGTAGAAGATGACACAGTGGCAGAAGATAACCATTTGCTTGTTTTGAAAGTAGACTCGTGTTCTTCTGGTTAATCTTAAAAGTCAGCTTGTCAGTGTAGGACCCATGTTCCGGTCTGTATCTGGGAAAATCTTATTTTGGGAAGAAATAATTTTGATTGGCAAGCGTTAATGGAGAGAACTGAGCTCAAAGGAAGAAAAATCTCCTTAATGTGGCTTTGTCAGCACAGTGAAGAGACAATTTGAATGCTCAAAAAAATTCAGTCATAAAAAGGAGGACAGGAGGTAAAAACTTCTGTTATTAGTTTTAAGGTTGTAGGAGCGTGATTTGAGTTCAGTTAGGGTTGTAGGCATTTTCTTTCTATTATTCTTTGTGCAAAGGTATTAGATGAATTAGAGTGGAGCTGAGTTGGCAAAAATCACTTTTCATCCAAATACATAGACAAATTACAATGACTTTGTTTTCTTCAGATGAGAGATTACAAGGGAGGGGTTTTGTGCAGCTTGCTAGCCTGAATACCTATTGAAATGTATCTTATTAATAAGATTTGGAGGACAGGTGGTTGCCTTCCAATGCTAAAGATTTTTTGTGATTTTTTTTGGGTTTTTTTCCTGTTTTTTCCAGGTCCTTCAAAGGAGATACCCCAACCTTTCTCTTGTAACTGATCACTTGCTAGACATTTACATTCACCTTACAGGAGACAAGTATCAGGCATCAGAAAACAGTACTTCTGGTGGCAGGCACATACCAGAAGATTCATCAGAATCAAGATCAGAAAATAGGAAACCAAATCTGGAAGGGCGAGAACTCTCTCTAAGGTTGTCTTGTCTTATATGTGTATTGGAAGGAAGTTTAGTCAACTAGCTGCAGAATAGAGTTTATTTTTGTTATTTTTCTTAAATTTTTTTAAAATAGTGATAAAAGTGATAAAATTAAACCAGCATTTCATAAAAACTGGAAAAATCCTGTGTTCCTTTAAAAATAATGATTAATGTATCTTAAAAAATGTCAATCTGAGCTGCTTAGGGCTTCCTATTTGCTGTAATTTTTTTTAGGAAAATGTGTAGGTTTTGTTATATGTAATACTGAATTGGTATCAAGCCACATGGATTACTTCTTAGTTCATTTTAATACATAATATCAGTTTTACTACTTGAGGACTGTTGACAGAAATGTACTATATAATGTTCTCATAATAGCTAGTAGACAGCATTTTCAGCAATTCCATATATTTGCTTATTTAGATAACTTCATATTAGACACACTGTTTTAACTTACACATGGCTGGAAATATCCAGATCTGTAGCATTGTAATAATTTCACAACTTTTATGATGAAATGCAGCTTGATGTTTGGTTATTTCTTCCTCTCATACCAAATGTCAATTCTGCTCATGTGGGATTTCTGTAACCAGTAGTGCTTTGTTAATTAGTCAGTAAATACTAGGTTTGGCTTGGGTAGCACCTGATATTTTTGTGAAGCATAAGAATGCCACTAATTTTAAAACAGCAATTCTTTTTCTGGAATGAGATGTTTCCTTCTTGTTGTTAAGGATTCAGTATCTTGAAAAAGTAGGGATTAAGACCTTTCTGGGCAAAAAGCTTGTTGCTTTTCATTTTTTTAATTTCATAGTTGCTTTATGGTTAAATGGAGTATGTATTCTCTTTTAAGCAATGTATCTGAAAGCAACACTGATCTATGTGCTCAGCTACTCTTTAGAATTAGCATCCTGTTTATATGTGAACTTGTTTACATGTAGAACTTGTACAACAGCTAAATGTGCAATTGCTAGAAGACTAAATCATCACCTAAGCTGGATGTGAAGGAAGGTGCTACGCATTTGGGCTTGCTGTACCAAATGTTTTCATTTTTGTTTTTAGAGACTTACTGAATTGGTGCAGCAGGATTGCTTACAACTTTGACAGTAATTCTTCAAACGCAGCAGTGAATATTTTTCAGGAGGTGCGGTAAGACTTGATCTGGAAATTGCTTACCCAAATTCTAGCATTGTCTCACAAATCTTAAAATGCTTTCTTTGGGAATGTGAGATGGGAATTGACTCTTACTTTTAGCTGAAGCAGTTGAACTGTAGTTAGAATGTTTGTGATCAGTCTGTGAGGCTTTCCTTCCTACTTGGAAAATTGTTTGCAGTAGTACTGAAAGCCAATCCACACTTAACCACTGTCATATATATACTTTAGCATAGTTATAACTGATATGAGGTGGGATTGCATATGACTGAGAGTAAAAGTTTTTAAGGTCTTTCTTTTTACTTTTAATATAAGCCTTCTTTACTCTGGCTTAATTTACATTCCTTTTTTGGAATTTCCTGTTTGTTCATCAGTCAGAGGTATTTTCAAGATAAAAGATTTTCTTACTTGCTTCTCTGTTTTGGTCCATTCACCTAAAAATAGCTGCTGTGACTGGGTATTGTAAAGTAGAAACCCACTACAGTACAGTGTTTCTTAGTGTATCCTTTTGAACTCCGTTATTTGACTTGATTCATTGACAGTGAGAATTTTATTTACTGTGGCTGGATTGAATTCAGACTCATAAATTAAAATGGTGTTTGTCAGATCATATAAATATATACAAAATCATCACAAAAAAAAATGTTGAATAAATGTTTGTTTTCTTCTTAACAGGCATTGGACTGTTTCACAGCCATGCTTTCCAGCCAAGGGAACAGACAGAAAATGGCAAAAGTTATTGGAAGTAAACTAAATATTTCCAAGAAAAAGGTATGTTGAGCTGTGTTATTGGTAATACTATGACTAGAAATTTTTTTCTAGTGATTGATTTATGAGTATTCTGCTGTTTTTCTTAAAAATTATGCTCATCTCTTTGCCTCAAACACTTTTTTTGCTCTCTATAGTATCTTTCTCCTGTTTTAGTTTTGGCTGTGTTGGTTGGGTTTTTTTTTTCTGTGAAAGTTGCAGTGAATCTGTTTCAGAGAAGATTGCAAATTGCCTCATAGTGTTAAAGAAGGATCACACAGCTGTAGCAGCACAGTTGCCTCAGTACATGATATTGCTAGAGGCACAGAGGAGTAAAGAATTTGGGTTTTTTCCTTCGGTGGTTACAGTGAACTTCAGTCACTTAAAGGACTTTGAGAACAGAGAGAAACATGACATTCCTTACTACTTGTTTCCAAAATCAAGTACATCTTTAGAGACTAGTAACTATCTACACATTAGTAGCATGTTATGTAAATAGCTGAATTAAGTTAAATCATTACTTTTTCAGCTATTTCCGATTATAGAAATTTGTGAAGAAAATTCTCTCCTTTGTTACTTTAAGATGGAAAAAACTGGCCAGCTGGGTGAACAGAATTATCCCTGAAACTTCTATGGATTTTCCTGTTCATACCTCTTTCTTTGCATTATTTCACTATAGGAATGTATTATACTTTGCCAATGGCAAAATATCCTTGTTTACACAGAGGTATTGGCCAAATTTTTTTTTTGAAGGAGGTGGTTTGTTATTCTTAGTTAAGATAACTGTTCCCAGTTTCAGGTTTCTGTAGTTGGATTACTATGGAAGTAGACGAAAGAAAAATGCGATGGCATAGACCCATTACCAAGTTATTAAGAGTAAAGGTGTTTGTACAGACAGTAACACTTTTGAAGACCTGCGGTATTTTAGGTGATGAGAGTATAAAACCTGCAAAATATAAAGTCTTATGAAGAATTAGCTTGCTGTGAAGTAATACTTCTAGCATAGCATGATTATTTGTAGTGTGAGGTTGTCTACAACATCAGTATTAGAAATGTTGATGCTTTCTTCACAGGTTGAGTTCTTCTGTGAACTCTACAAACCGGAAATTCTAATACGGGAACAGGAAGTCTCTGTTGGACGAGTGCGTCTAGTGAAGAAACAAACCCAGGCTCTCACTGTACACAGGTAGAATATTCAATACACATGTGAATTGAAATATTTTGTGGTGCAGTAGAATAGTTTGGAAATCACTGGATTTAGAAAAAATGCAAACTTGCTTTCATTAGTGAGAATATCAATGTGATGAGTTCTTCCTCTTATGTTCCGAGTTTTACCTTGTGCATCTTCAAGGTTGTCTGCATCATATTTCTGGCAGCTAAAGCATGGAGATTTTCAGCTTCTTTTCAGCTAGAGTTTCTCCAAAACAATATGGATCCATAGCTCTCGTAATAAGACTGTAATGAAACCTATCTTTGTGAAGGGAGATTTTTTTTTTGTAGTATCTGGCACTAACTCTACTGGTCAGGAAGTTCTTTGGAAACCCTGAATTTCTAGGTTGTATCTTTAGAATAAGGTAAAATTGAAACGAGGCCCTTCATGAATCTTAGTTTTGAGATGCTTCCTTTGTTTTTTCAGAGCAAAACAAACCTTTGCTGCCACACGGCCATCTGCAGTGTTGATTGAACAGCTTGCAGTTTGTGTTGTAAAAGGAGAGCCTGTGCTTTTGGTTGGTGAAACAGGAACTGGCAAAACCTCAACTGTTCAGTACCTTGCTAATATTACAGGTAAATAAACTATGAAGACGATAGTTTATATGAAGATGATTTAAAAAATGACAAACATAAAAACCCCATGAGTTGATGGTACTTTCTATTTCTATTTCAAGGTCATCATTTGAGGGTTATCAACATGAACCAACAAAGTGACACGGCAGATCTATTAGGGGGGTGAGTCATTGACTACTGTTTTGTCTGTTTTACATAACAAATTGGCAATGTCGGAACAAGCTTCTACCACAAGTATAGTTGTGTTCTCACAAAATTGTTTTTAGACATGTATCTGTTTTGTGGCCATATAAATGTCATAAGAAGTATGCTAGAATGCAGAAACCCTGTTCTTGCTGAAGAAAAGAAGCAATTTTGCTGAATTATGTGTACAGCTGCATGTGATCAAGTAATTTAAAAGCACAAACCATGATCTCTTTAAAAATGGCTAAGCTGTTCAATACAAATACGATATTCAGAGGACATACTGTTTGGTCATGTCTTTATAAAACTGACTTGTAGAGTGCTTTTAAATATGTGCAATTTAGTTTGCTCATTAGTTGGGTAAAAAACTGAAAAAAGGGCTCCTTCATGCATAATATTATTTCAGTAACTGGTTTTGTTATTTCACAGATGCTGATTCCTGTGCCACAAATAATTACTGTTTTGCTTCTTTTCAGTTACAAGCCTGTGGATAACAAGCTGATCTGGCTGCCTCTGCGGGAGTCTTTTGAAGAACTCTTCTCTCAGACATTTTCTAGAAAGAAAAATCAGACGTTCTTGGGACACATTCAGACCTGCTACAGGCAGAAACGTTGGCATGATCTGCTAAAACTAATGCAGCATATTCATAAATCTGCTATTAATAAGGAAGCCGAAGAAAATGCGTCTGGTAAGAATTTAGGCTGATCAAACACAAATTAGTGGTGAACTATTGCAGAGAGTAGATACAGTGGTGAATATTTTTGGTTTGGTTCGGTTTTTTTCCGTTCATCACTATTCTAGTTTGGAAAAATGCAGTCTCTGTCTATGGCAAGGCATTCAAGATGCTATTAGAATAGCAGGTTTTTTCTTTCTAACTCTTTCATTGTTTTAGCTATGTCTGACAGAGTGGAAGGTTGACTTTTGTGACTTAAGTTTCGCTTGAAATCTGATCTCCTCTCAGCACTTGTTTGTTGTGTGGATGAACAGTCCTAGGTTTTTTGTGTGTGACAGTGTTGCATATGAATGCATTTATGCTTTCTTTTAGTCCTGGAACCTCATTAGATCTCACAAATGCATCCTATTTCTAAAACAAGCCAAACAACAGCAAGAAAGCCCCAAAAGCCAAATAGCTGACTTAGGGTAGTAATGACTTGAAAAAACCTTGCTGATAACTTTGGTTTCACTATCAGTGGTGCTGACTTGCCTAATTCTTTCCTTTGTTTCGTTGTGGTTTTGTCTCCAAATAAGTTGTTCCTGTTTCATATTTCACAACCCCGTAGGGACAGAAACAGTATTGATACTTTGCTTTGCATGGGGTGGTTTCTGGTTCTAGACCCACTGAACAAGTGGAGTTACAGCTTTTCTTCAGTATGGGCCAAGTAAACTTAATTATGAACCTTGTCTATTCTTTTAACCGGTTCCTCTGAATATGCAGGTAAATGCCCACAAATGTGAAAAAAGATGTTTTAAAAGACCATTTGTTGTGGGTATTGATGATCCTAAATAAAGACAAGCTGGAGTCTGTAACTTGCCAAGTTTTCAACTTACAACATTATGGTGATGTATAAACCTCAGGCTGTGGCTTTAAACAAATAACTGAAATAAATGCAATAGTAAATAATGTCATAACTGATAAGCAACAGTGTCTTTACTGATCCTGAAGTGTACATTGTTAATCTGCTCTGTCATCAGGTCTGTGAATTTGGTTTTATTTTTCTGAGATGCCTCTCTTTGTCTCCAGGACTTGTAGAGTGGAACCAAGTGATTTGCCAGCATAAGTATTTGTTCCTAAGCTAGCACATGCTGGAATGAATAGCAAATGATGTGTACCTTTAGGTCAATAGTACTCAGCTTAAATATTGCTGATTTTAAAAAAAGCTTTCTTTTAAATTCATGAGGTCATCTGTAGAGCTTGAATGTTTTCATTGCTCAGCGAAGCTTACTGTTGTATCTGTACTTCAAGCAGCTTGATTCAAATACTGTTGTTGAACAATTCTTTGTGCTGTTTTTCTGGTGGTACAAGCTTAAATTTATTTTGCTTACAGGCTCACCATTGAAGGAAAAGTGGGAGGCATTTGGTCTTAAACTGAATCATGCTCATCAACAGATGAAAATGACAGAGAATGCTCTTCTTTTTGCATTTGTTGAGGTATTTAGAAATTTACATTTTGATGCTAGGAAGAATAAGGAGCATTTAAAGGTCTTTGCAATAAGTATTATATAAATAACTTCCTGGCAGGAATCTTGCTGTGAAGTAAAACTTGTTTGTGACAGCTCTGTGGAACGAACTGTGCTGCTTAAAGAAAGGAGTGGTTAGATGAGGAGTGAGGTAAAAGAATGTTTTGTGGTAGTATATTAATTCAATGTTGTATAATAGGAATTAGGACTGGTATAATACAAGATGGTATGACATACTGCTGATTAGTCTTTTCAAGTGTATGAGATAAGAAAAAATATCTTGACCAGTCTCTAGTGGGGCATCCTTCCTGGCGATCGCTGTGGAGGATTCAGTATGAAGGATCCTGTGCTGTTCATCTAGAAGTGTTTTCTTTGAAATGTTTCAAACCCATAGTATAATGTTATAATGACATTAGGTGTGATTAGGGGAAACCATGGTGGCTTATGCACGTTTGTTCCTTGTCACCCTGTTAGTCTGAATATATGCTCTCAAATTTTATCTTGTGTGTAAGATGTTGACCAGTCCTATCGATTATACGAATAGTTGGAGAAACTTTTGACTTAATTTATTAGATAGAGTTATGCTTAATTCCCTGAGAAACATATTGATGTGTCTTTGGATTTCTTAAGATTAACAGTCTTTATTCTCATAGTGATGTCAGTGAAGTATACACATCGCTGACAGGCAGCATTGCACAAATAAGGGAGCTTAACTTTGCTTTGTCTGAGCCAGTCTCAATGGTAGCTGATAAGAGTGGTAACTTCTGTGACTTGTGAAATAATTGCTGTTATTGATGCAGAGCAGTAAAACTGCTATTGTAGTAGAAGGTCTGAAATTGCCATTTGTCTAATCAACCCATTGGCCGCAAAACAAGCGTTTCCTGTATACAGATGCTTTAGTTGATTTATCACTGTTGTTGATGTGATTAACAGATTGATCTTATTTTTAGGGTACTCTGGCACAAGCAGTGAAAAAAGGAGAGTGGATTTTATTGGATGAGATTAACTTGGCTGCAGCAGAGACTTTAGAGTGCTTGAGTGGTTTACTGGAAGGATCATCTGGGTCACTGGTGTTACTAGACAGAGGAGATACAGGTATTATTTCTGTGCTTGCTTATGCTTTATCTTAGTATGTAGTTTGTTGAATTCCCTATCCTATATGACTCTTAAGTTGCAAACGTTTACCATTAAAATGAATGTGTGCAGAAGAGAATAATGTCTTTCTAGAACTGGTATTTATATGCAAGAAGTGGGAGTTTTATTTCAATGTGGCTCAGGAGATTTCAGCATAGAGAAATTGTACATTTTGCCTCTTGGATTCTGCATGGAGCAGATCTTTCTCATGGCCTTAGTAAGCATTGTTGTCTCTAAAGACTCTTCACGGAGTGTGTTTGTGTAGAAATACATGGACAAGGCCTGTGATTTCTCCGAGTCCTTCTTGTGAGTTGACCCCAGCCAGCTGCTAGCATCCATACAGCTGTTCACTCACTCCTTCCACTCCACCACTCCCCAGCAGGATAGGGGAGAGAACACAAAGAGCAAAAGCAAGAAAATGTATGTGAAACAAGTCATGCAAAGGTAGTCACTCATCAGCTCCCACCATCAGACCAAAGTCTATGCAGTATCTTCTGAATACTGTGTTTGGGAGGTACAGATAAAGACAAATGTTGTATGTTCTTCCTAGGCTGAGTTTTCTTCCTGGCTGAGCGAAGCAGTGCCTGTTGTTTTGAAGGAGACGTAGGAGTTCCAAGTTTAGGGCTCAATATTTTTTTGAGATACTCAGTCTTGTTGAAGCCTCCTGATATGCAGAAGTAACAATCTCCTCCCTGTGGTGGTTCTAAAGAGAAAATTGTGATAAAATTACATGGAGTTATTTTAGGAAGGCTTTTCACCCTGGCATTTTAAGAGAATGTAGTAGTGCAGTAATGGAAAAATGACTTGGGAAAAATAATCCTAATTTAAAATAACAAGTATCCCAGGTTTAGGATTAACCTTGTCTCTTATTTTTGTTTTCCTTTAGAGCCTCTTGTCCGTCACCCTGATTTTCGCTTGTTTGCATGCATGAATCCAGCTACAGATGTTGGAAAGAGAAACCTTCCTCCAGGAATAAGAAATAGGTAGGAAATATGATTCTCTGTCAAAATACTTTGTCACTGTCTTTCTCAGAGCTTAACTAGTTTCATAGGTTGACCCAGTAAAGAATTGCCTTATTTGGAGCCCAAGGATATCAAGTCTGTACTTTAACATGTTCTTTCCACATCATAGTGAAAGTTTATCATAAAATAGCATCAGGAAAATACTTTTGTAAAGTAATTGAGCATGAACAAGCAGCCTAGCGGTGGTGTAGAGCATTATCACTGAGGGCAGGAGAGTGGTCATTTTTTTTTTATGTGGCTCTCAGTGCCTGGGGGTGCTACTGCAGCAGTTTGTATTCCTGATGGGCATGATAAAGTGCTTTGCATCTGTTCAGCAGCCTTTTTGTTTAGCTCAGAAGTGTTGATGATCCTTTGCAAAAAGCTATATATCCAGCCTTGTTCAGCTGGAAGGTGGTTTGCATGGTGGAGCAGATGTGTGATAGCAAAAACATTTGTTGTGTGATGTTAAAACATCCAAGTTGTGGCCAGGAAATTGGAATTGTGGCAAATCCATTCTTTGGCACTACTTATGCCTGAATGCCAAGGTATTCTGTTTGTATTTGATGCAGTCTCCCTCATGAGTGCCAAAAGTCTCATGTGTAGTCCTTTATCAGCTGTAAATGCTATGTAAGGCTATAGAGATGCTCTTGCTATATGTAACGAGTCATTTGCAGTTATTAGTGGAGAAGGAAGATTTTATTGCTATTAACTCTGCTGGCTTAGTAGTGAAAGGACGGAAAGTGAATGTAGTACAGATGAAAGTGGACTTCAGCTTTAGTGTGCCTTGTGAAGTTTAAATGAATTTATATTTGCATACATCAAATTTTCTCTTTACCAATTTGTTGAGCTTTTTTGATTTTTTTCATTTCCGTGCAAATGTCAAACTATCAAATGGTCAATGTTCAATTATTCTGCAACCTCTCGACTTTTGTGTGGATCTGCTTCAGTACTGGCCCTCAATTTGTTTTAGTCTTATCACAGAAGGACATCCACTACCCTCTTCACTCTCAAGGCTTTCATTTCTGTTTCAGAATTTTTAGAACCAATGTCAAGCTGTACATTTATTGATGGTCCTCTAGCCAAATGCTTGGTTGATATTGAAACAGTTCCCACTGCTTTATGTCCCTTCTTGAATTCACACAACAAACCCACTCAAATTTGCTTTGTTTCCTGTTTTTAATTTGACAGTGTAATATAAAAAGAATAAACAGTGAAAACAAAACCATAAGCATAAATAAGTGGAGCAGGTTTTGTGCATGAAAATGGTACACTCTATACACACAGTTAAATAAAAGTTTGATCCAATGTAAGCATCACAGTTTATAGTGACAAAACCAACAATTATTTTTGCGCAGCTTTATAGTTTGACAAGTCAGTATTCTGCTGCTAGCAGAATGTTGAGTGTTGTATACCAGGAGAATCATATTTAACATGATGTTTTTACTATTGTTATTGTTGAATGTCTGTGTTATGGACTGATTTGATTCTTGTAGGTTTACTGAACTCTATGTAGAAGAATTGAGCAGTGAAGGAGATTTGCAAGTTCTTATCATGGATTATTTGAGAGGCCTGAATGTGAACAAAAGTACAGTACAAGGAATTGTAAAGTAAGTTGGTTGTAATCTCTTTAAGTGCTTGATGGAATAAGTTGCAAAAAGGAAGTATATATCTACAGTCTGTGGCTAGACTGCTTTTGGAAACACTATAATGCTCCCTATGCAGCAGTCTGTGTAGGCTTAGAAAATGAAAGGGGGTAGACATCCATCGTCCTCATTCTGAAGGTTTCTGTGCTTGTGTAGAGGAGATCTTCTTTCTTATTCTGCAATGTGTTCTCAATGGCCCCAGTTAAAAAGCATTGTTGTTGCAGTCCTGTGCCATCTGAGAAACTAAAATGGTTTGGGTTTGTAGATCATACCAGTGAAAGTCTTGTGTGTTCATCAAGTTCCCTTTCTTTCCCTTAGTTTAAGGTGTGTTTTCTCACCTGAAGTGTTCATTATTTGGGTGAAGTTCCTCAAAGTACAACTTATCAGTAATAGCACTATGTAACTGGAAGTGGTTTTGCTATTTTGCAGCTTTTATTTATCTGTGAGAAAGGAAGCAGAAGCAAAGCTGGTGGATGGAACTGGCCACAGACCTCACTACAGCCTCCGTACACTTTGCAGGGCTTTGAGATTTGCAGCATCTAATCCATGTAGCAGCATACCACGCTCACTGTATGAGGTAATTATCTATGTTGGCATTTGTTTCAGTGTGTATTGACTGCAAAGACTGTTTGGATAAAAGGTAACCTTCTTTATAAGTGCAGTATTGAACAGAAATGGTTCTTTAATATCTGTGGGTTTTTTTCCCTTAATTACTTTTCACGCAATAAAAATTTCACTAAAAATAACTCTCCTTCCTAGGGCTTCTGTTTGAGTTTCCTGACGCAGCTTGACAGAGTTTCTCATCCAGTTGTTCAAAAGCTAATTTGCCAGCATATAGTATCTGGCAACATCAAAAGCCTTCTCAAGCAGGTAAGTAACTAATCTTATGTAAAGCTGTTTAGTGTTCAGAGGAGAATTTGAGTTGCCTTTTCCTCCACATTTCCTTCTCAGACTTGTTTTTCATGTTACAAAAAGAAGAACAAAGAAAAATTAATACTATTTCTTTGTAATTTTTACTTCTGCTTAAAATATCCATGTGTTAGCTCATTTATTACTTAATTTGAAAAAATACAAAAGTCTGAATAAATATAGCATTGTGGAGTGTAGGCAGCTTAATACAGTGACTCCAATGTTAAAGCTTTCACAGACTTTTACGGAGCTTTCACAGGCATTTTATTTTTAGACTCAGAATATTGAACATATGGATGGAAAGCACTGTGCTTTGTCTCTAATGGGAAAGGAAGAATTTAACTAATCCTGGGAGTCTGGCATGAGTTTGCATGGGGGACTGGGCTGGTGGGATGGGGGAAGCCAGTGTAAGAGAGCAGTTGTAAGCCAATTGTATTTGTTTCAGAATAAACCCCTTTGTATTAGATAAAAAGATGCAAACCAATTTCCTGCTTAGAAGTATGCTTCAAAATGCAGTGCTAGGACTCTTTAGAGATGATTTATTTTTTTTAATATTTATGGTGCTGGCAAAGATGCCCCCTTTGCAACCTTGAAATAACCTGGTCACACTTCTCCTGTAACTTGCATTTACTGACAAGGGGACAGTGTTTACTGCAGGAGTGCTCAGGGATTAATTTAAAATGACTTCTTAAAGGTTATATTGCAGTGATGTAAGGGTAGTTGTCTTCACAAGCAAATTGAAACTTGTTTGCTTAATATTTTTTGTCATGTCTCCTTAGCAAATACCAAAACCCCAAGGAGGGAAATTTATACTTATAGAAGGATACTGGATTTCAGCTGGGGATAAGGAACCTGCTGTAGATGAGACTTACGTACTGACCCCTTCAGTTAAGCTTAATCTGAAAGACATTGCCAGAGTTGTGTCTGCAGGGTATGTCCGTTTCAACTTTTCCATTAAAACATTAAGTTAAAGATGTTTATTTGAGCCTCAAGTGTTGGTGCCTGTCTAGCCTTTATTGTTTGGTATGGGTAATATCAGTTTTCCTTCTACTTCATAGTTAACTTTTCATTATACAGTGGCTTGAATTTATATATGCATTTTTTGTCTCCTTAGCCATCTTACTGCCATATGTAGTTTTATTGAAATTATAATCTAGAAAATTACATTTAGAATAATGCTTATTTCATGCTGCCATGTAAAGATTTATGGGTAGCAGTTAGTGTTAGGAGGTAAAGTTATGTTCCCCGTTAGTGTGTGATCTTGGGTACTCCTGAGTGAATTAGGTAGTGATATTTTTGGTAATATAGTTTGGTAACGTAGGTCTGTGAATATTTCATATAATGTTGATATGTTGTATATGTAAAAGATCTGGTCCGTGTTTCTAAATGACTAATTTCATTATCCCTTTTAGGACTCATCCGGTACTGATTCAAGGAGAGACCTCTGTTGGTAAAACCAGTTTAGTTCGCTGGTTGGCTGCTGCTACTGGGAACCATTGTGTAAGGATTAACAATCATGAGCATACTGATATCCAGGAATATATTGGCTGTTATACATCAGATGCTTCTGGGAAGCTGGTATTTAAGGAAGGTATATGGACATATTATATTTACTGCAAATTCCTGTCTTACTTTACTCCTTTTTTTTTTTTCTTTCTTTTCTGCCTAACTTGTCTGTTTCATTACAGATCACCTGTCCATTGTAATAAATTAGCAGCTGCATCTTAATGATAATCACTTCTGTGAATTTCAGTGAATTCTTGAGTTTGTCTTACCTTTGTCCTATTGGACATAAAGAAAAAAATTCAATAGCTTAAACAATACTGTTGCTTCTGTCGCTGGATTAGCATTTATACGGGATGAAGCTGGTTGTTAAAAGTATCTGAATGCATGCTTCTGATTTAGTTTTTTAGATTTTTTACTAACTTTTTCTGTTCCTTCCAAGGCATCCTCATTGATGCAATGAGAAAGGGTTACTGGATTGTTCTAGATGAACTGAATTTAGCTCCCACGGATGTTCTGGAGGCTCTTAATCGTTTGTTGGATGATAACAGGGAGCTTTTCATTACTGAGACCCAGGAAGTGGTCAAAGCTCACCCTCGCTTCATGCTGTTTGCTACGCAGAATCCTCCGGGACTCTATGGTGGCAGAAAGGTCTGTATCATCTCTTTCTTTGAGTAGGTGAGACACTAGAGAATGAATCTCTCTTATACATAGAAGAAATGTGATGTGAAAAGTTTGATGCGTAGCACAGAATTAACATGAAACCATGAGAGGGTGAAGTAGCTGTGGACTAACTCTGTACAGCAGGATTCTGTTTAGTTTAGTTGCTTGTTTTGCAGATACCAAATTTCTAATTAGTTTTGAGAGGTTGAGATTTAAGTGCTTAATGAACTCAGCGTTTCTTGCTCAAGAGACTGGAGAAGAGGGGGATGTTTGGTGTTTGTTTCCCCAAATAATTGTTGCGTACGATGAAGCCCTGATTTCCTGGTAATAGCTGAACACCTACCTGCTGATGGGAGGTGGTGAATAAATTCTTATTTCTGCTTTGCTTGTGCACGAATCTTTTGCTTTACCTATGAAACTTTTTATATCAACCCACACATTTTCTCACTTGTACTTTTTCAGTTCTCTCCCCCATCTTATTGTAGGAGGAGTGAGCAAGTAGCTGCCTGCTGTGGTTAAAATACAACACATTTTAAAGCTCTTGTCCTGATCCAGGCTGTCTCTTATGCTTTCTTTCAATACTTGTGTATGAGCTAATTTATATGCTATGACACTATCCGTATTTCTTTTGGACTTGTAAAGGAAGATAGACAGGAAGAGGAACATCAGAGGGAAAAAGTTAAAGCAATAGTATCTTCTCATGTTTTAGGTTTTGTCCAGAGCCTTCAGAAATCGTTTTGTGGAACTGCATTTTGATGAACTGCCAAGTGCTGAGTTGGAAACCATCCTGCACAAACGATGCAGTTTGCCACCTTCTTATTGCAGCAAGCTTGTCAAAGTCATGTTAGACCTGCAAGTATGAGAGTTTTCCTTCATTTTGTAGAAGACATGCAAGCATGTTTCAGCACAAAGTAATGGAAATTCCTTCTAGTGGGGAGGTGTTGCTAACTGGCAGATTTAAAACCCTAAGCCATAATTGGTGGAAGAGAACCCACCAAAGTACTTAAATCATAAAATAATTTGGGTTGGGAGAGACCTTTAAAGGTTTCCTATCCAACGCCCCTGCAGTGAGAAGGGACATCTTCAACTAGATCAGGTTGCTCAGAGCCCTGTCCAACATGACCTTGAATGTTTCCAGTGATGGGGCTTCTGCTGCCTCTCTGGGCAACCTGTTCCAGTGTTTCATCAGCATCATTGTAAAAAAAATTTATTCTTTATATATTCCCTATGTATAGGGAAGGTGATGTCAGCTTTAAGAGAAAGCTAGCAGAAGAAAAACAATCAAAAGCCTTGAGATTTGACGTGTGGAATAATATCTTGCTCTGGATCCAGAGTACAGTACTGGATTTGTAGCTGTCTTTGGGCAACGATAAATTCGGAATTATTTTTAAGCAATAATTTTGGATATGTTCTGACATTCCCATGTTTAGCAGACATTTAACACTTAATATGTAGGTGAAACTATCTCCTATTTAAAAGCAATTGCACCAGCAAAAAACAGAGCACACTTCACAGCGCTACCACAGGTTTTGGTGTAGAACTTATTTTATTCCAGGTACCTATTTTCTTAGTGTTTTAATTTATGGAATCACAGAATCATGGAATAGTTAGGGTTGGAAGGGACCTTAAAGATCATCTAGTTCCAACGTCCCTGCCATGGCAGGGACATCCCACTAAATCGGGCTGCCCAAAGCTCTATCCAACCCGGCCTTGAATATCTCCAGGGATGGGGCATCCACAACCTCCCTGGGCAACCTGTTATAGTGTCTTACCACTCTCATGGTGAAGAAATTCTTCCTAATGTCTAGTCTAAATTTGTTATCTATGTTATTTTGTTCCTGATACCTATCAAATACCTAATTAAAGGTAATTTGAATTTGGGAGTTGTGACTGTACTAGACGTGGTTTTTTTCATACAGTTTGTTTGAAGAAGTGTCATATCAGAGACCTCTGGTTAGGTCTACTGTAAGTATTCGGACAGGTTCATGAAAAAAATGACTTGTGTTGTTCCTATGACAGTCTTACCGCAGAGGCTCAACTGTGTTTGCTGGGAAGCATGGCTTCATCACCCTGCGGGATTTATTTCGTTGGGCTGAAAGGTACAGATTGGCAGAACAGCTGGAGAAGGAGTATGACTGGCTTCAGCACTTAGCAAATGATGGTAAGCCCTGCTAGATCAGGTTTTTAGAGTATCTGTAGAATTACTTTATAACTCTAGTTATTAAGTATAAATTTTTGTTGCTCATTAACAAGGTAGTAATGTCTTTCTCTCTTCCTCTGTTTTATAGGTTTTATGCTTCTAGCAGGCAGAGTCAGGAAACAGGAGGAGGTGGATGTTATTCAGAGTGTCCTTGAAAAACACTTCAAGAAAAAGATATATCCTGAGTCTCTCTTCTCAGGGGAAAGCGTCAAAAAGCTACTAGGTGAGTTGCCTAGAGGGACCACACTGGTAGTTCTGTAGATGTGACTGAAGCTGATGGATTTCTTTGTGTTGTGCAGCTAAGTCTTCCACACAGATGTCATTGGACAGAGATTTCAACCATGTTGTCTGGACTCAAGGGATGAGGAGACTTGCCATTTTGGTGGGACGCGCCCTGGAGTTTGGTGAACCAGTACTACTGGTGGGAGACACTGGGTAACCTTGCTTTTTTACTCTGTAGTTCTTTGTAGCACTGCACCAGCCCCTGAGTCAGACACAAAACGGTTGTATGAGCTTCAGTATTTCTTTGATCTGGGATATTTAAGTCTCTATCATAGCAGACTCGCAGATGCTGTTTTTCATAGTTCCCTTCTGAGAGCAAGCAATTGCATCTTTTTCCACGCAGGTCTTTAATGGGATTATCTGCATTATGTATAACTAAATAGTAATTACATAAAAAGTAGTAGAAATGAGATGACTGGACTTCTTTCCCCACCTTTCACCAGGTGCCCTGTAGAATCTTACTGTGCCTCACTGGAGAGGCTGTTTTGGGGGAATTGTGACATTTTTGTATTTGAGAGCACATTTGTTTTACAAGCTTGAATATAGCCTTGCTACTGCTTTGCCACCAGACTGAGTGTGGCCTGTTAGACAGTTTTCCTGCCACTGCCTTCCTGTGCTGTAAAGGAGGTTGTGGGTGCTGTCTGCTCCTGTGCTGGTTATAAATCTGGAAAGTAAATTTTTGTATGAGAGAAGGGAAGAAAAACACAAGATAAGGGAGGAGTGAAGATGTTTCAGTAATAAATGAGAACTCTAGGTACTCAGCAGTTTATTCCATCACATTTAGACTTGGTCTAGACATGTAGCATCACCAGTTTAGTGAGGTGTTAGGCTAGTTGAGTACCTGTAGGGGCAGGCTGAAATAAATTTGACTTTGAACCTACAAATATGCATTAATGCGTATATTGATTTCAGATTAATTAAAGACGTCTTATGCAAGTCAGCAACAATTGTGCCAAAAATGGCTTCACTTTGCATGTATTTCTTTCATGGAAAGAAGCAGAAAGATTTGCATGCTTGGCCTTTGCCTCATAGCTCTTCAATGAAAGTATGAATTCTATCCAAAGTGAGCTGTTCTTTTTTTATTCTTCCCTTTCAATTAAATTACTTTACAGGTGTGGTAAAACTACCATTTGTCAGATGTTTGCAGCATTAACAAATCAGAAGCTATACTCAGTGAATTGCCACTTGCACATGGAGACTTCAGACTTCCTGGGAGGATTGCGACCAGTCAGGCAGAGATCGAAAGATCAGGTTTGTCTTGCATTGATAGCAGTTTGGGTAGTGTGGCTGTACAAGCAAAAAGTAACAGTTAGGAATGACTTCTCACTTCCTTTTCCATTTCTTAGGAGGAATCTCAGGGCTCTAGACTCTTCGAGTGGTGTGATGGACCTCTTGTTTTAGCAATGAAAGAGGAGGGTTTTTTCCTCCTTGATGAGATTTCTTTGGCTGATGATTCTGTACTAGAGCGACTTAACAGGTATGTGTTAAATGTGTTAATGTTAAATGCCCTCAAAGTGTCTGTTCATTATACAAGCGTGAGTGGGGTAAATCTAGCTTTTTAGGCACGTTTTGTTTCCTGGCCTGAGCGAGTTGCTGTCTTGTTTGTGTAGTTCTTGCTGAAAGAATGAGTAACCTAAACTCTAGCTCGGTTCACATTTCAACTTCTCTGGAAGTTTGCTTTGTTTTTGTAACTGTCATCCATCTGACAGAGGTACTAGTTTTAATCATAGTAATTCTTAGATGATTTTTGCTGTTTGAAATTCTCATTACTGCTAGGGGGGGAGGTAGTAAGTTAAGACGAAACTACTGTGTCATGGTTAAGACTTGATGTCTTAACTTACCTGGAAAAAATAAAAAGTACTTCAATTGGAGATCACGTATGTGTACACTTACTTGACATTTGTTGGGACACTGAATGTTGGTTTTGAATGCTTTGGATAGTACCTCTATTTTTCATTTGGCTTTAAAGTACTGCTACAGACTGGTCTGCACTCAAATTGCTATATTTGTTTCATGGACAAAAATAAGATGATGAAAAGATTTGCTTTATTCAATAACTTATGTTCATGGATATAAAGAAATTAAGATCATAAACCCTCGTGGAGTTGAAATTGTTTGCACAGTTTACACCATGACTCGAGTTGGAAAACAAATGTATGCTAAAAGTAATAGAATCATAGAATACCAGGTTGGAAGGGAGTTCAAGGATCATGTGGTCCAACCTTTTGTGGCAAAAGCACAGTCTAGACAAGATAGCCCAGCACCCTGTCCAGCCAGATCTTATGTGTCCCATATTGGGGAATTTACCACTTCCACGTGTAAATTATTTCAATGGCTGATTGTTCTCATTGTGAAAAATTTTTGTCTTGTGTCTAATTGGAATCTCCCAAGGAGTAAATTGTACGTATTACCCCTCGTCTTTTCAGTGTGACCGCTCCTGAAAAATCTTAATCTTCTTTGTAGCCACCCTTTAAATACTGGAAAATGGTGATAAGGTCTACCCTAAGCTGCCTTTTCTCAAGACTGAACAAAGCCAGTTCTTGCAGCTTTTCCTCATATGGCAGACTTCTTGTCCCTTAATCTTTGTGGCCGTTCTCTGGACCCTCTGCCTGTCCACATCTCTTTTGGTACAACAAGGACCAAAACTGAACATGGTGTTCTAGTTGTGGCCTGACAAGCACCGAGTAGGGTGGGATAATGACTTTATCTCTGCTGGTGTTATCTTCTATATAACCCAGCATCCTGTTGGCTTTCTTTGCTGCAGCAGCAATCTGTTTGCTCATACAGAGCTTATTGTCCACCAGGGCCTTTTTCCACAGAGCTGTCAGCTTAAAGGCTAGTTCATTGTGTAGATTTTATCTAGCTCGTATGAACATAAATTTTGCTGTTGCTTTTGTAAAGAGATCTACGGGATGTGCATTTTATGAGACAAGTCTTTTGACAGATCATATGAAGTGAACCTAATCAAGAAGGTTTGAGTAGATCTTCCTTCTGAAGAAAACCGGAAATGTTTTCATTTGGGGGGGATGCACAGTTTTTATTTTTTTAATCAAGATTGTGAGGCAGTGCAAGTCTAATCAGTTCATGTGATTTTTTTCATCTGTAAGTGACCTTTTGAAATGTGAAATGAAACTTTAATTAAACGTTTTATTGCTTTTTGTTTTTTTAACCTTCTGTTTAGTGTTCTTGAGGCTGAAAAGACACTGGTACTTGCAGAAAAAGGTGGTCAAGATGATGAGGATAACGAGGTAGAACTATTAGTTGCAGGAAAGAAATTTCGTATCCTTGCAACCATGAACCCAGGAGGTGACTTTGGGAAAAAAGAGGTAAATGTCAAAGCACTTCTGAGTACGATGTGCATCTTCTGGTCTTGCTAGCTCTTACGTGACTGGAGGTCCAATGCAAAAGTGCATCACACCAGTTCTGCTGTCCATTAATTCCTACTAGGCATCTACCTCATCATTCTAAAAGCAAATTAGGATGTATCTGTCTTCCATTCCTTGTGTGTTATCATTTTGACATTGTAAGTCAATACTCGGCAGAGTGTCAAAGAAAACTTCAGGCCTCTAAGTACTTTAGATAGACTTGATATGTAGACTATTTTATGTACAGGAAATGTGGCTTATGAGGCAGGTAAATCCAGCTCTATCATGGGTCTGGAGTGGTGTGAAGTTGCCTAAAAGATGATTCTCACTAAGACTATACAGAAAGTGGCTGTTAAAAGTATCTTATTCTCGGTGAATATGAGCATTGCATCTCAAAAGACATTTCACATTGAATGAAAAAAAAAATCTGTTTTGCAAGTTTGACTTCCAGTAATTTAAGACAGGTTAAAAACCTAAAGCTAAATATTTTAAGCGGTATTGGGAGTTAGAACTGAAAAATAGCTGTACGTCTTTTTACCAGAAAAAGATGATTGCTCAATTTAGAGTGGTTTCTACACTACAGAACAATTCTTTGTCAAGCATGTGTTTAAAGGGGATTTATTTCTGCATTTCATTTATGCTATTGATTTTTGCTGGACTGATTCAGCCAGAGGAAGAAGAATTGCAGAAATTAGTTGTAATTAAAGGCAAATTTCCATGTGGCAATTTGCTTCTGTAAGCAAAGGGAGATTACATAGCCGTTGTTTGATGCATGGTATCCTGGAATGAAATGGAGCCGTAGTGCTTGCAAGCCAGCTCGGTTTCTTTCCATTTTCTTTTGAACTTTCTCATTTATCAGCTGTTTCCTGCATGGATGCCACTATATTCTGTCAAAGATTTAGTTGCAAAGTGACTCTGTTGAAATTAGAAGGAAAGATCTCGCTTGGTCACTGTTTGTTGCTTACAGGTACTGTGGGTATAAGGCTATAAGTTAATTGCAACCTTAAGTAATGTAGTGTAATGTAGCTTGAATTACTGTGTCATTCTGCTTCTTTGCAGCTTTCTCCTGCATTGCGCAACAGATTTACAGAAATATGGTGTCCACAAAGCAATGGCCGTGATGATTTGATACAGATTGTAAAATACAATCTTCATCCAGGATTGTCTCTGGATGGAATAAACCATCAAGGTGGGTATTTCTTTGCGTGTTCGTATTCAAACATTGTTAAGAAATTTAAGTTTGTAGTCTGCTAAACTTCCCCCAGAATTTACACCACTGTGTCCCATTTTTTTGTAAGTATATCTCTCTCTCTGACAATTCTGAAATATTTTAGACTTTGTTCTTTCCTCCTTGTGTGTGTTGTATGACTAGCCAGAATTAGTTTGTAGTCATACTAGTCTAGTCTAGTATGGCTAGCTGAATAAGTTCAAGGCTGTATTTACTTCTCCATCCACATAGCTGAATTATCCCAAGACCTTCAGTGCCCAATCTTAGTTTCAGTGTATGGTGTTGAAAGAACTGTCACTTCGCTGTGTGCCATCAGCCTCACTGTTAGTATTAAACACTTGATTCTGTCTTGTTACTTGAATTTAAAAGGATCTGTAATGACAGCAGAGTCATTACATGGACTCTCTTGTGAGTTAGTGTAGTGGGGTTGTGTGAAGGATCCCTGTGTGCAAAGATGAGACCATGAGAACACCGTTTAGTGTTTACTAGTAGTGCCTGTTTTATTGTTACTACAGTATAAAAAATCAACTAAATAAAGCAATTGTATTACAAGTTTCAAAAAAAGTATATCGCTATGAGTTGATAGTCATACTAACCCCTGAATTGGTAGCACTTTGCTGAGAAGGAGATGGAACAGGGTGCTTGGTAATGGGAGCAATAGGCACTTTCAGGGCATCCCCCGGTAAAATGTGTGCATTCCATCCTTCTCCCCCATCATCCGGCCAGCATAGCCCTTTTATCCCCCCTGACTGGGGAAATAGTGTTAGTGACCTCACCCACTGCATGGCCATCGCCTGAGTGGCTGAGCACCAGCACATTATTTGTCCCAGGCTAACAGTGGTTGTTACTTGGCACTCTACCCTTTGGAACATTATACTAGCAGTTACACCACAGTACACACTTCTCTTTCCAGAAAGATCAGGTTCTCATGATGTTTGCCAACTTCCTTGCGCAGCTGATGAACAAAAGTTTATGTTCTGACTGATAGTGCTTCCCTAAATGTCATCTGTTCTGATATAGTTATCCTGCTTGTTGCATTCTAGAGTACCAATCTGTGTTACACATGCATTACAGCAGTACCTACTTTAATGATGCCTATTATAAACCATTGTAGTAGATCTGATCAATAAAATCATTTGATAACTGCAGTGTTTTCCCTTTTTTTTTGTTCCAGGGGCAGACATAGCAGAACTTATGATGGACTTCATTGAATGGCTGACTAACCAAGAGTTTGGTCGCCAGTGTATTCTCAGTGTGCGAGATGTCTTGTCGTGGGTTAATTTTATGAATGTGATGGTAGAGGATGAAAAGTCGAGTTCTGCCAAGGACTATAATCTTCTTTACATTTCTCCAATGATGTCTTTTATTCACGCTGCATGTTTGGTATATATTGATGGAATAGGATCCGGTAAGTCTTCAGTGCTCATTTGGTAGCAGAAAATACGAAGATGCGTATTATTTTGAGTAGAATGCAAACAAAATGCTTTCCAGCAGCATGGAACTCTTAGAGAAATTTCTGCTTCATTTAATGATACATTGTACTTTGTATGCCTTCTTTGTGTTTCAGTACCAAGAGTTTGAAATAATACAGCAAGCTTAGGTAAATTAGAGGTAGTAATAATAATGTTACAAAGACCAGCACACAATTAAGAAAGTCTGAGTTTTTTATTGAGATGTCTGAGCTGATAAGTTACTTAATTACATGACCATGTGTTATTACCTCTCCCACCCTGCTTGTCAGCATCTTTGTGTTCTAGGCTGTGTCATCTGCATAGCTCAGAATGAGTCTTTGCATGTTTGACTGTAGGCCTAGCTGATAAGTAGGAGATTTGGGAGTGGGGGGAAAAAGTGAAAAGCCACCAGAAATGCAGGGAAAGAAGGCCAGGGGGCACTATGGCAAGGGGTCAGGATGGCAGTGATGATAGGAGAAAGTTTTGGAAATAATCTGTCCGTAACTTTGTGGCTCACAGTGTGGTAAATATTCCTGGAAGCACTGGCAAAAGCACTGATGTGAAATATAAAACTGAAACAGAGTACTGCACAAAAGTGGTATCTGTGAAGAAGTTGAATTTCTTAGTCGTAATAATGTGCATACTTAGGTTTCTAAAACATGCTTAACTTTTCTAATTACAGGTACAACATCCTGCTCAGCTGATGTGGCATTATTAGCTCGTGAAAAATGCCTGACATTCTTATGTGAGAAAATGAGTCAATTTGTTGAGCTGACAGATTATCAGAAGAATGAACTGAAGATTTACGATAGAACAAAGGAGAAGGAGTTTGTGTGGATGGACAACTTTATGGGAATCCACCCCTTTTTTATTCCAAGAGGCAAGAGACTTTGTGGGAGTGGGTAGACATTTATTCTGTGGTTTAATTCCGAATAATTCTGGTTTTCACTAAATCTAAGTAGGATACCTGAAATATTACAGAATAACATAGTTTATTCTCAGGCCTTAGGAAAATGCTGTTGCCGTTTCCAAGTGTGGTGATTGCAAATTTGATCACATTTATTAAGATGACACATCTGCTAACTGCTTTCTTTGACTTTTTTAAAATACTGTTTAATGGTTTGATTTTAGACATTTTTGGTGTAACAAAGTTTCTTCCATTTCCTGTCACGTTGCATGGTCACGATGTCTGCTAACTTCCACTAAGGCCACAGCTCATCCTGGCCCTCGTGTAAAGCATGGAAGCAGGGGTCCTGTGTACAATGCTAAATAGAATGCAGACTAATGTCCTGCCTTGCTGTAGCTTCTCAAAGATTCACTGCAGTTTTGCAAACCTGTTTAGTCTCTGCATTTCAGTTCCTCCTGTGACAAATCAATGCAAGTGGTACTATCAAAATACTGTTTCTTTTTTTACCCTTATAAAATATCGTGATGGGACTAAAAAGTCATGACGGTGAGCTTTCTAGTTCAGCTGGTTGGTATTTAGTACATGGAACTATGGATTCCTAATGCTATATTAGCCATTCATCTTTGAACATTTTGATATTCGTGGCTTGTGTTAGTTATGTAAAACTGTACAAGATGTTTTTGGTAAATTGCTTAGTTTCTCTCTGCTAATTAGATTGCAAAAGGAAGGACCTCTCGCGTACTGAACAGGTATCAAGATGTGTAGCATAAATTGGCAGTTAATGTCTTGTAATGTCTGAGCAGTTCTGTATTACAGTACTGGGGGAGTGATGTCCTAGTGAGCTATAGTGGCTGGAATTTGGCAGACAGGCTTTATACTCTCTCTTTGCTGTGTGTCATAATAACAGTAAAGAAAATATGTTCCTAGAAGCACACTTTAATTAAAGCACTCTTCCTTCACGGAACTGGCAGTGTGTGGGACAGATCAATATGTTGTTCTGTAACATGACTGAATTATATACTTCAGTGCCAAATTTTCAAAGACTGCTTTTGAGTGTTAGATCCATGTGTCTGAAATGCAAGGACAGTTTTTTGATTTTTCAGTGATAGAGCTCTAGTTTGCGTCCTGAACCAGAAATTGTTGAAGTTTCATAGCAAAATACATCATATATTCATATGCTTTTTTGCAAAGTTAAATGTGATTATGCAGAGATGGGCTAAAATATGGCTGTGGGTCAGACAGAAAGCAGGTCCAGGGAAATGATTCTTCCCCTGTACTCTGCACTAGTGAGGCCATACCTCAAATACTGCATTCAGTTTTGGGCCCCTTTCTACAAAAAAGTCATTGAGGTCCTGGAGTGTGTCCAGAGAAGAGAGATAAAACTGGTGAAGGGGCTGGAAAACAAGTCTTATGAGGAGTGGCTGAGGGAACTGGGATTATTTAGCCTGGAGAAAAGGAGGCTGAGGAGAGACCTTATTGCTCTCTATACCTGCCTGAAAAGGAGGTTGCAGAGAGGTGGTTGTTGATCTCTTCTCCCTAGTTGTAGGTGATAGGACAAGAGGGAATCGCCTGAAGCTGTGTCAGGGGCCGTTTAGATTGGACATTAGGAAAAAATTCTTCACAGAAAGGGTTATCAAGCACACTGGCAGAGGCTGCCTAGGGAAGTGGTTGAGTCCCCATCCCTGGAGGTGTTTAAAAGTCAGGTAGATGATGTGCTTGGGAACATGGTTTAGTAGTGGACAGGTATGATTGGAGTAGGTGATCCCTGAGGTCTTTTCCAACCATAGGATTTTATGATCTTTGGGAACAGGCTGCAAGCTTGGTCTCCATTGCCTGCAGTAATGAGATCAGCAATTAATAGAATGATTCTGCATACTGTCAGCAGCTCCAGCATAAACATTCTGTTTTAATTGTATTCTGATTTACCTTTCCTTTGTTTTAGGCCCTGTTCTTCAGAGGAACAGTATTACAGATTATGCTCTGAATGCTGGGACTACAGCAGTGAATGCACAGAGACTATTAAGAGCCCTGCAGCTTAATAAACCTATTTTGTTGGAGGGATCACCAGGCGTGGGCAAGACCAGTCTGGTTGCTGCCCTGGCAAAGGCCTCGGGAAACTGTCTTGTTCGAATCAACCTGTCTGAGCAAACAGTAGGTTTAAAATATTATCTTTGTAACTTAGTGTTTATGGCAGATGGGAGGTTTTGTTTAACTTAGTGTGGTTCTTTTTAATTTTGGCACTGTTTCTGAGATGCCAATTGAGCAGTGAGCTGCTGTGAGCAAGTGCCAATTCACTTGAAAAGAACAGAAAAATCCAGGAAGGCATGCTTATTTCTGTCTGCTGGGTTGTTCTTGGCTTCTGCAAAGTTAGTTGAAAACACCTCTAAGGCTTTTTAACTTTACTGTTCCTTTTTAATTTTTTTATTGTTAAATGTAGTAGCTGGTCACTGGAATCCTACCATGGAAAAGCTTTTGGTATCTTACAGTTACTGGAATGTTTTACATGCAGCTATAATGTAGGCATTTAAAAGGAAAGAAAATGTGAAGTAAAGTTAGCAAAAGCTGTTTATGAACTTTTGTGGTTTTATTATTTTCCTTGCACCCTGTTCTCTACTCTCAAAGGATGTGACAGACTTGTTTGGGACAGACTTGCCTGTTGAAGGTGGGAAGGGAGGAGAATTTGCCTGGCGTGATGGACCACTACTTGCAGCATTAAAAGCTGGACACTGGATTGTATTAGATGAGGTAAATTGAAGTTTAGGGCACAAATAAAATAGAATGTTGGGGAAGAGCAAAAGTGGCAATTTGATGTGTAAGATAAATATGAGGGCTGGTAACTGACATAAATTTATCGTACTTCTAGTTATGAGCATCTAGTGTGACATTGAAAGTGATTGTTCTGCTTCAGAGAAAATTAATCTCCCTTTACTAAGTTCCTCTGCCCATCGGCCTTCTGTAGTGGAACTGTAAAAGACTGTCTTTGACTAGATTGCTTTTGGACAAGAGAATGTGGATTAGAATCTCAGCTTAAATTATTTCAGATAACAAAAGATGGATTTGATTTACGTTTTAAATTCTTTGATAAGAGTGTCAACAGAAGTTTTGATATACATGCGCTTACATGGATATAATTTTACTGAAATGAAGGTGTTTTGCTGGGATGCGTGCACTGTGTTGGGTACTGACCTGCCACCACAGGTTTGTTTGTGTACCATGCAGCAAGTGCCTTCAAGCAAATGCATGCATAGAGCTCACCTCTTGGCAATGTGAATTCTAATTATTGCACAGTGAAAAATTAAATTCTGTAGCTGTTCGTATACCTTTTCTTTTATTGTAAAGAATACCTCTTTAAACAACCATTATATTTAAATAACCCAGACTGCCTTCACTTAAAAAACAAGCAAGCAATGTCACAAATGTATGAACGTGAGTTCAGAAGAAACATCTTGAACGTGCAGATTTTACAATGGAGATTTTCTTTCTCATGGTGAAAACACAGTACAATTAGCAAGTGCGTATAAGGAAGTGTTATAGTTTTGTTGTTTCAGTGTAATTACAATATGGCTGGAGGTAATGTCATATGACAGTGCTAGAAGAGCAAAAAAATCGGATTTTATCTTCTGTCTACCCCCAAACTGTTAAACTATAGATTATGCAAATGGGTTTTATGGAGCATTAATGTTGTATCCTTATTTCTTTCCTCAGTTGAATCTGGCTTCTCAGTCTGTATTAGAGGGGCTAAACGCATGTTTTGACCACAGAGCAGAGATTTATGTTCCAGAATTGGGAATGAATTTTCATGTACAGCACAAGACGACTAAGATTTTTGGATGCCAGAATCCATACAGACAAGGAGGTGGAAGAAAGGGTCTGCCCAGGTCCTTTCTTAATAGATTTACACAGGCAAGCGTATTCATATGGTTTACACTATGTCAGGATCCTTGCAGTTTTCTGATGGTATCAACACTCAGCATGCTCTTGATTCTACAGGTGTATGTTGACCAGCTGTTAGCAGAAGATATGGAGTTTATTGGGAATACGCTGTTTCCTGCTATTGATAAAAATATTATTGCCAAAATGGTTGCTTTCAATAACAAGGTAAGTATGTATTTTAATATCTTTCATGTAGAAGTAGGCAGAGTGCATTAAGATTTAAAAGATTCATGTTCAACTTCCCAGCATTTTTATAGAGAAGTGCTTGGGTGAAAAGAGGAATGGAAGTATATGCAGAAGAGAGCTAGGAACACCACTGAAACCCACCTGAATCCTTGTACTATTACAATCAGATACTTGGTTGATAACTGAAGAGGCATTATTTTGCACAGAAGATAAATCATATATATAAAAAGACATTTCTGTACAAGGTGAAAACAATTATGGTTTGGTAGCTTGGTAAATTTGGTTGAGAAAATGTTTTTCCACACATATGGATTATTCTCAAAGCACAAACAACGAGCTGTGTCTTGACAGGAACTGAAATGTGTAGTTATGTTTATGGTCTGAATTTTTAACCTACACTTTATTATGGGATGCTCTTAGTGAAAGCAGCACCTGACATTTACAGAAACAGAAGCTTTAAGGTTATGTGGCATTCTTCTGGAACACTGAGAGATTAATAACAGGAAAATCTTTCCTGATAGGATTTGTTTATGGCAAGGGGTTCAGAGATGCTGGGATATAAAAGTATGCTAATATAAAAGGTTTTCAACAAGCATCAATTACAAGGTGCCTACTTACAAGCTCTTGTGGCTTGGATGCTGCCATTTTACACGAAGTGAATGATATACAATTTTCAGTAAGAATTCTGTTTACGATAATGCTTCTGAAACTGTCTTTAATCTTTGTCTTGTGAACCTAAGTGTAGTAATATTAAAAGAAAGTAATATTCTGTGGCCTTGGATCTTTTGTGGCAGCATCTTATTGATTACTCACTTACAGAGTGCAAGAGCAAAAATAAAAATATAGCTGAGTGTTAGAGAATTAGTAGAGACGAAATAAATTAAGTTTTAGTTCCTGACATCTTCAAAAGAGTGCATACAGCTTGCTCTTTCTATTGTTCTGTCCTGTAAGTATTGCCAAAGGCAGAATTTCAGTTGAATTTATTTTTAAAAGTACTAGCACGTGGGCGGAATAAAAAACTTTTGGTTTTTTTTAACTTGTACCTTTTCCAGATTGAGAAAGAAGTAATGACTGAAAAAAAGTGGGGACAGAAAGGAGGACCTTGGGAGTTCAACTTACGTGATCTTTTCCGTTGGTGCCAGCTTATGCTTGTTGACCAGTCACCAGGATGTTATAATCCAGGCCAGCATGCATTTTTGGTGTATGGAGAAAGAATGAGAACCAGGGAGGACAAAGAAAAGGTGAGTTGTTCCTCACTCTTCAGATTGTCAGGAAGAGTTCTAGAAACCCAAGTGTAAATTTTGAAGATGCCTTGCAGTTCAGTCATAGGCATTACCCCTTACAAAGGAAAAGTAGTTTGGTTTTGGGGTTTGTAGTTATATAACTGCTCCCCTTGTCCTTTTAAAATATCAATTTAATTGGCTATTAGTATAAAAGCAGAAAGCTGGTATAAAGAAAGGCAGGTAGAATGACGAAGGACTTAAAAGAGCAAGACACTATATTCTTGTTTGATTCTGTGTTAAATAATAGTGTTCTTCTATAAGTTTTGTGACTTGTATGCATATTTGTGAGGAAAGAGAAGATAAGGAACAGAGAAAAGAAATAGAACTGAGATGCAAGCCATTTCTTAAAGTGATAGTTAAAAGCACTTGTGTCAGTACAGTAAGTAAAAATCACGTCCCATAATCCTGTCCTTCCCTGACAGCATTTTTAGATTGTTTTGGCTTGGATTTCTTTTATTGACTTTTACTTATGCGTTGCTTCTTTCATCTGTGTTGCTCCCTTCATTCTGTTAAACTTGCTGCTTAAGTTTCTTCTGATAAAAAGTACTCGCTGTAGTAGTTATATTCCCCCTTTGCCACCTACTTAGCCCTCTCTTGGCTAGAAATCATTGGCTTTTGTTTCATTTGAGGACATTTAAATGGTATTAAACTAAAAGTCAGATTGTAAGACTGAAGTTACTTATTGAGTGCCACCGGAAATTTTTCTTACCGGTTTATTTTCTCCTTCCTGTAGTGTTACTATATTTTTGTGTTATCAAAGAGCCTATTTAGGAGTAATTTCCTTCACAGTATTTTGTTAAAGAGAAGCATTACTTCAGGTATTTCAAGTCACAATAAAATGTGGTTAATGAAGGGGATGCTGTGAGCAGCTCATACTTGCTGCACTTTGAATGAAATGACACTTCTGATTAAGCTGTGTTGGTTACTATCGTGTGCCCATAAAGCTGAGAGGGAACCCTACTTCAGCAGTACATCTTTAAAACAATGGTTAACTTAAGATTGATAAGTCTGTTTTTTGCTTTTTCAACTGTTTCAGGTTATATCTATATTTAGAGATGTTTTTGGCCAGGAAGCTGACGTGTATACAGGAACCAGGGAGTTTCACATCACTCCATATAACGTTCAGGTAAGCTCCACTCATGTTTTTTGAGTGGAGAGAGGAGGATGCAGCTTGTGCAGCTGAGCTTCCATTTGCCTCTTTGATTACTCACCCATGTGTGTCTCATGCCTTCCAGATCGGTTATTCGGTTCTTTCCCGTGGCAACTATATTCCTCGTCCTGGCAGAAGTCTCTCACTTCTGCATCAT
Organism: Cuculus canorus; assembly: GCF_017976375.1. Classification (NCBI taxonomy): domain Eukaryota; kingdom Metazoa; phylum Chordata; class Aves; order Cuculiformes; family Cuculidae; genus Cuculus; species Cuculus canorus. The sequence goes on along the minus strand of NC_071403.1, from coordinate 22,585,254 downwards.
TCACTTCAGTCCCTTGAGTCCATAATGAAATGTGTGCACATGAGCTGGATGGTAATCCTGGTGGGCCCAGCAGCTGTCGGCAAAACCAGCCTTGTGGAGCTGCTGGCCCATCTGACTGGCCATCAGCTAAAAATCATGGCAATGAACAGTGCAATGGATACAACTGAACTTCTAGGTGGATTTGAACAGGTAAATATTGTTTTGGTAACATGGCAGTATTTCTCTTTCCTACCTAACAGTGGCAAGTTCACTGTGATCATAGTGTTTAAGCACCAAGTGTTAGCCTTAGGCACCACAGTCTTCCAGATGAACTAACTCCACAACGGCATGTTTGCAGGTTGATATCAATAGGCCATGGCAGCGCCTGTTGGAAAAAGTGGAGCATGCCGTGAACACACTAGTAAGGGACAGTCTTCTCCTGACAGAAATTTGTGCAGATGATGCTGAAATTGTGCTGCGTGCTTGGAGCAATTTCATCCTGAATTACAAACCCAGATCTCTGGGTGATGGAGGTAGAAGTGTTACAGCTGAATTAGTGAGCAAACTGGAGGGAATACTTGTACTTATCCAGCGACTAAACAACAAAATAAATTCTTACTCAAAGGCAGGTATGTATGGCGGGTGATTTGAAATAACTGTATGTTCCTCTGAAAATAAATAAGAGAATTATATAAATCTGCAGTGAAAGCTCGAGAAAACTTGAAGCTTTTTTGTAGGTTGTTTGCAATGAATACTGATGCTTCATACTTCTTATATAATGGCCAAGCTTCTGAAAAAGTTACTTTGGAGATGGTTCTTTAGATTTATTTTTTTGTGTACTTAACACCTGGTAGCAATCAATAATCCACACTGAAATTCTCCTGTACTGAACTATTCAGTGTATGATGCAGTACAAGTCTTGTCTTGTATTCCTAAGAAATGGAATTTGGATATTATTTTCTTGTATTTGTTTTCTGACGTACTCGTTGGCTGAGCTCTACAAATGTCAGCATAATACTGTAGGGGTTGTGGGTTTTTTTTTTTAAATCATTGACTAAAATATGGGAAATATCCATCAAGTGTTGTCTAATGGGGAAGAAGATAGAGAAAAATATCAGTTTGCTTTATATTTCTCTGTACTTACAAACCTCCTCTGTCTTCATGGATTTTACCCATGGGAGGTTATGTGAGGAGTTGGAGCCTCTGCTGTTACATTCCCCTGAGGAGTAGGAAGCATATATGTTTATGAGCAAAATAGCTACAATTTTTCTTGAACGGAACAGGAAACTGCCAGAGTATTGTAAGTCTTGATGTAAGATACACTTTCTTTCAGAGTTTGCTCACGTGGTAGAAGAGTTCCGGCGTTTCAAGCTGCAACAGACCCAGGCTGCTGACCGTAATAGCCATGGCACTTTTGAGTGGGTGGATGGGATGTTGGTTCAGGCCCTGCAGTCTGGAGACTGGCTGTTGATGGACAATGTTAACTTCTGCAAGTAAGAGATTTTAGTGGCCTGAATAAATCTTTTAACCTTCCTAATTTGCCTTTCACTGTATGCTTCACAACTGAAAATTTTGCATTTGTTCTGGGAGTGTCTTTTTGCCTTAGACAGCTGACTAGTTGATAATTTTCCTGTTACCTTGTGATGTAATTACCTGTTTGGCTTTTTGCTTTAGACTGGTACCATTTTGATTTGGGATCAGAAGGAGATCAAATTGTTACCTTTCTATAACCATATATATTTCTTTTGAATATAGCCCTTCTGTGCTGGACCGCTTGAATGCTTTACTTGAACCAGGAGGTGTTCTTACCATGAGTGAGAGAGGTGTGATAGATGGCACAATTCCTACAATAGCTCCTCATCCAAACTTCAGGTGCTTTGCTTTTCTGCCTTTTTTTTTTCCCCTACACCAAATAGCAGGTTTAGGAAAAAATATCAGCTGTGAGCCAGTCTTTTTGGTTTTGAATGCTGTTCAGTTTTCCATATGCTGTAGTGACATTGTCTGTCTGGCAAAGAAGAAAATTACACTGTGTGATAGAGAGCTTGAGAGGTTTTTTCTCATAGAAGATTTCAGCGTTTCTCTATCTCACTGTAATGGAATTGAAGATATACGTGTTGAAGGTGATGAAGTGTTCAGAGACATTGGTAATGAAAGCTGGAATATGAACGTGATCATTGTCTTACTGGCTTTTTTCCATTTCATCCATGAATTTGAGTTTCCTACAGTGACACAACTTAAAAAAAAAAAAAAACCAAAACAGTCTGTTTTTTCAGTCATGAAGTAGTTTTTGGGGGTGATGGGAAGAGAACATACAGAGTATTTATACAATTCCTACCTTTTATAAATTCACGAAAAGAGTATTAAAACAGATATGCTCTGGTTCCTCTTACTTGGAAACAAAATCTTTGACTCTTCAGAAACTTGTATTTGTTGCATTGTATCTTGGAAGTTTTGTGGTTTTGTTTTTTTGTCCTTGCTTTTAAGAGATGCCTACTGATAGTATTAACTACATGGGTGTTCTATACTTCGTTTCTTAAATAGTGCAGATTTATCTGAAGCTGTGCTAAGACTTCTAAAAGTCATCTTTATAGCTCAGAGGCGTCACTTTTTTTGTAAGTAGACAAATTATAAAATAAGCATAGCTCAGATATAGCAGAGTTAAAAATAATGCAATATATCTGTGGCTGATTTTGAAGTGTAACTTTTCATAACTTTATATAATTTGAATTCGGTAGATATCTCTGGCTTTCTAGATATCAGTGTCCCCATTTTTATGAAGGTTAACTTAATTTATGGAAGAGCAGATTCGTTGATTCCAGAGTGATAAACCATAAGTTACATCTTATGTTTTGGTGGTTGGACTAGATGAGTGCTATAGGTCTTCCCACTAAACCATTTTATTCTAATATCCAACAGGCTTTTCCTTTCCATGGATCCTGTTCATGGGGAAATATCCAGAGCCATGAGGAATCGTGGGATTGAAATTTACATTCCTGGGGAGAATGATGGACATGTACTGGACAGTCTGGATTTGAAGCTGCTTCTGAATGGTTTGGGTTTAGTGGGAGATAGCATCTGTGATGCACTTCTGGCTGTGCATTCAGAAACCAAGGCAGCAATAGCAGGTAAGAAAAGTCTGTTCAGTGTTTCTTAACAACTTGGGCTCACAACATATATTTGGACTGACTCTTTAATATTCAACTTGGTTATTTTATTGTTGTGTCCTAATAATAAGGCATAAAAGTATAATAAGGTTGTTTTGTGGTTCTTTTAAGTGATGTTTGTTCTCAAGAGGGTTAAAGGGCTGACAATTACTAAACATTCATATCACCCTAAATGCTGTGAATCTTTCAGGTTCTGTCTCGTCTTTGTCACCTTTGCTTCAGGCTGCTGTGTTGATTGTGCAGCACATACAAAGAGGCCATGGATTAGAAAAGTCTTTTTACAGGGCCTGTTGGGAAGTTTATGGCCGCTCACAACAACTGCAGATTAACCAAAAGGTAAACAACCTGGTTTTGAAAGCTTTTCTTACATCATCTATATATATGAAAAATAGAGTGTCAAAGAATGGTTTGGGTTGGAAGGGATCCTCTGTTTCCTCAGTGCCTTAGCAAGGAGTTGATGAAAATTATACTCTTGAAGAGATGACCCACACAATTTTAAACATCCTCTCGGGCATCTGTCAGGTGGTGAAGACAAGGGGTTGCGTGGTATTGGGATATTCCAGGTTGGATGAGGCCTTGGGCAGCATGGTTTGGTGGGATGTCCCTGCCCGTGGCAGGGGGAGTAGAACTAAACTAACTTTTAATTCCCTTCCAACCCTAACTATTCTATGATTCTATATGTTCTGTATCTTTATATTCTGAGCCTTTTTTTATTCCAGTGTAAGCAGTACAGTTGTGTGTGTAATATGCTCTGGATCAGTTGAAGCTCCAGAAGTTGTTTTTAAGTATAGAATGGTGATGTGCAGTAAATTTCAGCTGTCACCTGTCTTTTCATGACAAGTGTTGTCAGCCTGATGGCATGCTGCTGGAGACAGAGGTCAGATGAGTGAGAGTTGCATGAAGACTGTCAATCTGGAATGTATTTATTGAGATATTCCCCAGGGAATAAACATGGTTTGTCAGACGTCCTGTAGATTGCTGTGCCCACTGTCACCTGGAGATAGCGATGTTCACTTCCTGAAACTCTGTAGTATGTTATTTCAGTTACGGTTGGAATGTTTCGGTACTTTTATTTTATAGGTTGTATGATGTTTGTAGAACATTTGGTTTATAATAATTTCATAATAAGTACATGTAGTTAAAGAGTTCCCTGAGCTATTGTACTTGTGTACATGTTGGAATATGATTTTAAGCTGCTTTTTGGTTGTTTGTTGTAGCTTGTGTTAGAATTGGTTACAAAGCATGCTTCATCTCTGGCTTCCCATGAAACTTGGGGTGACTCCTTGCTAGCAGTGGGATTGTGGCCGGACTCTCTGCCTACAGGTCTGTTTGCAGCTGAAGACTCGCTTCTTTCAACAGTCAAGAGCGATGCACAAGTCCTGATGTATTGTCTGAATAGACTAAACCTTAAAAACTACAGGTAGGCAAAATCCACTTTCTGTTGAATGAATGTGTAAGAAACGAGGTATGTGTGAAGTAGTGGTGGCATGTCATTGTTTTCTGCAAGACTTAGTCTTGAGCAAATTGTGTGGGTGGAGTCTGTGGTCATCATTCTGAGGTTCCTATAACTTTTCCGTGCAACCATTACAAATGCAAGTTTAGTTATTTACTGATTTATTCTTTTGTCCAAAATTCTTCACCATGTTCAAGCTCAGTAAGTACCTTTGACCTATTTTGAGTTGAGTTAGGAGTAGGCATTTAGCAGAAAATGTGAATGTAAACACTGGTTTTACAAGGTTATAACAGCCCCAAAAACCTCATCCTTCACTTTCCTCCTGGGCTTAAAAAACCCTAAGTAATTAGTTTCAAATATACTAATGATCCTCTGTACTTCCTGCTTGCATGTAAATTAATCATCAATTACTTTAGGTGTAGTTGCTTCAGGTGAAAAAACTTAATTTTCTCCTTGTACTGGAGGTTTTTGTATCAGCGGTGCTTCTCTCTTATCTTTGTCTTTTTCAGCTTACCTTTACATAACCTTCTGGTGCACAAATCAATTAAAAATTCTCAGTAGAATGCTGTTCATATTCACTTCTGGCACTACATGAAATTTTTGGCAGTAGTGAATTCCTTATAGTAGACCCTGGCAATAAATTGGAAGTCGGAAACTGGCTTTAAAGCTAAATAAAGAAAAGAGGAGAGATTATTCCATTGTCACTTTCTTGCCTAAAAATGGTTGTGTGCTGATGCTTGGCTTGCCAAATATACTCTTTCCTGAAACTGGCAGTTCCTTGATTGCTGGATACATCTTTGTTTCAGGACGCTACCACTGACTCTGCAAGATCTTAGAAAAATCATGCAGTCCACTAATCCTGAGAGTCTCACGTTCAGTGCTGTTGAGATAGATGCAAAATGGATGGATACAATGGAAGTTCTCCAGGCTTCAGTGAAACTATTCATAGAGAAGGCAACCAATCAAGACTGGACATTGAGAGTTAAATGGCTTAACTCTGTAGCCAAAAGTCTGCCACAGGTGCTTGGTAGGTAATTTTTTAACTTTCTCTTGCCTAAGTGCTTATCATATTTTCACAAATCATAAGTCTTTTGTGAAAGCATCCAGACCATTGAAATGATCAGATATGGAAGTTCTCAACTATCTACACTAAAACAAGGGCATTGAGGCTCCAGGGAAAGAGGTAAAAATGGGTTGTGCATGTTAGGGACAACAGGAGACTTTGGGCTAAATGTTGCCTTTTATTATTCAAGCATGCATGTAAATTCTACTGCTTCTGAATTAGTTTTTCTATACTCCTTGGTCTATGTAAGCAGATGTGCCTTTCCCTGCACTGTTTTTTATGACAGTGATAGTAAAAACAGTAAAATGCCTTCTGTTTATTTGGTGTTAAAATAAAAATGGTTAGAAAGCCAGGGAACTTTAATGACAGGTGTGCTCTTATATGGTGATTTTTTGTTTTTAATTGGGGAGGGGTATTCTGAGGAAGATTTGAATGTATAAACTTAAGGATTTTCACAAACCACATTTTTAATAGCATACATGGAGTACCACCAGTTTAACTAGAAGTCTTCCCTGGATTTCTTTCTTTGGCCATGATATTCTGACTGCTTTTAAGACCTTTTGTAGCTAATGCAAAATAAGAGCAACCAGCACATGTAGAGTACATGCACAGATAAGATTCAGGCTGCTTGTGTTGGGTCAGTTAAGTTATATTTATTTATTTGTACTAAATGCTGTGGTTTACACGTATATTCTTTCCCCTTTACCTACAGATCCAGTGCGGATTCAGCTGGAAGCAGGTGCTTTGGCCCTTGGCAGTTTCTATGCAAGTTCCCTCTCATCTGGTGTCAGTAACATGATCAAGTTGCTACAGCCAACTATGACAGGTACTGCTGAAAAAATTTAGGCGAGACATTGGTTCTTCCTTTAGTTATTCTCCGATCACACTGCAACCGTTCTTAGGATATGTTTGCTTTTGTTGCAAAGAAATAACAAAGCCATCCTTGCTGTCTAGAACTGCAAATATGGCAATTAAATGCATTCATCCTATGCAAATTAGGTAAGAGTGCTGTGACTATGAATCCTGACTCTGTATCCATGACCCAGATGTATTCCTATATCTAACAGTTAAGCTCTTAAGAATGATGCATGTACCTACTGCCTTTCTGAATGGGTGATTTTAGGCATGTTGTTTTGTTCCCAGCGTTTATTGTGTCGTCTTATCTGAAACCTATGTTGAGGTCTATAATTTTTCCTCTGTGTTTTATGGGGAGCTCAGGCCTGTGTTTTCCTTTCCAAACTTGTTTGGTGCATGAGAGAGATTGGATCCTTTATAGATGGTCCTAGGTATCTTGCCTGGACTGTGAAGGAAAAGAGAGTTGGACTTGAGTTTCCAGGCTATCTTTTTGGGTGCTTTGATCTCTACTTAATTTTACTTACACTATTGTCTTTTACGGAACTTACAGTCAACTCAATGCTTTTCTGTTTGGATATCTGGAGTAAGGGAGCTTAAGATTCCTTCTTCCTCTTAGGCTTCCTTTCTTTCTTTCTTTCCCTAATGGTCTTGGATAGGCAGGGGGATCGAGGAAAGTCTTTTACTGAAAAATGTTTTCACTGCTGTACTCTCTGGTCTTGTCTGCTTTCCCAGATGAGCATGTGATGCCTCTGGACCCAAGATGGAATATGCAGTTTTTGGATATCATTAGAAATTCGATGAACTTTGATACAGAAATGGAGCATGCAGATCAGCTTCTAATCCTTTTGAAGTCTGTAGCAAATCGGTGAGTTACAAAAGCAGCTAGTGAAGATTTCCCAATTACTGTAATCGGTGCTGTATAAACACTTCCTGTATTTTCCCAGTATGTTTTTTAGATTTTTGATAGATGGTGTAAAACACCAGGCAGAGGTTTCATACAGGAATTTAAATTCTTTGCTTCTGTTTTCTGTAGATGTAGACTAAAACAGATCACTTAATGTAGAGAGCAGTGCTTCCTACACAGGTGTTCTGTGTAGGCTGGAGTTCAAGGACAAGCTAGAATGTGGGATAAAGCATAGAAGAGGCAGAAATAGCCATGTGAAATTGTTGACGTGAAACTTAAGTAGTTACCCTGCTTCTGGATCTGAACTGCTTTTATTAAGGAGAGCAAAATGTACGCGGGTTTTGCAGTCACAGTATAAGGAAGCAGCTGCTTGCATACCCTACAGGTGGTGGTGTTGCATCTGCTTAGTAGCTCACTGCTCTTTCCTTCCTGGTGATTGCTAAAGTCAGGAATCTACTCATTGTGAAGCTTGCTTCTACAGAAACAGTACTCAAGCAATTAGTTATGCTGCACTTGTCTCATAGCACAATGAAATATCAAATGTCACTTTGTCATTCATCACTCTCATAAGGGAGAGGCTTTAAAATGGTACTGAATTTCTGACAACTTTTATTTTAAATTCAGGGCAGTATTATTTCTTGACCGAGAAAAAAGAAGCTACACTGAGAAGAATTTGATTACCAGCAAGAAGCCAAGAAATAGTATCTTAAGAATGTCTCTAGATTTCCGTAAAGGTGAGTGGATTTTCCCCATTCCTTTTGGTTCTATGGTCAGTTTGAAATATGGTTAATTTGCACTGTTAATGAAATGTGTACTTTAAACATAGTGTGTCCTGTATGTGCAAAGAAAGATTATGTGAATGTAAAGCAGTAAGATGAGGACTAATATGATATGTAACACATTATTCTTAGATTAGGTATAACTTACATGTACAGCATTTATATCCAGAATGTGCTCAATAATGAGTGAATGTCACTCACTCTCTTAACGTCTCTCTTAATTATCTAAACTATTGGGTGACTATGGAGAGAAATTAGAGTGGCTTTTTGTGTTTGGTTAGTAAGAATAGCCAAGTTCTTCAGGTATACTTTTGTTCTAATTTTTCTATTGTTTTATGTAAATAGTGTTTTACTCCTAAAATAAAGAGGAAAAATTTAATGATGAAGTTAACTTGTTGTGTAGAAGCAATTGATCAAATGCTTCCTTCATTTTTTTTTTAATATTAAATGCATGGAGGTAGTAGAGAGTTGTGCAGAGCTACTTCCATTAGTTCAGTTGTTAGATCTTTGCATGTTTTTTTTTCCCCTACCATAGGGAGGATTTAGTGATCAGAAATTGACCCTTATGTGATATGGTTGGAATATTCAATCTCTTCCTTTCTTTCTTTCTTTCCGTCTTCCCCAAACCTCAGATCCAGGAAGTTACAACTGTCTTCCTCATGCCATTGTGGTCAACCTTGCTGCTTTCTTTGAACTTTGGGATGCATTTGCATTTCACTGGATAAAATCTACTCAGGTGGCCTTAAGTGACGATGACATGCATGATGTGAGTAGACTTTTCCTAGTATCTTTGTGGAAGTGAAATGAGATTGTGTGCAGAAAGCTGGTTTTGGTTTCAGGGACCATGGAAGAAATCATACTGCTTCTGTTGGTATTGAGAATATGCCTAAGACCAGGCAAATGAATGTGTTTGTTTCAGTGGCTGTGTTTATGCTCTATCTTCTAATTTCTTCGGTGTGGAATGTATGTTTTCAGCCTGCATTTGCTTGGGGTGGGAATTACTTTACCTAAATGTACATGCCTAGGACGTGGATGTCCATTACTGAGCTTGATCATCAAGCCTTCTCCGCGTGCTTAGGATAGTACGTATCATAGTGTAGAAGTACCCTTTTCTCTCAATTGGCGATAAAGGGAGTATCCACATCTACCTCAGATAAAGGTATCTGAACCTGGGCAGCTGACACACAGGTCACAGGAGTGGTTCACTTCTCCCTCTCCCTTTTCAGACCATGAAGATCACTTTGCTGACATCTGATAGTGACATTGTAGGCTTGGTGCAAGGATTGCTTAGTTTTGACTTGTGTAGTTCCACCTGGCAGTAAAGTCATGTGGTATTTTTTAGAGAATGTAGAGCTGAGTACCGATTGTGTACCACAAAATACAAAGCATTGTGTAAATCTTAAGTTAATGCAAGTGATGCTGAGTTTGCTTTTTCTCTTGCTTGAAGTAGAAAGTATTCTATAACATGCAGCAATAGGAGAACTATAACCTTTTTGTCTTGTTAGATTTTATACTGCTTGCTGTGGCGTGACCGTTTCTGGGCAGTCTCTGACACTGTGACAGTGGATTCGCCAGGGCTGTCACTTCTTTCTCTGCACTGGCACTGGGTTATGAAGCATCTAATTGACAGAATTCCTCAGATGCTTATTGGATCAGACCAGCACAAGTGAGTAGGTTTGATTTGTGTTTCTAGTAAATGGCTGTATAAATTACTAAAGAATATTACAGCTAATTAGTGTGTTTGCCAGTGGTGTCCAAGTTGTGTTCTGTTAGTCACACAAGTATGATGTATTAAATAGCTATTAATGTTTAAAATTTAGATTTCTTAGCATTAAGCTTGTGTTTGCCCAAATGATCATATAGAGTTCTTACTCTTTTAGTGGAAGGATAAGAATAAGGACTTTCCTTTCTCGTGCATCCTTTTGCCTTATTTTTAATCTTCCGAGTTAACCATGTGGGCTTTTTTATTTCTTCCTTTTTCTTTTTAAGGGTTTCCAAGGAAATTCAATCTGTTTCGCAGCAAATTCAGAGCTGCTTGGCCAGTCCTGCTGTTATTTCTGCCAGTCTGAAAATCTTACAGAAGTCCCTAGGAAGACCTCTTCCTTTTAAGGTATTGGTACTTTGTTTACAAGAAATTTATTTCCAGTGATGTCCAAATAGAATTTAAAATAGTTGTAGAGATTTACAGCACTTGCTTTTCCAGGCCAGTAAAAAAACATTCCTTTTGGACTTTTTAGATTCTTTAAGAAGGCCATTTCAGCATATGTTAATCTACATCTTTTTTTTGTCAAATATACAGTTATCCAGACTGTATTTCTACTACTAATTATGCTTTCTTGTGCAGCTATGCAATACGCAGAGGTGCCTAAACATAGAAATGTTACTCCTTTCTCTTTAAAACTTGTGAATATCAGTATGCCACTTGATTATTAGTGAACATGTGTTTATAGAATAGACTATGTACTTTCTTTTAGGATGGGGCTGCCTTATGACTTAACAAAACAAAGCGCGAACTTTGACACTTTTGCTGGCTTTTAAGTTATTTCAGCAATTGTTGTCATTCCATTAAAAAATCTTACAGTAAAATTTTCTAGAGAAAATAAATTCCTTTTTAAACACAAGGCAGTAGTAGTCCTGTAGCATGTTCATGTTGGTGATTAGTTATTAGACCTAGGCTTTTATGACCTTATCTCTCAATGATCCTCAGCTGTTTGAAAATGCGTGTAGTTACTTTGTGGGACTCTGAAGAACATACAGTACCTACAAAGTATTTTATGAGTTTTTTCTATGCATCCAAGTGTATTTAAATTGCAGGTGTGAACTGCAGTTTCTTTTAAGTAACAGTAGCTTCTGGTGTTTTTGTTATTTTGTATATTTACTCCACTTAGGTTAAGTTGCCATGTTGAAGTATGGTTGTTATGCATAATATATGTAGTTTCTTCATGAATTTAAAAAAAAAACCAAACAAACAACAAAACTTGACAAGGAGGTATTGTGGCCAGCTGTTTCAATTTCTTTCCTCCTGCTGTATTGAGTAGGACTACAAAAGAATTAAGTTGTTATTATGGGTTTTATTATATATAGTTGTACTTCAATCGTGTGCATGTGAATTTGAAATCTTAGTTCTGACTGCAGTCACAGGTCTTTTTTGTTGTTCTGTTAGCAGTGCTGGAATAAATTGCCACTTGTTCAGATGTCCTTTTTGCGCTTCCAGGATAAACAGGGCATGGAATGCTTTTCTCTGTTAAAAGTTCTCAGCAAGCCACTTAACGTCTTGGAGCTAGGATTGGTCTTTGGGGAAAGTAGATGGCAAGAAAAAATGTGCTGTCTGAAAATTGTTGCTACTGGATGGAGAATGAAGCAAGCACTGCTGCAAGCTGATGGCCTGATAATTAGAGCTAATCATTTAGAAGATGTTAGTCTGGGTAAGTAACACTTTTGAAAAGCCTGATCTCCATTCTTTTGATATGCAAGTGGAAAGACCATGAAATATTCAATGGTAAGAAATACAGTACATGTATTTATGTGCCTCTTGTGCCCTGTCAAACAGATCAACTAAAGATTTTTTTGAAAGCTGTACATTCACAACTGAGAGCAGAGGGTGTTACATGTACTCATTCAGAAGAAAGGTTTACTGAAGATAACATCTCCAGCCAGTTAGACCCTGCCATGTTAAACCAGCTCTGCAGTCGTGTTCAGCTGTGGCCTGCAATGGAATATATAGGCATGCTTTGGCAGTACAAACTGACAGCTGACTACGTTGCCAAGGCTTGTGCCAGAAGGTAAGGCTGGAGAAAGAAATTTGGAGAAAGTATTTGGTTCATGAGAGTCAGAATTCGTAGCTAAAAGCTGTAACTTCACGTTTGTATGTAAATCTCTGTGTGTGTGTGTGTATATTAACATAGGTGGCTGTATATATATGCATGTGGTGCACATAAATGCTTATATATTTCATAGAATCACAAGGCTGGAAAAGATCTCTTAGATCATCGAGTCCAACCAATCCTATCTGCCACTAAACCATGTCCCTGAGCACCTCGTCTACCTGTCTTTTAAACACCTCCAGGGGTGGTGACTCAATCCCCTCCCTGGGCAGCCTCTGCCAGTGCCCAATGACCCCTTCTGTGGAAAATTTTTTCCTAATATGCCGTCTGAACCTCCCCTGGCGCCACTGAAGGCCATTACCTCTTGTCGTGTCCACTGTAACTTGGGAGAAGAGGCCAGCACCCTCCTCTACAACCTCCTTTCAGGTAGTTGTAGAGAGCAATAAGGTCTCCCCTCAGCCTCCTCTTTTTGAGGCTAAACAACCCCAGTTCCCTCAGCTTCTCCTCATAAGACTTGTTCTCCAGCCCCTTCACCAGCTTCGTTGCTCTTCTCTGGACACACTCCAGAGCCTCAACATCCTTCTTGTAGCGAGGGGCCCAGAACTGAATGCAGGATTTGAGGTATGGCCTCACCAGTGCCGAGTACGGGGGCAGAATAATTTGTGCATGTAAATGTGTATGTACTGCTTGTCTGCATGCAGAATTGAACTTGGGCAGTTATAATAAATATCAGCAGAGAGAGTAGTTTAGTGTCATAATGAGGAAGTTTTCGTTTTCTAACTTTATTCATGCAGATAAAGGAATGCTAATGTCTGGGCCCCTTCAACACATCAGATGCCAGATATTGCATTATTAATGATAGAATGGATTATGGCTAGAAGAAAACTAAAACATTTTAAGTAGTTCATGGTATATGGTATTTTCCTTTGGAAGTACATAGCATTTGCCTTTTAATGAAATATTAGGAATTAACACGAGGATGTTTCTTGCCACGTTGCTTGGGGCTACTGCAGAAAGACTGAATTAGACCTGTTGATGGAGAAAGTGCGCTAGCATTATTGTTTCTTTTATGTAAGTTTCACTCTCATACTCTTAGTTTAAAGATATTTATCTAAGAAGTGTTAGTGTCGTTTTAAGAGGGCAAGTGTACTTGCTTTTTTACTGTTTTATCATTCTTTTAAGTAGAACTCTTCATTTATAGATTTCAGGGAAAGTAATTGTTCTGTGCAATGAGACTCCTAGAAACACTGACTCACTCCTGAATTCAGCTAAGTTCTGATTTTCCCAAGGGCTATAAAGCTGGCAGATTGTCTTCAAATGTTTTGTGTGTTTTGCTGAACGTGTATCTTATAGCTACAGCAGGTGCCACTTCTTCCCCCTTTTGTTGTTTAGATGTTGCCACCCTCAAAGGATGAAAGTGTTTTGAGTTCTTGTTCTTCAGAATTTCAAATGCTGTTATTTTAACCTTTCCGAGAGTGTGACTTCGCCCGCTGTTGTAAATTCTGTTTTGCTATCTGAATGACATATTTCATGTGCCTTGCTTAAGTGCTACTTAGGTTGTATTTCTTTTACCTACAACAGGGAGAACCACGGTCAAGAACGAAGTGTGTCTTCAGATCTGGTTCAGCTTATAGCTTTTTCTCTGAAGTTGACACCAGCTGCTTCTCAGCAGCTATCTGGACTGTGGTACTTGTCACACCTTAATGAAGTAAGAACAAGTTTTAGTTTAATTAGTCTTGCATAAGTTTTCAACAAAACTCGTCAAAATGGGTAGATCTTGGTAAGACTTTTGATGTGCAGTTTTTCTATCTATGCCTGACAATAGTTCCTTTTTTTACTAAGGTTATTAACTGTGAGCCTGCAAAAAAGAGGTAATTCAAACACAACATCAAAATGTAAATAAAATACAGTGGAGTCTTAAATAACTTAGTTCTATACGTTCTGGTTTGGTACTATTGTTCTGTTCATACATGACCTAATAAAACTCAAGAAATTTAATAGCAGGCACCAGCCTGGTTGTATCTATGTATTCAAAGTAATTTTGTGCTGAAAAATACTTGCCTCTGTTCCTATGCCTCTGAATTTTTTTTAGATCTGTGTTGTAAGTCAGACTTGGACAGTTACTGAATGCATTTTCTGTAGAGCATTTAATATCAGAGAAATTCTGATAGGTTAATATTTAGCTATGGTAGAGCAGTGATTGTGTTCCCACAAAGATCAGTAAACCAGTAAGCTTACTTTAAATGCCTTGAAGCATTTTGGATAGTTTTGTCATGCTTCATAACAAAAAGTTGCATAGGCATAGACTAGGGGCTGTGGCTGTATTCTGAAAACTTGCTCTGTAAATACACTATATATTCCACAGACAAAACAAGGCAGTGCAGAGGTCTTTCTGTTGAGAAGCAGTGTAAGCAAACTATGAATTTGAAAAGGATCTTGAGCAATCTCTCACTGAAGAAGTATCATATTGGTTTGTGTGTGCATGCTTGATTCTCTTTCACTCACTCCCTTTCAGTTATTCTCAGCTCCATTTTTTTCTCTCTCCTCAGATATCCCCTGAAGAAATGTCTGTTCTGTCATCTCAAATTGTTAATGCTGCTTTAGCATCCTTTTGGAACAGTACTTTCACCACAGATCCAGACTACTGGTTGACTTGGAAGCCTCTACCTGCAACAGAGGAAAAAAGCTTTTCTAAATCCCATATTGACTGTTCTATGAAGGTGTGTATCTTCTGACCTAATCAAACAACTAGACTCTTTTTTATTAAATAATTCAGCACCTTTCCAAATCAATACTGTAAGTTCTACCATAGTCAGTGCAAGTTGCATCTGAAAAATCTAACTCTTAATCTCTTAATTTAGGGTCCAGGTATTTTGACCCGAGCCGTTTTCTCAAAGTGCTTCTTTGAAATTCTAACTAGCAGCAGCAAGACAAGCCAGTGGGATGTGAGTGGGCTTCCTGTTCTGTCATCATCCCATGTGACACTGGGAGAATGGATGGAGAGGGCACAACAGCTTCATGAAGTCAACGCAGCACTGTGGACCAACCTGTCTGTTCCTTCAATAGCAGATTTTAGGTATTGAGACTTCTGTTCTGTGTACGTTATTTAAATCAGACATGTTACAGAAGTTTGCTTATCACATGTAAACTTTTTTCATTCCTTTCCCTCCAGATACACAGATACTAGTCTACTAGGAATAATGCTAAGCAGACAACTCTGTGCTCTGGTAAATCTGGTTCCAGTGGATCTTCAAGAAGATTTTTTGGAGTGCTGTGAGAAGCTCTACCTCAAGGATCCTGTTTCATATGAGTTTCTTCTCAAGATACTTAGAAACATCACTGATCAGGAGTTGCTTCCTAAAGAATTCCTGTTTCCCCTGCTTGCTTGCTTGCAGCAGTTCTTTGGGGAAGACCTTAAGGAGTTATCAGAGACAGCTTGGCGAGGAAGCCTCTGGGTCAATATTGGTTTGGTGCAGATTCAGGTGTGGCTTCCCCAGACCAGGTTTGATCCGGCTGTTAAAAGAGAATACAAGCTCAAGTATGCAAAAGAAGAGGTGAGCATAGAGGGGAGCTGGCTCTTAGCTCTGTGATGTAGAAAATCAATGCAAATTAGTTTGGCTGGGATGTTCTTGGGCAAATCTTTGGTCATGTTGCACAGTTAAACTTATTTCAGTGTCCAAGATGATATAGCTACTTGGTTACCAAAACTAGAACCTCACAGAATGATTTGTTATTTCCTTTTTAGTTACACCAGCTCGATTGTGAATGGAAAACAAATGATTTCTCATCCCAGCTTCATACAGGGAAAAGTATTGAAGATGAAGCAGTCAACAGCTACATTCATCCCCATCTCAGGTAACATCTTGGGCACTTAACTCTTTTAGCTTGGAAATTTCATCTTTGGATGCACGGGCTCCAAAGGTTTTCTCTAGCTTTACAGTTTTTGTATTCTGCTGTAGAAGTAGGGATTGCTGATTTGGAAGTATCAATTTGCATGTTGAGGTGGTAAAATAAAATACAGAAGCCATTCTGTTTACTTGCACTGACTACAGACTTGTCTGTACACAGTTTCTTCTGCTGTAAATAAAAGAATTAACACGGTGACCTTGGTACCTTGATAACACTGAAGCTATGCACAGAAGTGAAAATAAAGCCATATAAACTGTCATACTTTCTTAAAATGTGACAATGTTATCAACAGATTTAAATGAGATCTATCGCTGTAATTCTTCAAGGCCTCGATAGGTGCCAGTGCTATTTTGCAGAGTTCTACCCCGTACGAATCAGTCAAAGAAATCTTCAGATGTGTATTTCGGCAGCAGCCTTTGCTGTGGGTGGTGTGGATGAATTAAATATCTGTACACTGTTGACATGCAGAATTTGAAGCCGTTGTGTGTTAGCTTTTTTTAATCTGATGAGCTTGAGGAAATTAAGTGAACAGACATTCCTGCTTTGTGCAGGTTTCCAGATGTTCCTTGTACATGGAGATAAAAACTTGGTTATTATTCATGGTTTTCTACTCTTAATAGAAGTTTTCAATCTCATATGTATAGAGTATCTGATTGTTCTGCGTGATTACTTAGGGGATGATAGGCATTGAAAGCAAGGTCTGAATGGCTTGAGTTTTACCCTTTATTTCCAGTAGTAATACCTTTTCCTTAATGCTCTCAGCTGTCAGGTAGCAAGCAAAATGGTAAGTGAAGTTTGAAGTGTAGAGGGGGGAAGATGTGTACATGTGTGCTTTACAGGTGTTACTGCTTGGTTTTTCCTTATTTACTGTTTCACAGGAACTAGCAGAATATTTTGGATTAATCTTTTTGTATAGCCAGCTGTTATGTTACATATATAAGAACATGTTTCTGTGTCTAAACTGGCTGATGTTATTTCTTAACAGACTGTTGCATGAAAGAACGCAAAGGTTGAAGGAACAAATAAACAGCCTTTCCAGAAAAAAGGCCTTCAGGCCTCTAGCTCCATCCTATGATTGCTTATACCAGGAGGCTCACCAGTACATCAACAGCATCGCGCGGGTTTCTTCAGTCCAAGATCTTTTAGCTCGCCTTCTGCAGGTCCTCCATGGGGAAAGACCTAAATCACTCCAGGCAATACAAAACCTATTAAATGAAGAATCATCTTGGCAACAATCACACCATCAGTTTAGAAAACACCTGGCAGAGGAATATGCTGTATTCCCTGATGCCATCATTCCACTGCAAGCTGCCATCCTGCAGTTGCAACACGGCATGCGATTAGTGGCTTCTGAAGTTTATACAGTGCTCAAAAGCTTTGTGCGTCCAGCTGATTTGACGAGCCTCCTCAGTTCTCTGTTGATGTTTCCTTCCGTTGGCCGTGCCTTCCCCACTTACTTTGCTCATGCAGAAGTTTTATGCTCAGTGAATTCAGTTGAGGTCCTTCATGGACTTAAAAAGTTTTATCTGAAGCGCTCTGAAGTAGACTCTGAGGCAGTAGAGCAACCTTGCCCAACTCTGGAACAGCTCTTAGTGAATGCATTGTTGCATCTTCGGTGCCATGTACTATCCAGAGGAGAGATGGACAAGAAATCGCTGCAGCTTTTTAGACATCTGTGTCAGGTAGGAGCTGAATGCCAGTGGCAAGGATTCTTCACTAAACTACCTTGTTCCCAATAGGTGTAAGACACGAATCTGTTACAGTGGGTCTAGAGGAGGGCCACAAAAATTGTGAGGGCTGGAACACCCCTTCTGAAGAAAGGGCGAGAGAGTTGGGGTGGTTCAGCCTGGAGAAGAGAGAGCTTTGGGCAAACCTTACTATGGCCTTTCAGAACTTAAAGGGGGCTTATGAGAAAGATGGGCACAGACTTTTTAGCAGGGCCTGTTGCACTAGGACAAGGGGTAATGGTTTTAAACTAAAAGTGGGTAGATTTAGACGAGATGTAAGGAAGACGTTTTTTACAATGAGGGTGGTGAAGCACTGGAACGGGTTGCCCAGAGTAGTTGTGGATGCCTCATCCCTGAAAGTATTGTAGGTCAGGCTGGGTTGGGGGGTTTTAGTAACCTAACGTAGTTGAAGATGTCTCTGCACGTGGTGGAGGGGTTGGACTATTATGATCTTCGGAGGTCCCTTCCCACTCAAACTATTCTAGGATTCTACTGTATTGTCACGTTTTTTTTTTTTTCAATTGAATTGATAAAAGGTAATTTTAACATAATCTAAAATATCAGGTTAATTTCCTTGGATTTATTAAGGCTTAAAATCATAGCCTGTGATGGTCTCAAAAGATTTTATTAATGAAAAAAGACAAACAGCAAAACCCAAACCCCAACTTTGTAGAGAGTTTCTTTCTAAAATGGTTAAGAAAGGGGACTAGAACTTGGCCAAGCACTCTTTTGCATACTTTTTTTTCTGTGCTTTTTCCTCATTGATTTGGGAGAGTAATTTACAAATCTTCCTTCAAATTCAATGGCTTTTATTTATACTGCTCTAGACTACAAAAGCAGAAAGAGCCAAACAGAATAGGTGCTGCGCCTTTGAAATATGATGTCATGTTAAATGTTAGCTTGTGGAAAAGCATGCTGCTTTCTGTTTCCTTAGGCGATTGTAAATGAATGGGATGAACAGGAGCGCCGTGCCCAAGAACAGGAGGCAATGGAACGTAGTCTGTACAGATACAGGAGTCAAAGTCATGGGAAAAGACGGAGTGAAGAAGAGGAGGAAGAAGAAGAGTTTAGGAGGAGATTTCCCTTTCATGAAAAGGTAGCAATTGTAATGAAACAGAAAAATTATGTCCAAAGTAGCTCCTGAAAAAACTAAAATAAGATGAGGAATGAAGCAGTTTTTCTTTCAGCCAAAAGAAAAATAGGTGGTACAGTTTGATAGAAAGGTATTAAGTACTGTGCTTTTACTTTCACTTCTGCTATAGAAAACTTTTGGAATTAACTTCTGGACTTTAACTATGCTGTGCTTCAACTGAATAATTCCAAGTTACTGATTGACAGCATCATTAGTGGTTAGTTGTCAAATTCAGGGGTTGGATTCACTTGGCAAGTAAGGTCATCTGAGGTTTAATTACCTCTGAAGAAGGCTGATCTCCTTGATCAAATAAAGCTGTGAGATTCTTTTTCAAATCTAACTGGCCTGCAGAACTGAATTATTTTTGAAGTGTGGCTTCACTAAGTGATGTTGTGCGCTACAGGAGTGACAATACAATGCATACACGGTACAGCTTGTGCGTCATTGTGCTGTTGGGATTTGATCATTCAGATCTTCAACCAAACAATATTGAGGTGGTTTTTCAGCAGATAACACTGCTGCTGCTTTTTTTTCCCCAAGAGGTTTAGTTGACAGCAGCTCGAGGCTCATTGCACTGCACTCTTGCCTGCAGTAGTTATGGCCTTAACTGTTCTTTTTGCCTGTGTTCTGCT